>NW_025798627.1:4239080-4594624 GCF_021613505.1 Equus quagga | reverse complement strand
TATTTACAGAATTTTATAGAAATAACTCATTTCAAATATTTCTAACATCATGTGAAAGATAAAAAATATAATTTAATGAAATCTTCTTAAAGTAAATGAAATGTTACTTTTGGCCAATAACCTCGACTATTTGTTTTTTCTAAAGGAGAAAGAAATATACTTTTCACAGCAAAAGAAGTACTACAAATCTATGAATAATTGTCACATATGAAAAAGAAATCACATCAATAGATGAATATCTCTACACGGTATTCTATAAACTATATTTCCCATATTACAGGTGAAGGAAGAGCAGGATAATATGTAAGAAATAGTTACTTCAGACCTGCTACTTAACTATTAATTTGATCCTTTTTGCTAATTTTAAAAAGAAATATTATCAAGTAAAAAAAGAAGAGCATGTCTGCTTTATATTTTTGTGCATCTGAGACCTTTGGCAGACATTTTCTTGAAAATAAATGAAGCAAGCTTGCTACTTCAAAGAAAAGAGCTATTTCTTGCAAAAATTTAAGCATCACACATGGTAACATCACGCATGGGTAAAAGATCCAGTCAAAGAGCAAGAAGGGCCAAAGGATTTTAATGTCACAGAGTATACAAAGTTCTTTGATATGGTCTCTGACTGCACCTTGCAACTAACCTTTAAGAAACTGACAGTTCCAAGTGTTGGTTGCAGTATTATGAAAAGGTGTTGAAAATAATCCCACTGTTTTCAACTGTAAGGCCAGATTTTCTTTATATATTTCAACTAAACATATTACAACAGATTAATGAGACTCCAGATGTCTTACATTTCACCAGCCATTAAATAAATTTGCAAAACCGTAAAACAATGGTACTCTTCTGATGACAGGCCAAATTCCCAGATGGTTACCAAGATTCTTGCCCCCTGATGAACATGCCCAATTTAATCCCATCCCCTTGAGTGAGGCAGGACCTGTGAATATAATGGCATAGTCACTCTCTTGATTAGATTACATTATATGACAAAACCGATGGGATAGTAATGTCCCTGGTTGTCACCTTATGTGAGACTAATAGTAGACGGAAAAGAGTCTCTGCTGGCTTTGTAAAGTTGGTTTCCCTGTTGTGAGAGAGTATACATACAGTATGATTCCATTTCCATAAGCTCAGAAATAGGTGAAACCAATCTACGGTGTTGAAAATCATATTAATGGGTACCCTTGCAGGGGCGTGGAAACTAGTGAATGGAAGAAGGCATGTGGGGACCATCTGGGATGCTGGTAATGTTCTATTTCTTCTTCTGGATGCTGGTCACATGAGCTTGTTTAATTTATAAAACTTCAAGTAGCTGTTCTTCTGTAATTAGTGACATTTGATGTATGTTATATATCAATAAGTAGTTCCAATTTAGTCATTTCATTGAACAAGCATGTTTACCATCCTCTTCTATAGTCAACAATACTACACGAGACAAGGTATATTAGATTTCTATTGCCATGTAACAAATTACCACAAATTTAGCAGCCTAACTTAATGTGGACTTTCATCTCACAGTTTTCACAGGTCAGGAGTCTGGTCATAGCTTAGCTGGGTCCTCTGCTCAGCGTCTCCTAAGGTTGCCATAAAGGCGTCAGCTTAGGGTAGGTTCTTTTCAGGAGCTTGGGGCCTCTCTCCAGCTCAAGAGGTTGTTGGTAGAATTTATTTCCTTGAGGCTGTATTACTAAGGTTCCCCACTCCTAGAGGCCACCCTCCGTGCCCTGCTCTGGGGCCCTCTCCATAAGCAGTTCACATCACAGTAGCTTGCTTCTTCAAGGCCAGCAGGAGAATCTCTCCTTCTAAGACTGCGTCCCCAATAATCTAATCAAATCAAAGGAATGACATCCCGTCAACTTTGTCATATTCTATTGGTTAGAAACAAATCACAGGTCCTGCCTATACTCAAGGGAAAGAATCATACAAAGGAAGAGAAAGTGATTCTTGGAAGTCACTCTAGTGTCTGTCAACTACACAGTGACAATGACTGCTGTAAAAAAAATTAAAAATAATGACTATTCTTTAACCAGCATTTCTCCAAGCCCAGAAAATTTCACTTTGGAGATTTCCAAAATTAATTTTTCTCTTGAGAAGCTTTAGGAAGTCCTTTAGAAAATTTCATTATAGCTGAGCAAGTATCAAATGATGACTAGTTTTTGGAATAAGAAGTATTAAAATCAATGTGCCCCTGCTGTGTTAATCAGAGACGTCTGGGTTGTTAAATTAGCATAAATTATAAGAGTAAGTATTTTCCTCAGTGTTTTCGATTCTCAACTTCAAGGATTCTGTAAATTTTTCGTCAACAGATACTTCTTCTATGAGATAGGGTATGAGCTAATGCTTCTGCATGTGATATCACAAATAATAAAATACACCAATGAGAATATTAACTAAAGGGTTTCCTAACAGTTTCTATTAAGTGTTAGGAAAGGAATCCAACAATAAATTATTTTTCAATGTCTGATTCAGTTAATTGAATGATGAAATCAGTTTGATTTCAAATGTTAAATATATTTAAATGAATCACATGCAGACTTGAATTAATTTCAAAGAAGCACTTGCCTTCCAAAGTATAAGGCACTGAAATATAAGGCAGTTATTCTGTACAACGATATTTCCTGTATTTCCTGGGAACACATGGACTGCAAGATTTAAAAAAAAAGAGTAAAAATAGGTGGCAATGATAAGAAACTAATGGAAGAGGAAATTGACTTACTGCACAGAAATAAACATATGAAGAGTTGATTGCTTTGCCATTACTCCTATGTCTGTTCTTCTTCTGTCTCACTTTCTCCTGCACCTCCTTGTTAGTGTTTCAGTGTACTGCTTATTGCCATATTTTGGAGCTTAGAACTGTCAGTGTCTGTATTTACTAAGCACTCAAAAATTATCTGTTAACTAGATGAACACACAAATGAATAAATGCATGCTATTTCTGCTATTTTGATCTTTTTACTGCCTAATCCTTTTCAAGTTTTTATTCTCTGTGCCCTCACATGGGCTATCTCATCTTAAAAGTCTGAAGAATAACTATGAAAAATGAAAAGAATTTGCCATTGATTTAATTAAGAAGGTGGAGAGTTAGGATATTGATGTGGACAGAAAGATCTGCCAGTTCAGGTTGCAGGAGAAGTAAGCCCTGAATAAAGAATAAAGCCCCAAAAGCATCAGGGAGAGATGAAATTCAATACTATTGTAGGTGGAAGAGAGGGTTTGAAAGAGCCTCTGTTTTTACGTTACTCTGGGCTGCTGATTCAGTTGCTCCTGTTAATGCCGCATGGCAGGTGTGCGAGCCCCGCTTTCAAGTCTGATATTTCACGAGATCAACTGGCATTTAAGCTCCTCAGGCTCTCCTCAGGAGTCACTCAATGAATATACCAAAGAGCTTTTGGTTCGCTATGATTCCTCAAAGGTCAAGTCGTAAACATTTAATAGATATGTGATGATTAAAAGGACTATTTACCATAGACAGTTTCACCTAAAAGACCTTTTTTCTAATTTTGATTACAAATTGTTAATAATAGAACAGGATGATGCCTCAGCAATCTACCTAGACAATATTATTTTAGAGTTTTGTGGTATCAAGAGGGTCTTATTTTAAATACCTGTATTAATATAAGACACAATTGCTTTGATGTAAATTAAATATTTTGTCTAAAGTCGTATTTTCCCTAATATATTTTAAACATATGTTGAGGGTGCTAAGCATGAGGGTTTTTATAGATTTATTTTTATAATGGTTTAGCTTTTTATCAGCAATTTCATTAGTAAATATTTTCTGAGATATTTGATTTCACTTCAACCACGTGATCAAATAAGTATAAAGAATTATTGAGTTCAGGAGGATTCTTTGAAGGAGAAAGGTCCCCTACTTATAGAGATTATAAGTACTGGTGTAAAGTGGAAGTCAATAGTAAAGGAATCAGATGAAATGACATTGTTGGAGTTCTCTGCTGAATTAACAGTCGTCAAGCAAAAATATCAGTAATATTAGAGCTTCAACAATTTCAGAAGTTTAGCTCCAGAGAAAAGGTGCTAATGGTCACTGGGAGTCAGAGCTGTCAACTCTCCCTCAGTTGAGTGGCTGTTTAGATGGTGTGATCCTGGATGTCCTAGGATGAGCCCAAATGGAACTCAAGGGTGCTGAGTCGCATGCAAACTTTAGGAAACAGCTTCTGCTCTTGACTTTTGTTTTCAGTCATAAGCAATTTTGAGGAATAAAAGCTTTGATGGCATGCTGGTTTTTTAGTTAGATCATCAGCATTCACTCAATCAGCATTTATTCACCACACACTGTATACCAGGAACTGAGAAAAATTTGAGGAAACTATTCCTGAATTCCCAGAGAGCTGCAAATAAAATAAAATAATCAGGATTAGAAGCAAAAATACATGATACACTAAAATCATACAAAAAGTATAAATTAAAGAAGATATGAAAGAATACAGAATAAGAAGCTTTAAGTAAGAGGACTGCAGGAGGGAAAGAAATAAGTGTCTGGATAGGAAAGCATTTAGGAACAAGAGTTCTTACAAAAAGAGGAAAGACTGCAGAAAGGATCAATACAATCTCTGAATAACACAGTCATATACATGTACAGAAAAACTGAATCGTCCAACTAAATATGTCAACTTTTAACCAAAGGCTTAATACGGAAAAGAGTAATAGATTATAATCTAAGAATATGATCCTTCTTACCCATTTAAGACTATCTCATATTTTGGCTGAATATATTCAGTCCAGCAGCTGACTAGCTAAGTTAAATAACTAATCTTACTAATTTCAATAATTGTCTTTCACAGAGTTAGTGGATTAGGCCGTATGAAACCAGCCGTATTAAAAACTATCACCTTAGTATAAGAGAGACTCATTTTATAAGGAGTATATAACCAGAATAACTAAAGAATTATAAAACATAAATTATTTGTCCCTCTTTGGGTAAAAAATAAGCAAATTTAGTGGTGTAATTTAAAATATACATATGTAAAACATTTTTATTTGTGTATTTTACAGGTTTAAATTTAACACAAAAAAGTGTATATTAGTTGTTCCTAAGTAAAAAACTTCAACATCTCAGTGATATACAGCAATATCCATTTTCATGCTCATGAATTCTTCAGTTTATCTGAAGTTCCAATAATCTAGATTCGTTTCAGCAAAGAAAAGCTAAACTCCAGACATTTTTGTGGATTGAAGTCTACATGTTTCACATCCTGATGTGACTGGCCCAGACTGATAACAGCAGCTACCTGGAGCATGCAGTGTTTATGGAAATCATGGGAGTGAAAAGAGTGGATAGAAAGAAGTGATGCCTTTTAATATCTCAACTAAAATCCAACACACTGTTACTTCTACCCACATTCCGTTGGCCAAGGAAACTGCTTGGCCAAGTAAACAATATGGCCAATACAGCAAGGAAGTATACTCTGCTAATAGGTGAAGGCATTGCGGAACCGCATGAGAAAGGATATATATAATTCTAAGAGATGGAGTGTGGGACCCACACTACCCAAAGCAATCTACAGATTGAATGCAATTCTTACTAAAACATAATGACGTTTTTCACAGAACTAGAACAAATAAACTTAAAATTTGTATGAAACCACAAAAGACCCCAAATAGCCAAAGCGATCTTAAGAAAGAAGAACAAAGCTAGAAGTATCATAGTCCTTGGTTTCAAACTATACTACAAAGGTATAGTAATCAAAATAATATGGTACTGACACAAAAACAGACACATAGATCAATGGAACAGAATAGAGAGCCTGGAAATAAACCCCTTCATACATGGTCAGTTAATCTACGCCAAGAATATACGATGGGGATAAGACAGTCTCTTCCATAAATGATGTTGGGAAAACTGGGTAGTTGCATGCAAAAGAATGAACTGGACTACTTTCATTCCATTCTCCTCTTGCTTGCATGGTTCCTGATGTAAGTCTGTTGTAATTCTTTTCCTTCTTCTTCTACAGTAAGGTGGGGTTTTTTTCCCTTCTAGCTGTTTCCAAAATTTTCTCTTTGATTTTCTGAAATTTGAATATGACATGCCTAGAAGTCGATCTTTTGTCTTTTATCTTGTTTCGTGTTTTCTGAGCTTCTTGAATCTGTAGTTTGGTATCTGTCCCTAAGCTGGGGAAGTTCCCAGTCATTATTACTTCAATTATTCTTCTGCTCTGTTTTCTTTCCTCTCCTTCTGGTATTCCAATGATGTATATGTTACACCTTTTGAAATTGTCCTAGAGTTCTTAGATGGTATGTTTTTTGTTTTAATTCTTATTTCTCTTTGCATTTCAGTTTGGGAACTCTATTGACCTATCTTCAAGCCCCCTGGCTCTTTTTCTGGCCATGTCCAATCTACAGATGAGCTCATCCAAATCATTCTTCATTCTGTTACACAACTTTTTAATTTCTAGCATTTCCTTTGATTCCTTCTTTGAGTTTCCATCTCTGAGCAAAACAGATTTGCTAACATTTCAAGTCTGTTCCTGTATTTGTCTACTTTTTTCCATTGGTGCCTTTAACATAGGAATTATAGTTACCTTATATTTCCTCTCTGATAATTCACCCTTCCTAAATTATTGTATGAGGTTGACTGACAATGAAATAATAAGTACAGTGAGTGTATGCAGTGTGTATGTGTATATATGTATTTATACATAATATTTTTATATATATGTAATTTTATAAATTTTTTAAAGTAGTTTAATGTCTTCTCTAATACTTTTTGCCATACAAGGCTATATATACTCTATAGCCCTGTACTTATAATGGAAGGATATAAACAGGGTTTCAGTAAGTTGTCCTATTCACTCTAGTTTATTGTGAGGAATAAATATCTTAGAACTTTTTTGAAGTTTTCTTTCCCTCTGAATCTTACTTGCTCCTCTTTACTCAAAAGGTCATGGTTTAGTCAAAGCTTATTTGCTAGGATCTGAGAAAAGTGATTCTCAAATAGGAAAAGTGTGCATAGAAAGAAAAGTTAAAGAAATCATCTTTTATCCTCAATATGAAGGAAAAACCATATTGTATGAACTCCAGAGAATTTTCACAGTCCCCAGAATGACTTCCAAAGTAACATAGGTCCTTTCTCAAAGTCAATTTGAAAATGAGGCAAAGAAATTTCTCTAAATCTGTAAATAATCAAACCACTACTGGACGGAGCTATTCTTCCTTGAACAAAATTGTTAAGATTTCAGCCACTTTATGTGTGAAATCTCTGTCACCTCTTTGGAGTTAGTTTTGTAGCTCATAAGACTGTTAGCAAGCACAATTTGAAAAAGAAGTAAAAATTTTAAAAATGAAATGCAGAAGTTCTTCATATTAGAACCATGGGGAAAAGAAAGTTTCCAAGGAACAGAGAAAAAGACACAGTTGCAGAAAAATATTAATGGTAACAAATAAATAGTCTTGGAGTATTCAAAACACAGATATTCTATTTTGACACTGACACTAAATCGCAAGACATTTCCTACTACTTAAGAGAAACTCCATGAAGGCTCACTCAAGTTTTTGTATAAAATAAAGGATGAGAAGAGAGATAATTGAGACTGAGGTGAAGTTCAATTGAAAAATGCTCATTATACAATTTTGTTTTTCATTTATCACATTATAATATCTGCTGTTCTTTGAGAATTTAAATTTTCACACTACATTATGTTTTAATATAACGTCTCCTCCCCAGGTTTTCTAGATTGACGTGCTTGAAGAAAGCAGTGAGAACCCAATTGCCTTAAATAAATACGTTTCATGTATTTCTCTTGGTCTGAGTAGGAGAACAAATAAAGTGACTCAGCTAGCACAAAAGAGATAACTAAACATTTAGTCACTAGTTCATAGCTCAACATGTCCAGTTAAATGGATTATCCTTCAAGCAAAGCAGCTAGCACCTTGTTTAACCAGCGATAAGGGAGTTCCTATTCCACTGGATGTTCTAGGACATTGTGCCCCTCAGGGGAAAACAATCACAAATTTTATAGACATAGTTGCCTTTTGCATTTTGCAGTCAACAGGCTAATGCATATTTTTTCTCTCCTTGTACAAGTTTTCCTGGAAGTTACCCACTTTATCTTTCCCATATTTTTGTAAAATTATGGCAGAAGTGTGCACTGTTTCTTGTGGTTGAGGATGGGATTCAGTTGGTGTTGGCTATTACTAAAAGTATAAAATATCAAAAATCATCAAATCATTTACAATTTGGTTAAATAGTACTTTTAAGAAAAAAAATGACGAAAAGGGAAACCATAAAGACACATTGGAATTAAATATTCTTCTTTTCTGATATTACAATTGTTGTGTATCACCATTATATTTAGATCGGATAATCTCCTAATCAGGTGTAAAATAAAAATTCATCCCAAGTCTTTAATTGGGCTCTAACATTTCTGAGCTCCAGTCTTTCTGCCTCAGGACTTGACCTCGAATTGTCTACTGGACAAGCTTAGCACCTCCACATTCCGTTTTAATTGTTTGCTCTCCCTAACTGACCCGCTGGTGGAGGGTAATCTAAAATAAGTAATTTATCTGTTGCCTCATCATTTCCATTTGGCCATAAAGTGCTCCAGGCTTTTCTATTCTTTGATGAAGAGTATTTGCTTCTCTCCTTTACACACTTTCTACCACACAAAACAGAAGAAGGCCAGAGACACTTACTAGTTGCATATAATTTTGGACAAGATTTATACCCTTAGCCATTTCCTGGTCATTCACACCTCCCTCATTTGGAGCTCACCGCTCACAGCCTTTACTAATTACTTTGTACAAAATCGCTGAGATAATAACTCAATAACCCGGTCATTCTTAGTCATTTAAAGGAGGTTTGCCTTTATCTTTGTACAAATATCTGAACAAAAAGTTCAGAAGAATTGAAATAAAATTATAAAGTATGTTACCTTCCCCAATTTGTCAAATTAAAAATCCACCTAAGGCCTTTAAACTGCTCAAAAATAACTCATAATTATGTGTAGGCCATAGGAAATAAGTAAAGCATTTTTTTTAATTGGCTGCTTGAAATTCAGTCTTTCAAGGAGCCTCTCCCCCATCCGCAAACATTATTAATCCTCTCTCCTGTATCTATCAACACTTATGACTGTCCGACTCTCATTCTGACGCTAGGGCTGGCTCTGACACCATATGCAGGTGAGTATGTTGAATGACAGATGAGGTCAAGACAATAATTTCTGTTTGGGAGTTCCACTTCTTCCCAGTAAATTACACAGCATCCTGACAGTACTTTATTCCAAAAAGGCTCCAGAAGATCTAGATGGCCTTTTCTGTTTTCAAGGGTGGACCCTGCTGTCATCTGAGTAGCTGATGATGATGCCATATTCCACATGGAATAACTCCCGCTTGACCCAAGAACAGTAGTTCTTGCCTTCCAATGGGGGTGCTCACCATTCAGAATTAGGAAAAACTCTTGCCAGAAAGCAATCTCTCAAGTATTAGATGGAGACACTATCCTACCCTCTCCTTAAAGATACCTTCTAGGTTTGATTCATCTTTATGTCTCCCACAGTATCTAACGTAATAATTTATATGTAGAAGACACTCAAGAAATGTATGCTAAATATATAGATGGAAGAATTGAAGAATCACAGGAAACTTTTCCATACTCAAAGGCAACAGCGGTGATACCTTCCATGATAATAAAAAAGATCATAAAGACAGTAAAAGAACAAAATTCACTAAGAGCAAAAGCTACATTTTTTATTTAAAAATTGTGAAAGCAAAATATTATATGTATTGCATTATTTTTATAAAGCTTCTTGTTATTTTCAAAACATGCACATACAAAACAAGCAGCATGCAGGAAAAAAAACGTTTTGTGCACTAGTTTTCTCAACTTGTGTGTTCTGATTGTTCTTGAAAAAATGCACACACACACACACACACACACACACGCTCATAAGTTAAAGCCCATAGATCACAAATGCCGTGGAGGTCACCACAGATTAAAGATGCACCAGAATCTCTGGCTCCTTTGCTGCCTTCTCATGAAGAAAAATAGTGTTTTTAAATTTTCTTAATGAAGTTCCATTTATCATTTTCCTGCTCCCTTTTCTTTTTGTTCTCAATACAATCCTGTCATCTTTAGAGTTGATGTCAATGAACTTGAATTTTTCTTAAGTCAGACTCCCAACTAAGTGAGATGAATGAAATCAATATTCTCCCCTTTACAGGTGAAATGAGTTTAGTAACATATGTAGTGCGGTACCTTCCTCTCCATTTTTTCCCTTTGTACTGCAATCCATCAACATATCATTCTTGGCACCTGAATGAACACATCTTAATATGAGATTTCAAGCAACAATTCTTTCTAAATATAATGAAATATTTCAGTCTTTGTCCTTAAAAGCTCACACCTGGATCTATGTTCTTTGCTTCTCCATAAGAATTTATTTCTATTATTTCTGCAGGATTCTTAGTATTCACAAGCGATTAGTCAGGTCCTTGAGTTCATGAAATATATGATATCTACGCACAACAGCCTAAATGCTCTTCGGTTCTGAGGGCTGACTGAGAAACCAGAAGGACTTTCAGAAAGGGGATTTCATATTCAAGGCCACCATGCTTCCTGCTTTTGCTCTGTATCATGAAGCACCTGTCTGCCATTATTCATGAGGCTGCTTCTATTAATTCAAAAATTCCCTCTGGCCGTAGCCCTTCTTATAGGGAAAAAGAAACTTTATCAGATTACTTGGCGATGCACTTGCGACTTATAAAATGCTGTGTGATTTTTTTTTAACTTTTCAATCCTGTAAATCATTATTATTGATCTATTCTAATTTTATGTCCTAATCACATCATATGTTACAATACATGATGATTTAAGCATGTGAGAAAAAGAAGAATTCAATAAGGAAAATGTTAATTAATGCTGATTAAGGGATAAAAATAATTTTTATTTTCATATGTATTCATATTTTCCACATTTTTTGAATACTGATAAAAATTATGTTTATTTAGCGTTTGTTATACAGAAAATACGGAAGAGTTATAAGCTAGAAATTTATTTATAATAGATGTATTTGGACAAAGGATTGGAAATATTTTGGATGTTAAATGAGTAAATTTGGGAAGACGTTAAGAAAATCAAACTAGATAAGGAGACAGAGACTACAGGGTCTGTAAGCTGTTGCTGTGAGTAGGGTGAGGCAAGAACACAAGGGAGCTGCAGTCCAGTGGAGAAGAGGTCTGGCTGAGACAGAACTTAACCATCACCATTACTAGTTACAATTTACTCCCACAACCCACTTGCTCTTCTAATAATTACATTATATGCGAACAGCAACAAGCAAAGGAAGTAAATAGCAATTAGTAACTAGTTAGTGAAATCCATGCTCTAACTGCCTTGAAGGGAAGTCTGGGGAGTGGTTTGAGGGGTTTGTACAGTGGACAAAAAGGCAATCAAAATAGAGCAGATGTGTGAATACTAGAGGATTTTATCAAGCCTGATAATTTCGGGAGTTCTTGAACATCTCAGCTCTCTGGTATCTCTCAATGTAGTCAGCATACATAAATCCTTGTGTACACATCGCTTCAGCTTCACCCACTGTCTATTACCGACTGGAGGAAAAGAAGGGACTGTGAGATGGCAGAGCTCCTTCTCCAGGGTTGATGGGTCCCAGAAGCTGACCCAAGGAGCTAAAGACAGCGGTTGCCTGCCGTGTGGATTATCTTCTGTGGCGCTCAGGCCACCCATACAGGTCGAACACCCGTGGGGGATAGGATAGCATTACAGGAAGACAATAGTGAGCTTACAAGACCTTCTCTCAAAAACCTAGTGAAAGGAACCAAAATAATCAGTTGTAATAAAACAAACAGTAAAGAAACAAAGAACCCACCAGCACTCCTAGTAAGAAATGGGCACATCTTTTTTACCATAAACTTTGAAAACTGTAATCCAGAGAAGAAAGACAGAAGACTCAAGGAGTTAATTCTATGCAAATATATTTTAAAACTTGGTGTAAATGGATTACCTTTGAAAAATTATAAAATATAAACTTTGTCAACTGCTTATAAATACCAGTGTTTCTTGATTTTGCTTGCCAGCAGCAACAACAGCAGGAAGCTGGAGTCTGCCTCCCTTCTGCCTTCCAAAGCTCTCCTAGGTATCAATTTTCCAGAAAATAATTTAAATCCAGAGTCCTGGCTACAAGGGAGTCTGGAAAACAAAATGTGGGGCTTTCCAATCTCTTCACCTTGAAGAAAAGTGAAAGTGGAAGCCACTCAGTGTGGCTCCAGAGCCCACCTCTGCTCCCTCCAGAGCTTTGGAGCTGCGATTAACATTTAAAGAAAATGAGTATTCTTACTTTTCACCTTTAGCCACACATACATGGTGTCAGTTATCTAAATCAAAAGTGATATGTTTTACCAATAATATTAATTTTCAAATATCTGAAAATTGGAAACAATACACATGAAAATATAATAAATATTTATTCATTTTCTTGAGTGTATTAACGGTAGACATAGGCATGCAGTAAATATTTTAGATAATTAATTGTCTGGTATTATTATACGGGGATTTTTGGAGAAATGAGCTCAGAGATAGCTAAAGTCTGGGGAGCTACAAGGAGATGCTGCTGGGAAACGTCTGTCACCCCATCCTGCAGTAGACATAGGAATTTTCTCAATAATTTCTTGCATCTCGTAAGCTAGTAGACTCAGAGCCAGATCTCTGCCACAGTCAAGTGGCTTAGGCTACAGAGCAGGATTGTAGAGGATGGTGGAAACACCTTTGAAAATGCTGGGAGAACTTCCCTGGTCGAATCTCCACTCTGTGCACTGATAGCCTCTCATCAGTTGTTCCCATGTGGAGCTAGCGGTGACCTCGTAGCTCTATGCAGTGTTCTCTCTCACTTCTTGCTTTATTTAAACAACTTCTTAAATTCTATATCCTCAATGAAAAAAGATTCCTAATCTCTTACTATGATTATTGGTATCTTTTTGTCATTCATCCATTTTATTTGGAACAATGATGCAATTTGCAGACTCAGAAATGACATCTCAGATCTCCTCAGACAGTGAAAGATTTAGAATACAATTGGATTGACTTTTAATATTGTTTTGGGGGGATTTAAGAACAATACTTTCAAACTAACGACATTATTGTGAAGGAAATCCTACTTTTATTAAAGTAGCAGATACAAAGACCAATGGATTAATTTTACAACCCATTTCTAGTTATCGGAAATACTTTACAATAGGCTCTTCCCAGTATAACTTCAGCCTCTTTTATTTATTTATTTTTTTTTTGGTCTCCTGATCAACTCCAGCCCAACTTTCTAATAGATATAACTTGATTCTAATTCCTTTTCTCTCCTTTTTCTGTCTGTAGACCAGATGTAATAAGGCCTTCTTGGGTTGGATCTGGTTATGCATGATCTCAAGCAAGTGTTAAATGAAGTCTATCTTTCTTTCAGGGATTTAATAATTCGACAGTTATTTCTCCAGATTTCCAACCTGAAGGTACCAACAGATTGTGCAAGGGAAAAAGAAATCTACATTAATTCTCTGAAATAAGCCTTCCAGTTTCTCTAGGATCAAAATGGAAAGAAGAAAACCTGAATTTTCTCCCACTACCGACTTCACTACTCTGTTGCCGCATGACAGTAATGTCTCTGGTTGGCTGACTGCCCATGCCTCCTCCAAAAAATTCTTGCAGCATTTGGGCAACTTGTTCACTATTTCTGCTGATATGAATCAATTATAGCTGCACCCACTTATAATTACTCAACCTGGAGACTTCCTCCACCCTGGGTAGAAAGCTGAGTGTCAAGTGATAGCCATGAAGAGTAGATAAATGCTTAGGGCAGTATAGAATGGGAGGCACATAGTTTCTCTTGGTCTGTTGTTTCTCCAGATGCCAAGAGAACAGGTTGGAAAATGAGGACCTTCCTAGAAAATCACACTAAGTATCCTCCCTATTTACATGAAGAAAAGTAGTATTCAATTCTTATATAGTCTTGATTCTTTTTCCAAAATGAGGTATAAATAAACAGGAATTTTTAGCCTCATTGTTTTATGAGTCATTCATTATGTAGCATCCATTGATCTGAATATTATTAGATATTTACTAAGAATATGGAATGGCTTCCTTTAGAATAATCATACCACACACACACACAAATAAATAACCAATCCTATGGCAGTAATGCCCAAATCATAAACTGGGCCCCTACTTTTTATAATTAGCTTTCACAATTCTGTAACAAAACTGTTAATAGCTGAAGGGGTACCTTTAGACACATAGATTCTCTAATATAGCCTTTCCATTCTAGGCTACCACCTTTTTCTTATTTTCTTACTCTGAACACTTTCCTCTAAGAGAGTATTGGGCTGTATCTTTTTCCTGAACACCCACTCACTGCTCAGCCCACACCAACCTGTTTTCTGCCCCCGTTATTCCACCATTGACCTCCACATCCCTCACTCCACCAGGCATATTTTAATCCTCATTTTATTTGACTGTTCAGCAGCATTTAATGTTGTTCACCCCTTGCTCTTTCTTAAATACTATTTTCCTTGTCTGTACCCATGTCACTTCATTGTTTTCTTTTCTCTCCTCTCTGGTTTTTCATCTCAGTTCCCATTATCACATCTTTGTCTGATACCTGATCTCTAAATCCAAGATTGGGTCTGAGACTCTTTTATCTTCTCATTCTACACTATTTTCCTTGGCAACCTCATCTACCTCCTTCCTTAAATTTCTATTATCTCCCAAAATGCCGGAATCTACTAATGAACATCTCCTCCTCTGAATCTCTTCTGAACTCCTGATTCATATATGCAACTGCCTCCGTACATCTTTGCTTGGATGTCTCAGCAGGTCTTCAGCAGGTGAATGGCATTTGCCTGGATCCCCCCAATCTACCTCAGAGGTGGACTGTCTACAGTGGAATATGCCAGCCACCTCCTGCAGCTCTGTGCCTGAGGAAGTTAGCCCCCTCAGAAAGACTTTTTTTTTCTCACCAAGAGCTTGACCACCAACCTTTGAGTATTTTCTCCAGACCATCAAGGTAAATAGTCTTGGGTCATTCTCTTGATCTTTTCTTTCAGGCTTATGTATATCACCAGTCTAGATACTAAGTTTTAAAACTGCATGCTATTTTGATCTGTACCTCTGCCTTTCACACATGCCTTCTATCCATCCTGCCCATTCCTTAGGCTCATATTCATATTTATTTCTTGGTTAATTATATCCATGCACTAACATATTGTGTTCAGTAGTTAAAAAACATGAAAAAATACACATTTTTAAAAATGAGTTAGATTAAATAACAATATCTTACAATAATTTTTGTAATGTGTTTTTAAAATTTCTTAACAATAAAAAAAGAACTTTGCTCTCAATAGAATATTCTTATTAATAATTTTCACTGAAGCAATGTTATTTACTCTCTGCTTATTTTTGAAAATTTTAACATTTATGACAGAGCAATATGAATAACTGTTTCTATGCTCACATTATTTTAATACCTGATTTTAACAGCTTCCATAAATGAAAAATATTTCTTACAAATACATGTAAAATCAAATGGAAGAAGTCCTTCACAGGCCAAGCTTACTGAATCATGACATTTATTTTTCAATTCCATCTACAAATTATGCAATAGATTCTTTAAATTATCTAGTATTTATCCTTTATTAACAAAAAACCTAAGGTCAAACATCATTTCCCTTTGGGATAGAAAACAAAACAAAGACAACTATTGTCAATCTTATTCAACATTATATTAGCAATCTTGATCAGTATAATAATACAAGAATAGCAACAACAGCAAGGAGACAATGTTTGGAAAGGAAGGAACACAACTGTCACTTTTCACAAGTGATATGATTGTGTACACAGAAAATTTAATAGATTCTATCTTCAGTGCCCATCCTCTTAACTACCAGGCTATAATATCTCTCTAGTCATCGTGAGGGAAGGAATAAAGGAAACCTACTGTACTATCTGAGGTTCTCCAGAGAAACAGAACCAATTGGATCCAATGGTTCAAAAAACTGGGAAGGCCGGCAAGTTTGAATTTGTAGGGCAAGCTTACAGGCTGGAAACTCAGGCAAGAGTGGTCATTGCAGTCTTGAGGCAGAATTCCTTCTGTTCTAAGAAACCTCAAATTTTGCTCAAGGCTTTCAACTTATTGGATGAGGTCCACCCACATTAATGAGAGTAATCTCCTTTACTTAAACTCAACTGATTGTAAATGTTGATTACATCTGCAAAATACCGTCACGGCAACATCTAAACTGTGTTTGACCAAACCACTAAGCACCATAGCCTACCCAAGTTAACCCATACAATTAACCATCACACTTGCTAATTGCTTTTTTACAGAGTCAGCATGACATTGATACCAAAATCTGACTAAGATGTCACAATGAAAACAAGACGATTATTTTAAATATGATGTAAAAGTCCTAAATAGACTTTGGGCAAATGGAATCAAGTAGTCCATCAGAAGAAAAATACGCCACGACAAGTGGAGTTAACTCCAAAATATTTGGATGTTTTAACACTAGAACATGTTAATACAATCAATAATAGTAACTGCTTACACCATTACTATTTAACACTGCTCTAAACTATCCAATGCAATTAGACAAGAGAAAGAAAAAAGAGATATAAAAATTGAAAGATAAAAGCAGATATTAGTGGCAGATGATATATGTGTAGAATACCAAGAGAATCAAATCTCATAAAGTATTAGAAACAATAAGGAATTCTACTGTGGCCGATTACAAAGATCAGTCTAATGAACAAAAGATAGCATGTACAAAACAACAAAAAGAAAATGCTTGGGAATAAATTTAAAAAATAGGCAAAATCTACATAAAAACTAAATTCTACTGAGGAACGTAAAAGGATTGAGTTAATGAAAATTTTTATATTTCTTTATATTTATGATGTCTTCCTTCCACGTCTGCCTCAAATTACCCAAAATTGATCTTATATTCATAGTAAGCGTTAGAAATGGGAAGGCCGGATTCTGACAGAGGGAGGCATGTAGATAGTCATACACACAAACACAAATGTCACGAGAAAGATTTGAGCTTCACAGTTTATAACTAGTTTTCTTAGCAAAAATGCTAAATATTGTCATAATTGGAACCCAAGTTATCTTTTTAACATTTTAAATTGAAATAGATTATCACAACTCATGACCCCAAAGCTACCAATGTTGCTTTTTTAGACACTATTCTAAGCCTAATGTTACCAACGTTAAAATAACTCTGGAAATAGGATTGCTTGTAATTACTAAGAAAATGAAAAAACATAGAGAAAAGATGAACAGCAACTGAAAAGTTCTAGATATGGCAAATATAACCAGTACAAGAAAGGTAAAATGGTCATGCAAAAACTGTAATATATGAGTATTAAATGAAAAAACTTTGGACAAATTAAGATTAGATTTCCTACCAACTCAAGAAAGAAGAAAGAGAAATTTAATTTAGGGAAATGAGATACATGGTTCTCCTTCCTGTCCCTAAGTATAATGGAAACCTATTCTTATTATACAACAAACGTATATGAAAGATTCTAAAAGAAATTTTTAAAAAATAACTAGCTTGCTTTAGATGGTGAGATTACAGGTAACACTATTTTTTCTCTTTGAGGTTTTCATTTCTTTTAAGTTTTCTACCTTAAATCACTTATCTTTTTTAGGTTTAACCAATGTATCATTTAATTCACAGCTTAAGCAGCAATTCTGAGACATGTAAAAGCTCAACACAAAAATTTTAGCATCCAGAATTGAATTTTCATTATACTTGCCCTCCAACTGAGTATGTCAACAATGCTCAGATTTATTCAATTACAGCTAATGAGACAAAGTCCAATGGTAAAGTTCACACGTTTACATCTTTATGAGAAGAGATTATTAAGCCACAGCATTCAATTGTAGCCTGAATAGATGAGGCTGAGTTACATGGGAAGTTTTTCTCTAAATGCTCTCCCTACATTCTGAGAGACACTTTGAGTAGTTTTCTTGAGAATTTTTTTCACTGGCAAGAAAAATCATATTGAAGAAGAATTCCATCAGTGTAATAATTGCCACAAATAGACAACACAATTCTGGAAAAGAGTAATTTGTGGTTTTCCTTCAATAGATAACATTCTTCTGAGAGAGACATTTTTCCTCCGTGGTTTAGTATGCCTCCACACAATCTCCCACGTTAGCTTTCACAGTTATAACTATCCTCCCGATAGCAAAATATATAATGTGCAATCAAACTCACTCAACAGTTACAAGATCTATTAATGTGGGGATAAAGGGGATTTCAACAATTCCCTTGCTAAATATTAGATTAAAAAAATTTTGAGAAAGCATTTAAAAGGCATACTGAAGTTCTGTAAATTTCAAAAGTATGTCTTACAAGACATATTATTAAATTCATCACTCTTCAGCAGTGTTTTGTGAATTACTTTTAATAAATATTCACAGTACATAAGTTTGAGAACAAAGTGAACTCATATTTAAAAGTTTCAGAAAAATCTCAGGGAAGGTTAAAAGCATTCATCTCTGAAGCCGTTATTATGACAAACTATGGGCCAAGATAAATCGGGAAACTTTCTTTTCATTTTCAAGTGAAATGACAATCCTGGATTTTCTGAGGCTTAACTATCCTCAGAAACTTTATCTACAGCAAATGGTCTCATAAAAAACAGTCATCTCACATATGATCCAGCTCCTCCCGAGAGTATAGTGAGCAAGTTCTCAGAATGTCAGGCCACTGAAAGAGCCTGCTTAAAAAAAAAGAAAAGGAAAAGAAAGAAAGAAAGAAGAGGGGAAAAAAATCTGAGTGTGGAGCGAGGTTTGAGTCGATAAGAAAACACATGCTCAAATTGAAGATTGACAGCAGTGGTACAGAGCTAGAGAAATGCAATTAGAGGAGAAACTCACAATATTATAGATGAGAGATGGCAAGAGCAGAAATTCAAAGGAGAAAAGAACTAGCTTTTGAAGATTTTGTGGGAAAAAATAATGGCAAGATTTTAGAAGAAATGGAACTGAGTAAAAGATGCTTCCTTAATGGGCTGCTGAAATGGTAGTAGTGCCCACTAGACAGTGAAGTGTGGAGAAGAAGGATGATAGAAAATGTATGTTTTATTTCATCAACAAAAAAAGATAGCCAGAGTGGCAAATGAGAATTTAGCAAAGCTATATTACATATTACCAGGTAGATCAGGTAAAAACACCATCAGCAACAATGATAGTAAATCTTACATTTCTCACATATACAAACAGACATTTTGCTTGGCTTAGTCAGCTACGACCAAGGATTATCATTAACTAACCCATTCTAAATGACGTATTGAGCATCTCTCAGTCACTTTGCTTGGAACTAGGAACACAATGAGGAATAAGATCATTCCTACCCACATACAGAGAGCTGAAGAGTCTGGCAGGTAAAGAGGCAATTACAGTAGACAGGATGAGTGCCAGTCATACGTTAGCACAGCGTGCTGTCAGACACAAAACAAGGCACCAAACCCACACTGGAGATGTTACGAAAGTCAGACTGAAAAACCCCTGGGACATAATGAAGACAAAGAGGGAAAGGGAAGTGTTCCAAGCAGAAGGAGAAGATGTACAAAGACCAAGGGGGGGAAGAGAACAGTTTGGCTAGCATGGTTAAAGTACAGAGTTCACATGCAGGAGTTGAAGACTTGATAGAAACGAAGACAGAGAGGTAAGTAGGTGGCAGATCCTGAAGAGTCTTGTAGATGTCATGCTTAGAGGAGTTTGGATTTTATTTGAACTAGTAAAGAATATCAGGCAGGAAAATGATGGGAGTGTTAAGAAAGAGGAAGCAGAAAGGATATGGAGGGATGTTGAAAGTAAAAGAGTCAGGGATCATGGAACCCAAGGGAAGAGAATTTTTTAGAAGGAAGAGTGATAAGTATTAACAAATACTAACACAAGGCAAAGATGACACAGACACAGATAGGTCTATTGCATTTAGGAACATAGGAACATGTGTTCCTTTATGTTAGGTACAACTGAAAGATTATAAACTCTGAAGCAAATGTGTGGCTAGGTTTAAAATTTGACTGGTATATCTTAACCATTGCTTAGAAAACTAAAGCCCAATTTGATTTAGCAAGCTACTGAGGATCACGTGGTTAAAAAATCCAAAATTGAAATTCAAACCCAGGTCTGACTGATTTAAAAGTTTACATTCTTCCAAGGTGACATATTTTCCTTCTATATGAGAGCTGAAAGCATAGCTGCTTACAGATATAAAGCAGAATATTTTAGGATAAGAACTTAGAAGTGACATAATTGTGGATAAGGAAAATGTCCAAGGCGGATTTTGGGAGTAGATAGCTGAAGTAGAGTGAAGAGATGGTCAACAGATACGGCTTCTGGACTGTAATCATTGGATAGATTTCTCTTCTAGAGAAATCCAAATGTGACAAAAATATCAGCGTTCTCGGTAATTGATACTCTGTCCTTGCAGCCATTTTCTGTTCTCTTGAGCCAACTTCCACAGCTCTCCTTCCTCTAAAACCCTTCTCTCTTGCCATTTGAAATCCTCATTCTGTGGGACAAAATTTTTATATTCTTCTCTAAATCTCTCTACCTTAACCCAATTTTAGCTCCAAAAAGACTGCATTCTCTGTAGGTATTTTAATTAACGTTACTCCTGAAAGCCAAATAACTCAATATTGGGAGTAGGGTATGCATCCTCACCTCTCTCATAACCAACTTCCGTGGCTTTATTTTTTCTGAGCCTCTTATGTATACAGCAACAGCCGCAATCACATTTCTTTGAAGATGAGGCCAGCTAGCTATATATCTCACTACCGTTCCTCATTTTTAACACCTTCTGACCTCTTCATCATTCCATGTCACTCTTTGAAGACTTTGGTGTCCATCTACAGTCTTGCTCTCTGAAGAGTATCCTGCCATCCTCCTCTGGTAGCTCCCTTTATTGTTTTTGTACTGATTGTTCCGAGTATTACAATATACATATGTGATTTGTAAGTCTATTTGCATCAATATTTTACCACTTTAAGTTAAGCATGAAAACGTCACTTCGATTTGTGCCTACTGGAGCACAGGCAGGCCTTGTTCTTTTAGAGAGGAGTCATATTCATCACAATTGATTGAACTTCCAAGAATATCCAGTGGACTGTCAGCAAGCACACGGCAGGATTTGGCCCCAGGGCTCCCGTGGTGTTGGCACCCATAGTAATGTCTATTAGACCAGAACCAACTCAAGATTACAGTAAAGCTGCTTTCGAGATTTTCTCACTAATGTCAAACACCTCAAAAGTTGCTTCTTCAAAATTTTTAGAGTTCTAATAAAGAACTTGTGGAATTATATTTGATCTATAAAAACAGTTATCTATAGGAAAAAATTAGATTTTATTTAAATATTAGTATTCTATTAATTTATGTCTACAGCTGCACATTTCCGAATTTAACAATTACTAATTTATTTCTTCTAGTTTTGAATCAAGTTAGAATAATGCCAGGGTCAGTAAATTATATGTGTCTATAGTGAAAGAGTAAAAGTGCTCTTAATATTCCATTAAATAATATAACCTTAAACTAATGTCAACATTCTTGGCATTTAATGAAATGCATATATGATACATTTAGCCCTCTGTGAAAAATATTTAACTCATACCACCAAAAGAACCAACGTGCATCATCAAATATGTTTTAACTAACTCTCTAGCTCCCTGGAGGGACACAAAGATCATCTACATACTATTCTAGAAATTACACAGTGGGTATCAGTTTAAATTAAGAATAATACTCATTTATGTACTACTTTAAAAGTGTAAAAAGTACTGATGAAAAGTAATTACATTCTAAATGCATTTGGATTAACCCTCTATTTCTAATTTGGAACAAAACTACAAAAAGCTCATTTTATGCTCTAATAGCACAGTTTTACACCTTGCTGTTTGGAAAATGATCTTACTCCATCCCAAATAAGTCGATTCTCTGCGGCCCCACCCCAGAGAAGAATAAATGCCTCTCTCTCATTCTTTAGAAAGGAAGACAACAGAGACCCTTGCCATAATCTCGTCCCCAACCTGGTGTCGAGTGACAGAGTCCCGGCCACTGCGGCAGACAAAATAGTTACCCCACACCATCCTTTTACCTCGTCTGAGGTACAGGGCAGCCTAGAGTAAAGACTTCAATTCTCAGTTAGGTGTGACTATATGATTAAATTCTGACCAACAGGATGTGAAGGGAAACGATGCACAATTTCGAATGTGTCCTGAAAGGAAGCGAGGATGAATCTTTCCTCCTTCTCTAACTTGCTATGGAAACTTGGACATGGTGGAGAGCCATGCAGGGCCATGCAAACAAGGGTAACATTCTAAGGGTTGCAGAGCAACAACCAGAAGAAGCCTAGGTCCCTGGACTCCATGGAATAGATCTGCCATAGCTGGACCTTCTACTCATAGACTGTCATTTGAGTGAAACAAACTCTCATTGCAGATGAAACTCTATCCTAACAAAAATTGCTACCGTATATTCTCTAAAGTCATTGTGTATGACATTGGCAACCATATACTTGGCATGAATGGTGATTTTAGAAAGAGAGCTATTTCTTTTCTCTGTGGTTCCAGATGGCATGAAGCATTTTTCTGAATTAGTAAGAAAGAAGTGATGTATAAAACATCTATTACCTCTACATAGAGCAACATAAAATAGAGTAAATCCAAATAAATGACCCAGTTCCTAAATTTGGAGGAATGTTACATAAATTTTACCTGCACAATAAACACATTTCATGGTGAAAACAAGTAATTTCAGGCATCAAAAATTATCATCTTGTAATTCAGGCAGTGTGTTAGAGACTATTAATACTCGATAAATATATATGTGCTCCTCTCTTTCCCAGCCACCTTTGCAGCTAGGTTAGAGCCATGGGACTTGGTGTGGGACAATGAGAGGTGGGTAGAGACCTCTAGCTACTTTGTCCTCTGCCATGGCAGGTTTGGCGAGCACAAGTTCTCAGTGGTTCACAGGTAAAATGGAGGAGACCAATCCTAGTGGATGCTGTGCGGCGCCACCAAGATTCCCTCATCAGTGATGGTGACAGCTCTCAACTGAGTTGCTCTCTGGATATTTCCCTCAGCAGAAGAGAGCTTCTTTACCAAGTCTACTACCTATCTCTAGGCATAGCACACATCTAATAACTGGTCAATATAGAAGTATAACAGCCTGACCCCTTTCCCCATATAAGACAACCCTGAAGAACCATGCCAGCTCCAGATCCTCCTGTGAGCTTAACTGAGGCCTCTGGTGAGACTGCAGTACAGTTCAACTCTTTGCTCTGCCCAATCCTACCTTCCTACCTCACCTGCAGGGGCTGATTCTAAGTGCTTCCCCTCTAAACTCCATGGATACAAATCTTCAGCTCAGAGTCTGCTTTCTGGGGAAGCCAACCTCAAACAGACACTCAAACTGCACCCCATTTTGTCTAAGCAAGAAATAAACCTTTATTGTGTTAAGCCCTGACATTTTAGGGCTTATTTGTTACTCCAGCAAAGCTGAACGGCACGGTCATTCAGAATAGTTGTATTTCCAAGGGGAAAAGAGAGAGAACTTCCAAATCCCTATCTGCTGCTACTGAAGGTTTATGGAAAAGTATGCAGAGGAGATAATTGGCAACGTTGCATTTTTATTACTGCAGAGTTTCTCCTGACATCTGAAGCTGGGCTAGACTGTGACTTAGTTGAACTTAGAGACAGATAAAGAGCTTTGCTGATCCTTGGGCCACACCTTTTTTCCTTATTGACCTAAAATAGACGCCTTGCTAAGTGAGAAGTCGTCCCAGTGGTTTATTTAATTTTTTGCCTCAGGATGAAAAGGACCCACTGTAGATTGTATTTTGGTCACAAATATTCTTCAGTGCCCTCCCTGGGGGATTATTATATTTCTCCACACCATTTAAGCCAGGCCTGGCCATGTGACTTGCTTAGGACAATGAAACATGGCCAGAAGTGATGTAACATTTCCAAGCAGAAACTCTACCGTGGGAACTAGCAATGTTCCAGATGGTGGCTGATCCCTCATCTTTGGATCTAGAGTGCAGACAGTGTAGTGCCTAATCCCTCATCCCTGGTCCAGAGCACAGGCAATGTGGAACAGAGTCACAGTTGACCCTCAATGTAACGTAAACAAGAAATAAACATTTGTGTCATAAGCCCCTAAGATTTTGGAGTAGCTTGTTACTACAGCAAAACTTATCAATGATTGGAGAGCTAAGACAGAAAGGCTCAAACTTAGATCACACATAAGTAAATAAATAAAATCCAAAGACACCATATGATACAGAAGGAAAAGATTTAATCCTTTATCTATGTCACAATGAGAATTCCAACCGGTGCGAACAGCGTCCTTGACTTTGTACCAAATTAGCACAGCAGACTTTAAATATATCAAAACCACTAAGGTTATGTGATTAGAACTCCAATCTCTTTCTTTCTCTCTCTCTCAAAGAGAATTTTTTGACAATGTTTCTGCATCAGGGGTTCCAATATTTATTTCAAGCCAACATACATATAAAAGTGTTGGTAATATAAACACATTGTGAATTGGCACAGAGGAGAAACACTTCAAGTTTCCACCTGTGTTTCCAAGGTAATGAAAACATTATTTACAGCCATATTCATTAAGTAATCATGTAGAAAAATATTAATGATACCTCATCAAATTAAAAATGGAAAAAAATTGATTTCTCCCATACCCCTTGCAATCTCTCTTTTTCTATGTATGTACATAGATAGATAGTTGATATAGATTTGAATATAGACTCACACGTAAATATGTACATACGTATAAATGCACATATACATACATATGCATATAAGAACACATATATAAAAGTATGTATATATGTACATATATTCAAAACTCTAGTTTTACATGTCAGAAATATATATATATATATTTATAAAATGTCATCTATTTGTGGATAGGCAGCTAGATATTTTTCTTAGGCCTGAAATGTCAAGTTTGCCCTGTGTATAGTTTACTTGAAGGAGTTGAGACGGGGATTGGAAAAAAAAGGAGAATAGAGCAGGATATAATGAAAATGCTAAAAGATACAGAGACATGTCAAAAAGATACAGAGACGTCTCAGTCGGGGAAACAGCAAAAGGGGTTGTCAACCAGGTAAATACATTTCCATAAGAACTTTTCCTTTGTTAAACCAAAATAATTGGAAATGATTGGCATTAAACGTCAATCAGAATTATAGTGGACATCAGTCATAATTGATAGCTGCCAGAAATCAACATAATTATTAGTACTATAAAAAACTCTTTGTTATTTGCTTTCAGAATATCTCCTGAGTCTTTCCTCAGTTGAAATTTATGCATTTATACCAAAATAGCAAAGGTGACTTTAAGCTATTTTTGTAATTTCTTTATTCTTATTTTATGGTTCTTGCTTAAAATCTTTATTTCATATTTCTTCAAAGATGGAAAAAGATTATGAAAGGCAACCAGTGAACTTTAAGATAATCTATGTTCCTGCTAAACATGACAGTGTTATTTTTCATACAGTGTAATAATGTGTGAATTCTGTATTATTCCTCTTTTCATCATAAGCTTGTAATTGTTCCTTCTGAAAACAACAGCATAACTCATATTTTGATACTAATGCTGTAAATATATGGAATAACTAAAATAAATGTTCTGGTAAAAAATAAAGTTTGTGGCATCCATGTTCTCAACCAATATTAAAACGTGTGAGGGATAAATAAAAGTTTGTCTGGATGGACACATATATCCACTGTACACATTATTCAATGTTTCTGACGTGCCAGGCTCTGAGTGAGTTGTGAGTCCCAGGGGTGCGGCATGAGTTGTTTAAGCTGGGTGCTTAAACTTAAGTGACGTATTCATGTGCATATGTATTATGTATACAAATTGCTTTTATAAGGAGCAACTCCAGTGGGGCTTACTCAAAGTAATCGTATTTCATATAAAGCTATATAGAGGGTTGGAAAAAAGTCTGGAACAAAAGCTGAGCCAGAGAAAGTTTTTCTGAATTATCAGTTGGAAAAGCAGAAGAATGAAAAATATAGAAGTAAATGGGGATAAAAATTAAAGAAAAGGGAAGAAGAAAAAAGGAAAAGATCTTATACCCAATGGGAACTCAACAGGTATAGGGTTAATTAACATGTTGTTAAATCAGAGGGAAAGCTGACAAGAAAGAGAGCCCCCTCACAATTTAGATGGAGTCAATGGTCAAAATGACATTCCTCAACTCATAGAACTCCTCTTTCTCCCCCTGTGCACAAATCTTTAATAGTATTTTGAACCAAGACCCAAATATTTAGCATTTTCTGGATCTCCTATCCACAGCCCATACCTGATTCTGGAATACCAGAGACAAGGATATAATACATCTCCATCGCTTTAAGCCCCAATTTCCCTTAACTCCCATTTGCCTCACTCCGATGGTAACCATCATTCTGACCATGGATTAACTTTGCCTGTTCTGAATTTCACATAAATGGAATCATAAACTTTGTACTATACTGTACCTATTTTTTTCCCTCTCTCAACATCATGTTTTTGAGGTTCATCCATATAGGAGCAGTGCTGATGCCCTATCTTTTAACAAACTGCTGCTAGCCTCCTTGCCATAGGGTAGGATGCTAATAGCTACTCCCTTCTCTAGAAAATTGCATTTGGCTGATAGTATCTGACATTTGAGACAACCCAAAATCAATGTTCAACCGATGTAGGGTACAAAAAGACAGCCTTCTTGCCTCAAGTTGGGGATAACTCTATAGTGTGATCCCCCATCAATTAGGTCAAGCCCAGACTTTATTCTTGCTCAGTTTTTTCTCTCTTACTATTTTGCTTCTCTCACTCCCTTACTGTTTTGTGTTTTGTTTTGATTTGTTTTTGAAAAAAGCACTCTCTCAGAAAATCACATACAACTGAATCTGTCTTATCTTCTATTTCTAAGGTTGAGTCAGAAAATTGGTAGTGGGAATTTCCTAGGAAGCTGACTCTATGGGATTCTAAATTGGATTATCCACCAGTCAGCTGGTAATGGTCCCACATCACTAGTGATAGCTGTAAGATTAATAATCTCTGACATGCTGTAGGAATATGATTGTTCACTTTTACCTGGGGTGAGTGGGACAGGGCACATGTCAGAAGGGATGTGCTGGCTTATACAGTATCTCTGGCATTTGACAGGTATGGGAGAAATAGTATTGTAAGGACTCAAATGGAATGGCTTTTGCTGAGTACCAGTGATGCTTTGAAGAGAGAAAATGACAGATTCAGGGCAATCAATCACCAATTTAAAGCAAAGTGTTAAAAGCCAAAGAACTTCTTTGTCAGATTTTAAAGAATCACTCAACTTCTGTAGCTGGAGAGTTAACTGTATTGAGAACCAGGCTCAAGAACTAATCTTAAAAGCAGCAGAACATCATAAAAGATTGAATTCTCTGCCCTGGCAAGACTCCTATACTATAGTTCTAATAAGGATGAAATGAGTCCTGGAAACTTTGGCTGGGCCTATTTTGGTAGATGCATTTGAAAATCTTGAATCTATAGGGGCTCCAGCAGTGGCTCCCTCCCCATTGAGAGCATAGCTGATGACATTTTAATGGGAAGTATTCTGTAGAGGGTAGAGGTTGAAATTATAAAAGAGAACCAAGATAATCATTAGATATGTCCATGAACCAATAAGACAATAAGATTTTCAATGGTTGCAGTGAAGAAAGGAAGATTGCTGTCTGGGCTTGCCTGGCACTGAGGAGATGAAGTTGAGGACCATGGATTTACAGTAGCAATACTTTCACCTCTGTTCAGAACATGAGATTAAGCACAAGGGAAACGCATTGTTGGATTTACCCATTTTGGGGGGATTTACTAGGTTGATGAAATGGAAAGACAAAGGGCAAAGTTTGAGAGAATATTCATGGATGTGAGGAGTCATAGAATCTAAGGAATAGAGGGAATGAAGAAGATAAGAAGAGATAGGTGGGTAGGAAGAAAGCTAGGAAGTTGTGATCAGAAGGGAACATCTGAATTTATCAGTTAGCAATAAAGAAGTTTGTGAAGATAAAGATGTAGAGTGTAGCCCATTAGAGTGGTGGCTGAAGGTCTACCTTGTCAAAGGACAAGGTCATAAAGACTGGCTAGCAGGATGTGCCCAAGGATATAGAGATAACTATTTGCAGAAATTTTGAGACAAAGACCATTAGGTTGTACATTCCTAGTTCTCTTGATCACCAATACGTATCCCTCAATTGCTAAAAATTTTAAATACCTGGCTCACAGACTTCTCCTCAGCCCAAGTCTTCCTATCAATGTCCTTGGATATTTAGGAGGAAAAAGCAAGATTTCTAGAAATTACTCTCAGATACTTCAGATTAAAACAAAGGTGAGAAAATTTTAAGAGTCGGTGAATCTGGCTAAAGGGAATATGAAAGTTTTTTGTTCTATTCTCGCAGCTTTTCTGAAAGTTTGAAATTAGATCAAAGTAGTTAAAAAATGGATCTGCTAAATCATTGAAATGAGAAGGCTTACGGCCAATTCTATGCTATATACCAAACAAAATTTAAAGACCAGTTGATTGTAATGTAACAAGCAACGAGAGTCAGAACTTTATTTCAAGCAGCACCTGTGCGTTATGAATGTGCCTCATAACATAATTAAACAATTTTTGAAAATATTTTAGTACAAATAAAACTATTTGTTTCATTTGATGCTGCTATGGTTTTGTATGATATATGCACTTTTCTCTTTGTATTGAATGTTTGGCATCTCTCTGTCATATGAAGTATTCTTAGAAAATGCCTCGAATTCTACCAGAGCCTTTAGTTAAGAAGCTGCCTCCAGATGCACATTCCAGTTTTTAGAGGTAGTAAAATAATGCAGTAGGACATTGACTTGCATCTATGCCGATCTGGAGTTGAAATCCGGACCTCCCACATGCAAGTTGTGTGACCTGGGGCGAGTTATATAAGAAGTGCGAGCATCCATTTCCTCACCTATAAAGTGAAGACAACAGTAACTCTTTCCATCATCCTGGTTGAGATTAGACCTGTTTTATGCAAAGCATTTTCCATAGTTCTTCCTCAATAAATGACAAATATTTTACCATAGGAAAGTAAGCAGACAAAAAAGTCGAAATATACTATTCTGTCATTTAAAATGATTGAGAAATGTGGCATTTGAGTAAATCACGTATTTTGACTTATGAAGCATCATCACATATAGCTTACATACTTGCCGGTTTTCACAGAATGACAGTGATACACATTTAATCCTCAAAACCTGCAGAAGTAAACTTGATACTGCTTTAGTAACGAGCATCACACCAGTTTCTGAGTACATATCACGCACACCTGTCGACACATGAAAGGAACAGTCATGAACTCTCCTATTCATAGCTCAAGTTCATATGTGCATTTACTAAAAATTAGAAATGGATAGAATGCATTTAAACCAGCTTTTACTATCACTATGGAAACAGTGACTATGACTAATTTTAAAAAATAAATATGTTTAAGTGAATCAAAAAGCTTTGAGGGGAAATAATTTAGGGGAAAAAGACCTGTCAAGGTTGAGCAAATGTGTGCTGATCTTATAATACAAACTCCTCCAGAACAGGGGTTTTATCCCTCTAGCCCACTGCTTAGAGTGCCTGAGATACAGTAGGTGCTTAGTAAATATGTATTGAACAAACGATTAATGGAATGAGTATACTAACATCTTAGCATACTTCCACATCTTCATCTCATACAAGAATAACCTCTGCTAAAAATACATCTCCTCTAATCTTCGTTGGTGGTGTACCTGTCAATGAATTAAGAACGCTGTGCATTTTCCAGCATGTTTTGCATTTATCTGTGTTTACATAAGCTACAATACTTATTATCTCAAATTAGTTATTGTTTCACAGTCTGTAGCAGTATGACATGGAAGACGATCTCTTTCATAAATTTCTGGATGTGTTCCAAGAAAACGCTTAGAAAATTACAGCAGACAAATTAACAAGCTCGTAATGGGAGGTAATTCCAATCATCTTCATCACATTCCTCTTTATCACAACAGAATGAAAATGAAATACCTATAATCTTGAAAACAGACAGCTTTGGGAGATTGCCATCTTGAGTTAATTAGAAGAATCCACTTCTTCAACATGCCACACTGACAGCAAGCAGTCGGGCCTTGCTTTTGAGTCCTAGGGCTGCAGAGAAAGGTTATTGAGAAGAAATCTGTACCACAATTAGAAAACCACTTGTCAGATCCTTCACCTGAAAGGCTGAGGTCTGGACTACACAGTTTCATAGGATCCTTTTATATATACATAAAATGTCACAACTCCAAAAGGTAGGTATTCCTACCTCCATTTTTAGGATGAAGAAACTGAGTCTGAGAGAGATAAAATAAATTCCCTAAGACCACACAGCTAGATAATAAGTGGCAGATCTGGAATTCAAGAGGTCTGCTTGCTGCCTCTGAAGCCCACACATCTAACCTTATACTATTCTGCCTTCTATTTCAAAATTCAATGAAATTTGATTTTGCTTTTCCATATTCTGCTTGTATGTTCCAACCCATCATATCTAGGTGCTTTCTAAGAGCATTTCCATAAAGCAGTGCAAATTCCTACTGCTTAGGAAAGCACAGCCTCCAACTCATCATATTTCTCAAGGGAATAATTGCTTACCTAATTAACGAGGCTGTGAGAAAACGCTGAGCACACCTGGTCAGCTTTGGTCTCCCATTTGGAGCATCCTGCCCTCAACACACTTGGATTGTTTACCCATCCTTGTGGAATGGTTTTGGGGACAGGAGATATGCATTAGGAAGCTAATTTTGGCAAGCGATCAAGTTGGGTTTCCTAGTTCTGCTTTTGCATTATTATTAAAGCCACCTTGATTTCTGACATAGCATAGTGATAAAGAACACAGACTGTGAAGCCATACTACCTAGGGACAAATCTGAATCCACCATTTATACATGGAAAAGTTACTTAACGTTTTTGTGCCGCAGTTTCCTCATTCAAAAAATGGGGACAATAATCCCCATAAATCAGTTACCAATTGGCCAGGTCAAATGCTTACACTACTTCATAGGAGCTGCTAAGCCCCAGATGCTCTGTTTTGTTTTCTAACGAGGGTCTCCTCACTCCTTCTGGCCTTGTGACTTATTCCTCTTGATCTGCAGAGCATGCTAGGATGAACTCCTCCAAAAAGCCCAGCTCCAAATTCTATGGAAAGAGTCACATGCTTGTTACACAGATTCTTTGGCCTAATATTCCTCCTCCCTTCAATTTTTATTCTCTAACATGGTACTTTGGTTTTAATTTTTTCTTCCTCCACAAGATCCTGCCGTTTATGGTTTCCATCTTAGACCGTGTTTTCTAATTCTCTCTAGGATCCTCTGTTTTAAGTCCAGCTATTGAGAGACATAACCCTCTTAGAAAAAGATACCTTGAATTTCACATTTGCACAAGCTGCACATTTGGTCAAAGAGGATGACCTTCCAAAGAGAGGGGAAGGTTCTTCAGTCAAGGGTACACAAGTAGCTGCGCTGCCCTGCTGGAACCTCCAAACAAGCTCACATTTGCACAGTTACTAGTTACTTCCCATAAATTCCTGGAAGAGTTCCCACCAGTTTCATTCCTCCTTGCATGTGAGGTTTAGGATTAAAGTTTAGGAGTAAGGTCTTCTGCCTTTGCTGTACAGCTTCCCTTGATTAGCCCTTTCTGCAAACACCTGCAACAACCCAACTGTGTCTACTAACTAGAGTTTGCTGCTGGCCATAGGCACCACACCCGTAAGCAATTCTAGTCCCACACTTTTACAAAGCCTCCAGGTCTTTCCCTTCATTATTTATTTACGAGTAAAAATAAATTATCTAAGAACTCTAACGCCAGTTAGCTATGATTCAAGGACTGCAAATATCCAGAGAACCACTTGGAATTTTCAAAATCCATTTACCACCTTTCCTGGAGAAATCTAAACAAGCATTTATTCAACAACAAATATGTTTTGGGCAGTTTTTGAGGTATTGAAAATGCAGAGATAAATGAGGCACCTTTCCTGCCATCTCAAGACAGAGATGGCTAAACAAATAAATAACTCTAAAATTTTCCAGCAAGGACAGAAATAGTGGCTTGTACCAAGTGTAGTGAGAATACAAACTAGAAATTAGAGGCAGGACAGAAAATGAGACTAAGTGATTCGAGATGAGCCTTCAAGGATAAATAGGAGTTTGCCGGGTAGTCAAGGAGACGAAAGGTATTCCAGATAAAGGAGAAAAAGAGCCCTGCCCTCTCTCCCCTCTCGTCCCTTCCATTTTCTGTGGTTGGCTCTCTGGCTTCCTGAGCTCTCTTTGAGCTGCCCACAGTGCCATCTCCGCCTTACAGATTTAGCCTCCTTCTTTCAACTAACTGTCATCCCTGCCGTCACTGGGAACTAAATTCAAACTGCTAATACAACTGACTTCTCAACTAGCCCCTGCCTCAAGTTTAACCAGTCTTAAAGAGCTCACCTTGCTTAAATGTTGCCTGTCATAGGCTATTTCCTTAAATGGCTTCCCGCAAAATCTGTTCTTTTAAAAAAATTAATAATTATGTTAATGTACTGCTTACTGTCAAAGCACAAACACAGAGACACACACCAAATCAAATGTTTTAAGTATCTAAACGAGCATATTATTTCTCTTTATTCTATGAAAATCTTTGTTGTTTCCATATAGAGAGATGTCAAAGGCATATATTTGACCAAAATGAGTTTCTGGCTTTGAGGCGTCACAGCTTCACTAATCAACAAAGCAAAAATCCTATTACCAAGGAATGGACCATCTCCGTTATAAAGCCAGATCGTGGGGTCTACAATAGCTGTTCAGTGAGGACAGGCTGACGTGGCAGCAATTTGTCCGCCAGGAGTAATAAAATGTACAGAATAATTAGCTTGAATCTCTAATTAATCTGTAAATGATTTTTCTTTTTAAATTATTTAGCATTAAACATTTTTTATTAGATTTCAGAACCTGAGGCCCCAGGCATACATGTATAATTTTAAAAGTATCATTTGTCTCAAGTCTTAAAAAGGGCTTAATACTAAATAAATTAAATGGTAATATTTCCAGTAATTTTTCAAGAAGATATTATATCTAAATGTAGAAAGTATCTTAGAGTATAGAAAGTCATCTTTCTAAATATTCTATCATAATTTGGAATTTGACAGCTAAACAGAAGGGCTCCAGATCATGTTTAATACCCCAAACCACAGATCACAAGTGCATCAGTTTTTGTGTACGTGTTTTGCTGCGTAAAGCTAGGAGACAGTGCTTTAATTCATTTTTGTTTCCCCAGGGGACTCTGACGGTGTCATGAATAAATGTCTATCACATAGATGCTTTTATTAATAGATATTTATTAAATGGAATCAATTGTATATCAAGACTCCAGCATGTATCCCACAAACTTATGTTGCTATTTGTTTCTAATACTCCAGTAGGTAGATCTGCTATAAATTAGGCAAGAAAAATAAACTATCCAAAAGTGAAAAACATTTCAATTTATAAGTTATTTCTAGAATATATTACTGAATTTGAGGACAAGATTTTGTGTTCCATCAGCACAGATTAGACTGGAGGAGAGGAGAGCTAATTTATATTTGTCAAAACTCAAGTATGAATTTTTGTATAAACATACATGTCCTAGGATCACACAGCTCACCATGAAGCAATTTTGCAGAAATGAAATCAAAGTACAATTAATTTTGCAACACTGACTAATGTTCATCAATGGTTCACTTTTTTAAAAAAATATTTCCTTATTTTTAATTGCAAAGTTCAGTATTATATCAATAAATTAATATTCCGTGATGTAACAGACTGAATGAAAGTGTTCTTATTTGGCTGATGGTATTAATCACAGGTATCAAGATTAATGCAACACAGATTAGATAGATAGACAGACGGATACAGGCAGACAGACAGACATATTGACTCATTAATGGTAGCTGAGACAAACATATAATAACAACACACTGAACAAGTGAATTAGATTGAATGTGGAAAAATATAGATAATTAAGACAATTTCATCTTTATTGTCAAAAACCTTTTGGCCATGCCATTTAGGTTTGAAAAATATATATATACACCAATATACAAAAGATGTCTTTCTATGATCACTTCATCAGATCCAAGAAAATGTAGAGTATCACTGTATACTATTTTTAGTCCAGGTCTACCAAAAGTGTCTTTAATATCTTAATTTTTCCATTTCCTATTAAAGAAAGCATAGTTTCTAATAAACTACTGCCAAAGGGAAGAACCGTCTTTGGACTACCATTGGCGGCTCCTATGGATTAAAAGTACTACCTCTGTAGTGGGATCTTAAAGGATTTGGGTTGGCAAAGCCTGTAATGAAGAACTCTGAATACCCAGTGGCTTAGTTGCATGGTTAGGATAGGATGAGGTGTCAGAGAGGATAACGACACTGAAAGAAGTAGGGACCCAAACAAGATGAATATGCCCCTTTCACAATTCTTTCTGAGACCAGCCCTAGCAAGAAGACTATGAAATCTGAACCTACAGCCTATACTTAGCCTACTTTATCCTATTTCTTATAGGATAAATCTCAACTGAAGCCCTTTAAAAGATACAAAAAACAGAAATAACCGTTTTTCCTCTATCTTTAATAAACATTCTAATTTAACCAAGCTCAAAATTTTAAGAAATTTTTATAGCTAGTTTTGAACAAGAAAGGTAACATCTGACCACCCAACCAGATCAGCTGAAGAAACCCTGGCAAACAACAGGATGGCAAATCTTTCTTCGGTTTAACATGTCAAACTAAGATGAGTAGACGTGTCACACTCATTCCCAAAACTAAGGCAAAGAGCCCAGGCCCAGCTACAGAATTCTCTCCTCTCCCAAATGCACATGGCAAGCAGAGGACGATGACGTTCTCGGAGGAGTGAAGCAGCACTCATAGCCACAAAACCTGATGTATCCCTTGTACTTAGCGTTATGAAATAAGGACAATGAACAGAAGCCTAGACCAGAGGAAGCAGGACTAATGAAACACAAAGAACCAGAATTTAAAGTAGAACTATTATCCTATGAGAGAAAATAGAGTGTCTTATAAACATGAACCAAGGGCATGGGGTTTTAAGGAAAAATCATTTGAAGATAGTAGACATAAATGATGTATTAGATGAAATGCAGAATCTTTAGATGGGTTGACCAGCAGAATGAAAACAGATATAACAGCCACATCACACTGAAATCCCTCTTGGATAACCCACCATTATCTGAAAGGCAATTCGTCAAAAACTGATATTATCTTTCATCCCCAAAAAGGAATGCCCTTCCAGTTTCCATGTTAGTATTCAGCCCAGTACCCTTCCCGAGTCCACAAGTTTCACCTCCTAGAAGTCTTTTAAGCCATTTCATGGCTTGAATTGTATTGAACACTCTTTGGAGAGCTCTTTCATTTCATTTCTGTACTGCTCCTCTACTCTCCGACAGCATAGAGTATGGACTGTATACATCCCTTCACAATCAACTATAATTATATCTCATATTGACGCATATTAAACAAAATCTCAGATTTGGAGCAAATCTTAGAACCAGGAAAACATTTTTCAAAAATCAAATTATGACAAATCCTGTCAAAAGTACCAATATGGAAAGTACTCATCCTCAAACTTATTTGGAATCAAAAAATTAAAACAGTATCTAAGTCAAATTTTACTACAAACCAGTCTTGTTATTAAAGGCAGATATTCATGCCACAGTTCAATGCTAATGCTGACAGTGCAATTCAGGGCCATCTTAAAGAATAAGCTAGACTTTGATGGTGAATTATTATTGCATGTGCCAAATACTCACTTCTCAATGCTCAAGTTTTCCTCACCCATGAAAATGTGATTTTTTTTGGTTATTATTTAATTTTGTTTGTATCCTAAATGTTAGTGTCAGCTCGTAATGCATAAAAGAGAGCCCAAAGAGAATACATCCATTGTTGTTATTGTTGAAATAGAACTGCAGCTGTTTTGCACCTGTTGCTAAAATCTTTTTGGACATTCTCAATTGAGACCCTAATAGTTCTGCAGATATGCAATTATGGACCCCCGTGTGAACAGAACTCTGTAAATATTATGCACAGTTGTAAAGAAACAGCTTTATGAGTTTTCTATAAAAGATTGCAATGAAGTTCTTACATTAAAATCAAGCATTTTACTATTCTTCAATGGCTTCTGTAATCAATAACAGAAACATTTGGAAACGAGAGTTAGAAAATTAGCTGCTTGTATCTCCTGACATGATGGATGAGGAAATGTTACCCATGATTTTCATAATAATCACTAACATTTGCAGAATAATTGGGCGTCTGGCAATCAGGAGTCTCATTTCACACATACCTAAACTGAGGCTTTAGAGCACTCGATGAAGGCCACGGAGCTGGAAAGCGGCTCAACCTAAATCTCATGTGTTTAATCGTTATGCAAACTTCCTTCACTTTGTGATAACAGCAGTTGATTACCACCCTATTTTATATAAAAGGCACATGTATGAAGATCCCTCTAAGGTGTGAAGCATAAACTTATGTAAACCTATTACATCTTTCAGAAGCAACAACCTTTAATTCAGGGCAATCCATTTTAAAATCACCATGGACGCTGTTCTATTTTTAGGAAAATGATATATATAAATATAACATATCCTTTAGAATTATCTCTATAGAATTCCCTTTATGTGTTTTTCAGTCAAGTAATTTCTTGGTTGATATGTATACCATCTTCAAAGGAGATTTTTAAATGTGTATAACAAAAAAGCTTAATGGAACTCTATCTGGGACTAAATACAAAGAGACACAACTTCAGGAAGTTGTGTTTTCTAGTCTCTTTCAAGTCCTGACAGAAATGTTGTCAATTTCATCGTCTTAGGAAAAAAGGAAGTTTCTTAAGGGAAATATTTAAAAGTATCCTTAGAATATCATTCCATGAATGATCTATTATAGACAGAAATCTGCAAGTTCACCAGTTAGATCTCCTGAAAATCCTTGAATTGGGGATAGAAACACCCTTGAAGACATGGCATCCTGCTTTAGAAATGATTTAGATGATCTTTGTTTATTTTAACCCACAGAATTGCAAACACATTAACATTAATAAACTGTGGCTTAATAACAAATATTTCATGTAGAATGGCCTATTTCCTCTTGATGAGATGTTGTTCAAGCACGGTTCAAGCATTCCTAAAGGATCTAATGTGTTCAGTCATCGTCATCTGGCTTTAAAATACAGTATAGCTAGTAAACACTGACTCCAAAAGCTTATAACATTTGCAAGATTATTAATAAATAGAAAACACTGTTGTTATTTATTGAGCTCACTCGATATTTTTTAGATTGACATTTGAGTTGTTTAACATAAACTCAAACTCTAACATTCTTGACATTTTACTCTTGCCACACTAAGTCATCCTTAGTCAGAGCATGTGTCACTGGCCTAATAGGACAATAAGGTATTTTGAAAAAAAACACATTTCAGAGCAGAGAAATCTGCATTCGAACCCCAGTATTGTCATATATTAGTTAACCTAACGTCTCCCTGTGCTCCTATTTCCAACCTTGTAATAAAAGGAGAATATGACAACCTCACAAGCCTGTTGGGAGAATTTAAATTATAGCATAATTCTAATTATATAATATAGATACATTAGATATACTTAATTATATATAATATAGCATTTTTACATATTAAATGTGTGTATATGTATTTATACTGCATATATGTATCATTGTAGATCCTCTATAAAAAATTAGTGACTAAATGAAAATAAATGAATATATTGACTTCTTGATGAAAAGTGCTTTCTTTCCTTTTGTACTCCCGGTCAGGAACTGATATTTTACAAAGGAAAACTTTACTGATTCAGAGTAATTTGTGGAAAAAAAGAATCATCCAAATTTGTAAAAGACCTCAAGACTATAACTTTTTATAGCATTTTATCAAAATTGCTATTTCTCACAATGTTTCCAAGCAGAGGGCACTACTGAAAAACAAAATAAATTCATTTAAAATAAATGCTATCTACTTACGTATAAACCATAAACAATAGCAAATACTATAGAGTGCTAACTATGTGCCATGTGTTGTTCTAAGTGCTTTTACATAGAAAAAAATCATTGTAATCCTCTCAGGTAATTACATTTTACTGATGAGGAAACAGGCTTTCCCAAGGGACCTGCCCAAGGCCACAGCACACAGTAAATGGCAGAGCAACCTAACAGCAGAGTTCATGCTCCTATCCGCTACTTCTCTATAACAAATGCGAAAAGCAGGCTTTCTCTTAAATAGGTAAAACCTGTTGTCTTATATTGTTGATTACATTATTATGTTGCTTAGTCAAAAGGAATTCTTTATAAAATACACCCTGTGCCACTTCTAATTAGCCGATCGTAGATTAGTATAGTACAAATAAATTCATCTCTGTTGATCACTTTAGATGAGAAGAGAATATTGAAAACAAATTTCATCAACTGAACTTGGATTCTGCAGTACGTATTTTTTTTTTTTTTTTTTTTTTTAAAGATTTTATTTTTTCCTTTTTCTCCCCAAAGCCCCCCGGTACATAGTTGTGTATTCTTCGTTGTGGGTTCCTCTAGTTGTGGCATGTGGGACGCCGCCTCAGCGTGGTCTGACGAGCAGTGCCATGTCCGCGCCCAGGATTCGAACCGACGAAACACTGGGCCGCCTGCAGCGGAGCGCGCGAACTTAACCACTCGGCCACGGGGCCAGCCCCTGCAGTACGTATTTTTGTATACCAGTAATCATCATCTATATTTCAAACTATACATTAGTTCTGAAACTTGCTGAATAAGGTATAATTGTGATAATTTGAATCTTACAAGAGATTCACATCTTACAAGAGAAGTTAAAACAAGTAGCAATACAATATTCAACTGCTTTGGAAATTGCCTAGAAAATAAAAAATTAATTAAACAAGATTTAGAATAAAATAAATTTTCAGTCATACCTTTGATTTTTAAATTTCTCAATATTCCCAATGGGAGGTTCACACTTGATTAGCTCATCTTTAATATTCTTTTGATGATCTCAAAAGCAAATTTAGAAATTAGAAAGTAACAAGTGAGAATTGATCTAAATTATAGCAGAAATAAATTATATTCCTGAGTGTAAGGCTTACGGAAAAGTTGCTTTAAAAGGCTATATAATTTGATCTGATTTTAAGATCAATATTTCTGTACTGTTTTGTTTTGCTTAGAAGCAGAAGACAGAATTCAATGAGCTGAAGGTTACTTTCTAAGGTAGAAGTCCATGAATCTGCAACCCAATCCATTAGGATATCCATGATGGAAGGGCTACACAATTCCTCCTTTTACACTAGACTTATTTTATATTTCTCAATTCCTGGTCAACATTCTATTTGAGAATATCTTTAATGTGACCAGTAAATTAGGAAATATTCTTATATTGTAACTAGAGTTGACAAAATTTGGAGAAAGGGGATCTGTAGATACTTGACTATAATGAGAGAAAAATCTCAAAGTTTCTAGAAACAAATGGTTTCCTTGGACGTACTTGATCTGTAGAGATAATTAAAACTTTTAATTTTGATCAAGCCAATTAAAGTCTTAATAAATGTTTGTGTGTTGAGTTTAGAAAATATAAAAATAATTCATGGCCCATTGACATCTTTTTAAAGAAAGAAAGAAAAGTAGCCCTCTAAAACTGTCAACACTTCCATAGAGTTTTTAAATTTTTCAAGAAAGAAAAAATTCAGTGTCGCATTTAAAAATTAATTTGAATTGATTGGTAAAATACCAAGATTAGTAGTATTAACTGCTTAGAAAGTGATATGATATAAAAATTTTTTGTATATTTGTGAAAATGAAATTCTTGTATCGTTTCTTTTTGAGTCAGAGACTTCCACCATATAAAAACTCTTAACCCTTTCATTTAATTCAGAAAATATAATGTATTTGATGCTGTGTTATACAGGGTTAATCCATTCTCCACAGTGAAGTGCAGAAATTTCAGCAATAACATATTCTGTTCCACTGTCATCCGTATAAAATATTGTTTACACTCCAGGACTATTGCTTCGGGAAATTATTGATGGGAGCAGCTGCTCCTTCAGAAGAAAAGCAGGAAAGTCCTTTCCGTCCAACCAGGGGCACTTCAGTCCCTTGCTTTATCTCTATGGCACAGAAGCATGCAAGATTGGATTTCAGACTTTGAATATAAAAAAAAATAATAATAAAATGAAATAAAAATCTTTAGAAAGAAACTCTTTAAAACTTCACTTGGGAACTTTTGTCAAGCTCTGAGCCATCTCCCTTTACTCAGAATCCTTTGTTAAAAATGAAATGAAAAGCAGAGCCCAAGCTATACAGTGTAATCGGCATCCAACTTCAAATGCAACTCATTGCTACTGAACTGAACATTGTAATTGCAATTATAACTCTCTCTGGTTCATGCATAAATTATTCAAATTCGGCAAATAGATTATTCAAACATTATCTCCAAGAAACACTTCTGAAAGCTCACTAACAATTATGCTACAACCCTTTACTAAGAAATGCCATGCAATTAAAAGCTTAATGTATTTTTTAGACCCTGAAATGGTCAATAAAATTGCTTTAACACAAATCCATTTTTAGCAATAATTTATTATTAAAAATTTCCTTCTTGTCAAATCTCAAAAAATTCAACACTCTTTCTCTGAAAAAAAAAGTTTGAGAGTTCATCTACATTGTTCCAATTGAGTGTATGTACTTCAAAAGACTAACATCTTTCATAAAAAATAGAAATCTGAACATTATTGAAAAACTAGTAGCTTCTCAATTACTGTTAAAATGTTGGTACAATGTCAATTTCATATGACCAAACTGACTTTCCACATCAAGCTGCATAAAACTGTATTTTCACATAAAAAGTTGAATCAAACATTAGAATAAGTTTCATCTGAGTTCTAAAGTTAATCATTCACAGCTGGCTTTTGTGCAGGTCATAAAATTCACAGATCCTGGGGCATGTTTTTGTTCCTGTTGTAAACTGTGTGACTTGCCTGTTTAAGGATTGTACAATCTCAACTTAAACACACATACCTGGGGTCCCTGACTGCCGTCCTGGAGCATTGCATCACGTCGGTAGCACAGAATGCTTTACTCAATTATTGTTGTCTTACAGTGACCCTGACTCAGTGCATTTTTTGAAAATAAAGTAGGAGCTCAATAAATGGTTGCTGCTTAACCGCTGGACAAGGAATTACCTATTCATCTTACTGAAAAGTCCAGAAGCGGGCCTTGCTTCCTCCATGACTTGGTCTCTTACACTGATTGCTTCTCGTTGGTTCTGAGTGGGTCATACCTATTCCTGAGCCAAACACACACAAAGACATTGCTTTGCTTAGTTAAAACCATCATCATTATCTGATATTTCTTCTTCACTAAAGGGAGCCAGAAACACAAAAATGCGGCGCTGGCCAGAAAGAAGGATTGGAGAAAGTACCCCAAGGTGATCGTCATGATGCTACAGTAATAAGCAGAGACCTGCAGCCTTATTTTTATTCAGTTGATGAAGCCTTGTGACAGGGAAGGAGGAGAGGTGCAGGTTAAGGATATGCTATAAACTATTCAATGTACAAGTGTGGAATGGATAAGAAACTATCAGCAGAATTTTTGCTGCCAACAGAGAAAAATTCATGTATACAGGAGATGTGGTTGATCAGTTAGGACTCTCTGAAAAGTAAAAGAAACCAGCGAAATTCTGTGTTCATCTTTCTTTTGTTATTCAAAAAAATTAATTGCTGCAGAAACCTTGCATATCAAAATTATATTTATCATTACTCAAACACATTAAGACCAAAAGAACTAGAGAGTGTATTTTAAAGAAATAAATAGCATTAATTTTCTTCTTTCAACTTTGCTGGAGAACAAAGTGATTAGATTTTGGATTTGCATTAATGAATAATTTAGGAGCTATGAAGAAGACACTAATTGTTGATGTAGCAACCTTTGCTGAAGAACACTCTATTTAAATAAGCAGAGTGCCTCAGGGTATTTTTGTCAGTCTAAGAAGAGCCATTTTATTTCACTCTAGGAACTTCTACAGTTCAATGTTGCATTAACTGAAAGAAATAGTTTTAAGCAACACAGTTGCTTATGCATACCAATGGAAAATCTCAATAGAGATATTATTTCTGATTTTTGGATGAAAATAAAAGGGTAACAGACCACATGGGACAAAGTTATAAACAAAAATAGGGGGAAACCATAAAGAATTTCACAAAAGAGCAATTGCCATAACAGTATTACATACTCAGCTGATCTGTATTACATAGTGTGTAGTTACATCAATTGGTAATAAACTCACTGCCTGTAAAAAACACCAACTATTACTCTAGCCATAACTCAACAAGAAGATGCAGTCAATTCATATTTACTGAGTTCCTACTGTATATGAGGTGATTTCTAGACACAGAAGTTAGAGAAACCTCTAGAAATTTATGAATCATAAAAGCGCACGAATATTAAATGTACTACAAGAAGTGAACATCAAACCGAAGAGAGAGGCACATGATTATGGATCTCTTTCTAGGACTTAGGTTTTATCATGCTGCATTCATTTTTAATAAAGGAAAATAGATGTGCTGTTAGAACAAAACAAAGAATCGCTATAACAGTTTCTGAGGTAGATTTATTAGGAGGGAGGGTTTGAACCTAGTGTGAGGAGTGAGGGAAAAAGGAGGACGGTAAAGGACCAATTTCTGTGAAGCAAAACTCAATCCTTGCATTATGTGAGCTAGAGCTTAAAGTAAAGTTGAAAAATGAAATTTTTGAAGAATTTTGTCTACATCCAACTGGCCAGATCAAGCTTGCTTCCGCTTTGAAAACAGGGCAGAAGAAATACAGTAAAATATTTGGATCATGAGATTATGGTTATTTGCATCTTATAGATTTCTTTACTTTCCAATTTTTCTGCAATAAATCCCAATTACTTCTAAAACCAAAAAAAATCAATAAATTATACTTTTTAATTAACTATAATGTGATGTTAAAACCAATGAAAATAAATCTACATTTGCTTTCACGTACTCCAAAATAGGTTTAAATGATATTTCATATTTGAATGCATACTTACATACATACATCGCCCATATATTACACCCTCAGCACAGAGTTATTGGTTTCCACTTCACTGTGCAAGTCAAGGTTCCATTAGCATGGGATGACGCTGTGAAAACTACCAACTGTTAAGAACGATGAAGACATCAGTTTTCACATTTCTGGTCAATGTTGTAGAATGCTTAAAATAATCACATATTTCCAAATGTAATACTGAAATATACATTTAAACTTTTTAACTCTGAAGTTTTGTGTATTTTGAATATATAGCTACAGAGACGGGTTATTATGCCTTCCTTGGTCATTACACGCTAAATAAAAATATCTGTTAATTTTGGTATATTGTAGAAACTTCCGTTTGTTTTAGTGTATTGAAGAAACTCCAAATAACTGTACATTTTCAGTTCAGCAGGATTTTCAAAGAGAAATATGCTAAAAAGTATTGGACTGGAGTAAGTATAAGTTTAGGAAAGACATAAAGCAGTTTTCTCCATTTAGAATAAAAAGGATCTATGCCCCCGATTAAGTATACGGACTCTATAACTTTCTACTATTTTTTAGGAAGTATGGTAGCCTAAAGAGGAAGTCGGCAAATATAAAATCTCACCCAATTCAATCAATTATTCTATTCAATTGAAAAACATTTATTGAGAATTCATTACCAATCACCAAAAAGGTGCCAGAACTCATATCAAATGAGCTACATGTATGGGGAATAAATATTAGTTATCCTTTGTTTTTCTGTTATAACCATATTTATACTTTGAACAAATTCTCATTCTACAGTGACAGGTATATAATTTGGCCTGACGTCTCTCCATCTCTTGCATCACACATATTCATACACACACACAATTTGTTGGATTTGCATACAAGTGGAAGAAAATATAAGTACAGCCAAACAGTCAGAGATAGGGAACTCTCGTCTTGTCCTTGATCACATCTATCCTTGGAAACCTCAAACCTCATCTCATGTGGTACTTGGTCATCAGTGCATTCCTGTTGCTGCTACCTCATTCCATTTTGCAATTCAGAACTCCCTTCCAGGCCTTGGATCCTTGTGGTTAACTCCTTGCTACTCTGAGATATGCAGGAATTTATCCTCTTACTTCAAATCAAGCTGAGCTGCAGGTAACTAGAAGAAACTCTCTAAGACCCTTATCTGCCCACACATACCACATAGTTATTTATTCTTTGGAGTCCTCCCTGCTGGAAGCTCTGTTCCAAATAAGCAAGCCACGGTACCTTCTACTCTCACATTCCAGAAACCTACTTAGGGTATGTTACCACTAGGAAAAGAACTCAGCTCAAGAAAATGGGCACAGAGGCCCTTCTATAGGATAATTGAATGCAGTTCTTTTTACTTTTCCTCCAACTTTTTCCTTCTCCATAGCCCGAGGAACCTGTATGTGTCTGAGGAAAACCTGCTCTTTTACAGCCTGCATTCCTCCTTCACTTTGTGTGTGTGGTGTGTGATCCCCTCGGAAATATCTTACACTTCCAATTGCTCCTGGAATATCCTGACAGATTCTTTTGCTTCAACCTACCACTCAGGGATATTCAATACCTTCTTGTTGCCTCTTAAAAGAAATTCACTTTCCTTATTTTGCTATGCAAGTCTCTTGAGAAATCCGAATTCATCATAACTTGTCTTTTACTACTGCCTACAAAGGATGTATCACTCTGGTGAGACTGGTCTCATCACTGATCCCAATATACATCACCCCAGCTTCAACCTTGTTAATGACGCCCACTGCACTTCGCATGTATTTACTTCCATCCAAATCTGGAAACTCAAAATTCAACTCTAGACATCTCTCCTCCATAAAGTTTTCCCCAATACTTTGCCCGTCTTGATCACTCTGTGGTCCGACAATTGTTAACAAAGTATACATCACCTTTTGTCATTTGCGGTACTTTCTACTCTTATCACACTCTATTTATTTTACAGGTTCATGTATTCTTGGATTGAAGCTTCTTATAGATAGAGTTCATGGCATGCAGATACAGCTGAACAAAATGCAATGAATACATGCTTAGAAAAATGAAATATAGAGTCCTAAAGAGAAAAGGAGACTATGACTGTTTCAGATGCTTGTCTATTTCGTTATGATCCAAGTAAATACAAAATACACCAGTAAATAAATATTGAATTTCTTTCTTTCTGCCATGTAGCAATTTAGAGAATTTTAGTGTTATGAAAACTCAACATGTTAATACCAAACTAATACTCCACCAACATCACTTGATTTTTAGTGTCTGGATAATTCCTGCCCCAGCTGTCTTCCCTGGTGCCACACTCTAATCCAGTCTCTCGAGAAGACATCTTTATTCCTCAGCCTTTTCGAAATAAAAATCTCAGTGTGCTCCGGCTGTTTCTTCATAAGTGCTTTCTACTCTAATGCATTATTTAAAGTAAGAACATGTGTAAGAGCCTATTTTTATTAGATATTTTATGTTTATTTGTTTTCGGAGATAGAAAGGACGCCATCATCACCTTTGTGTATTTAAATAATTCACATCGCCAGAGGTCCTCTATGCTTACTAAAACAGGAGGGGCTTCCAATAATCTGTGAGAGATTATACTAAATGATGGATCATTAGATACAATCGCCTTCCTCAATTCTATTATGCTTGCCTTTCCGATATTAGCTATTCAAAGCATTGGTGATAATGAAACTTCAGTGTTGCGTTATTTTATTGAGAACTTTTTATTTCCTGTGGGGTAATGTCCTTTCTGGAAGCACATTCAGGATTTTCCAAGGGTTGTTTTCGTTCTTTACCCAATCTCAAGTAGGAAGTAGGCTCCAGGGACCTTTTCTGTTTGACCTCAGATGAATCTACAGCACCTGGAAGAGTCCCTGCCTTCAATAAATATCTGTTAAAGAAATTAATGACTAAGTCAGAAAAGATTATTTTCTCTCTCTACTTTCTCTTTTCCTTCTTAAGTATGTACCCTACCCCTGTTTTGTTTTCCCCTAGGCTGCACATTCCACTGATATCTTCAGGAACCAATTCACAGAAACAGTTTTAAACTGTACTTAGTAGAATACTAGTTGATGTGGGCTGGGCAAATATTTATAAATATCATGAAAGCATTAATAAGTATTATGTCAACTACCTCCCTTCCCCCAAAAATGTTGCTTGATTTTTCCCAAGGTTTAGTAAGTTTGCATAAGCATAATAGAAATTAAGTTTTTAAAGCTGTTTTCCTACAGGAACCTAGGAGGGAAGTAAATGCTACCTGTCCTCAGTCTACAGCTACACAGCGTTTAAGCGTAGAATGAAAAGAAAGGAAGGGGGAGAGAGAGAGAGAAAGAGAAAGCAAGCTTAATAGCCACCTCATCAAAGTATCCAATTTTTTGAAAAAAATCAGTTAGCTGTATTAGATCACATAGATTTAAAAAACTAATTAGCTTACAGATATAAATATTTCACTTTAAAGAGAATTTCCCTATCTATATAAACACTTGTTCATAAGGACTACCATCACATAAAGATGACAGCACCTGAGTAAATCTCAACGAAAATTTTGAGCTCTTAGAAGTTCTGACTTCTTGCACTATACGTTACTAAATTCCTTTTACATATGATTGAAATATTAATACTTAAGAAGCAAAGCCAATTCATATTTAACTTTTGTTGTAGGAGATCGCCATGTGGCGGTAATTCCTTTATGAGAACAAGGAAACCACGCACCTCCAGCTGTGATGGAAATAGGACTGGAGAAGAGTTCCTCCTTCAGCTCACCTTTTCATTGTTAGTATGTTGTTTGCTATAATAAATCATTTTCAGAGGCATGTTTTACAGTATCACATCTGCCTACTTTACTTGAGCTTCAATGTTGGATGCACGTTGACATATTGACATATACTTTGCATTTTCATAGAAAGCTTTATTCAAAGTTAAACTTCTCTTTTAATGTTGAATCACAGAACTTACATTCTATCTTGAAGTATTAAAATTGTTCGTATTTTGAATCTTGGGAAATGCAGGCATCAAATGGTAATATAAATGGTTTTGTAATTTTACTATCAAATTATTATTCTAAAGGCCAGGGCCGTTTAAGTTTTGGTTTTGTTTTCTTTGTTGTTACTTTTTAAGATCATTTATGCACAAGTATATTGACACCAGGCGCATTAAAAGCCGCTGCACATTTTCAGATAAAATACCTGAATTTTATATCCACATGGAAAGAAAGAATTATAGTTGGGTACTAACAAAGGAGACAATATTTATTGTAAAGCAATATCTCAAATTATTTTTCATAGAATACTAAGAAGATATATAAAATATAAAATACAATGTGTGCACATAACCATACTCAAATTTTGCTATTGCTTTTATAATAATTGAGATCATATCCATAAACTTTCTGCACCCTGTTTTTCTCACCCCAAAATGCATCATGGAAATCTCTCCAGGTTAACTAATAGAGAACTAGTTCACTATTTCTAAAGGCAGCATAATATTGTGTGGTATGGATACCGTGGCATAATAGTCCATGGTGTGCCATAGTTTATAAAGGCATTCCCCCATTGATAGGCATTCTCTGTTTCCAATAGTTTTCTTTCTGTTTCTTTTACTCAAAATATTTTCATACATTTTACTAAATAATGATGTTCTTGTTTATCTGTATGATAGATTCCTGAGAATGAAATTGTTAAACAAAAGTATATGCATCTTTATTTTAATAGATATTGCCATAGTACTTTCTTAAACTGTAGTGCAACACTGATGTTTCCTAGCGTGCGAAAGAGTTCATTCTTCTCCATATCACCACCAGGGATGGGAAATACAGTGCTTTTTATTTCTTGACAGCTCTGTGAATATAATGTAATATATCATTTTCTGTGTTTGGCTGTGTGTGTGTGTGTGTGTGTGTGCCTGTGCACATCTTTCTGACTACCAAAATTGAACATTTTTTTCCTTATATTTGAGGACCATTTAGGCCAAAATCTTTGCTAATCCTCTAGAGACTTATTAATATTTTTCTTGAGAGTCTAAAAGATCTTTGATAAAATATATAACATGCTGCATAAGATATTAGCAAATACAATCCAGGAAAAATCAAAATGAAAATATATGACTAAAGCTTTATTCCAGGAATGCAAGATGATGCATTATTAAGAAATCTATCAGGAAGTCTGTAACTTCTACATATCAATAAGATAAAAATATATGATCGTATCAATAGACGATTAAAAGATATTTGATAAAATTCAGCAGTCATTTCCAATAAAAGCACTAAATAAAATATTACTAGAAACAAAATATGTAGATACAATGAAGACTGTCTCACCACAACCCAATAGTACATATTATACCAAATGAGGGAACAGTAAAATCTTTCCAGTTAAAGACAGGGATAAATGTTATCAGTGTTAATATTTTTTTCAAGTAATTTTATTGAGATCATAATGGTTTATAACATTGTATAATTTTGAGTGTAAGTTATTATCTATCAATTTCTGAATACACTTTGTTGCACTCATGCCCAGTAGTCTAGTTTTTATCAATCACCATACGTATGTGCCCCTTTATCCCTTTCACCCATCGCCAACCCCTTTTCTCTCTGGTAACCACCAATCTGTTGTCTTTATCCACGTGTTTGTTATCTTCCAGATATGAGTGAAATCATGCAGTGTTTGTCTTTCTCTGTCTGGTTTATTTCATTTAACATCATACCCTCAAGGTCCATGCCTGTTGTTGCAAATGGGATGATTTTGTCTTTTTTTATAGCTGAGTAGTATTCCATTGATCTATACACTACATCTTCTTTATCCATTCATCTTGGGTTGCTTCCACATCTTGGCTATTGTACCCCTGTTAATATTAAATGCTGCCTTGAAAGTTTTAACAACAGCAAATATCCAAGAAAATTAAATAATTAGCATAAGCACTAGAAAAGAAGAGACAAAATTACCCTATTTGGATGATAGAAAATCCAAGATATGAAATGTTCAAAACCAAAATTAATAAAAGACTTTTCTAAGGTAGAAAGACACAACGCAAATATGAAACACTCAATAGCTTTCTCTATTCTAGCAATAAGCACCAACAAATGAAAATAGGGGGGAAATCTCTTTTCATAATGACAAATACAAAAATGTTTAGTAATAAATATATGAAGAAAGAGTAACATAAAGAAAACTATAAAATGTTATTAAAAGAAATAAAACAAGATCTGAACAAATGGAAAGTCTTGCCATGTTCCTGGTGAGAAAGAGAAAAGCAATCCCGGATACCTGGGAGCTGACCTGGCCATCACATGTTCTCCTGTCCAAGATACACAATTTCATAAACAGCACCATCAGATAAGACTACTCAACCACCATGAGGAATAAATACAAAAATATGATTACTACCTAATCATATATGAACACACAAGAAACATAAATATTGTCCAAATAACAAAACTGACCAAACATCCTCCATCCTGGCTAATACGAGTGCCTGCTGCTTCTTTACCAATTCCAGCTCCAGCCTTGCTTCAATCCGCCTGCCTTACAGATGAGATCTATTGTTGCCCCAACTGTGGAATCGCCCCTGCTTCCTTATAGCACCCAATGCAAGGCAGAGCCCTACTTCCTTAGCTCCTCTCTAAAATCACTTACCACAAGCCTGAATCCTATAATTGATCCTTTTTAACACTCTGAGGCACCCTGTGGTTCCCCGTGATGTGCGCTCTCCTTTGTTGGAAAGAACAAGAAACACAATTTGCTCAACTACAGGTTGTTCCTGGTGGTCTTTGACTGGTGGGCACTGGCAGTGGATGGAATGATCAAGAGCCCAAACCTATCAATTCTCATAAAATTAGCATCTATTTTAATGTTTAAAGAGGTGACAATCAGAGTTCCCACTGTGTGTGTTGTAGGTTGGGATTTACGCAAAATGATCTTCAACGTCACATAGAAATATAAATGCCCCAGAAGAGCTTAAAACATATGTGTGTGTGTGCATGTGTCTGTGTATGTATAGTCATGCATGGCTTAATGACAGGGATACATTCTAAGAAATGCATCATTAGGTGATTAAGTCATTGTGTGATCACAGAGTGTACTTACACAAACCTAAATGGTATAGCTGACTACATGTCTAGGCTATATGGTTCTAATCTTATAGGACCAGCATCATGTAAGTTGTCCCTCATTGACTGTACATATATACGAACAACAGGAGGGAGGAGGTATGTTTATAAAAAAGCAACATGAGGGATCCTTGTGGAGATGGAACTGCTCAGTATCTTTACTGTGATGGTGGATACAAAAACCTACACATGTGATAAAATTGCTTAGAACTAAATACACACACACACACACATACACACATACACACAAATGAGTGCAGATGAGACTAGAGACATCTGAATAAGATTGGTGGACTGCATCAATGTCAATATCCTGGATATTGATATACTATAATTTTGCAAAATGTTACCATCAGGAAAAAGTGGGCAAAATGAGCAAGATCTCCCTGTATTACTTCTTATAACTACAAGTGAATCTACAATTGATCTCAAAATTTTCAATTAAAAATACAAAGAATAGCAAGGTTTGGGGGAGAAGGGATCTTGCATTGCCAGAATGCATATTTTACTTTAAAATCAGTGAACACAAACAATAGGTATTGGTATGAAAATAGATTATTCAGTGGACAAGAGTATAAAATCTAGATATATAATCATATTTTCATTATTATTCATATCTATTGATTTGCAATTCAGATATTATTGTTTAGATCCGATAAAAGTGTTGTTTCAAACTTCTGGGAAGCAATATTTAATGCTATGTAATTTATTAACGTCTTATATATTTTCATCAAGTTATTTGATATATTGAACGTAACCTATCATTCAATGAAGAGTGAGCAACACAACTGCTCTATCAGAATAATGTAAATTCTGTTTTTTAAAGTTGCATATTATATTTAAATTATGGTTTTTGCATGAGAAATTACAATTCAGGTGTATTTAGTAGAAGTGCTATCAATGTTTTTAGTTAACACTGGAAAATAATGTCTAGCAGAAAAATATATATTTACTTATATTGTACAAAGCAAAAGAGAACCTCTCAACGCAAGTAACACGTAAACCTCCCCGCAAAGGTCTGATCTCTGAAAGTTTCTCTATAAGGTCAGAGCGTCATTCTTCTAATCTCCATTACAGATACTCAGATAAATCTAGTACCTAATTCCTCTTTTTTAACACCGTCTTATCTCCAGAAAGTAAGTTTCTTGTTCCTGCTCTCTTATAATTTATCTTGATTTCCTTAATTCTTTTTCAGTTGGTCTCCTTAATCCTCTTAATTACAGCTTCTCCAAAACTTACCCTTATGCACTCAACTTGCACTATTATCAGATCATTTCATTATCAATTATCTGTAAAATTAGTTCTTAAATTATTCTTGGTTTTTAATAACTTATTGTTCTCACCCATCAACCTTTCCAGCTCTAAGGTAGTATTTTTAGATACGTTCCTTATTCTTTCTCAGGGCCGTTAATCAAAGACCATGCTCATTTTCTTTTCTCACAAATTCCATGAAGTACCCTACTTCTCCTCAAGGGTTCAGGGCTAAAATCAGTGTTTCTCATATTTATCGGGCCTAAGAGTCACTTGAGGTGCTTGTCAGAGATGCAAATTTCCACTTCTATTTCCATAAACTGTGACTACATCTGTGGTGGGACCCAAGAATCTGTATTTTATTATTTTTTTCTGAAACCTATTTCATTTACTTACTTTCCTTTATTTTTTTCCCAGTTTCATTGAGATGTAATTGGCGTATAACAAGGAATTTGAATTTTAAACAAGTCCCTTGTGCGATTCTGATATGGGACATGTATGGACAATTCTTAAGAAACCCAGAAGGAAGAGCAGATGGTTCTTATCTAGGAGTCCTTCTTAAACCCACCTCTGACAGATTCCAGAACATCACCATTGGAAATGTCTCTGTGTTTTGTCCAGAGTTGAAAGAATCTAGAGCTGCTTCTATTAAATGCCCAAGGAAATCATGGATAGGACTTCAGCCTATCCGTTCAAGCAAGGCACTGAGACAACACATTTAGTGATAAGGGGAGGTAGATGCCAAAGGAGCTCAAAGAACTGCTTTCCTATCCCTGAGCCTCAGTAATATGAGGACAACATCTACTCCACAGGGTAGTTGTGAGGATTAAAAGCCATCACATGAAACTCATTTCTCTCAGAGTCAAAGATGGTGAAACTGCTAAATCGATATCAGCTCGTATTTTTCTTCTAGGAACTTTTCACACTTTTCTTAGATGTTTTTATTCTTAATAACTGTTTACATTTCTAAAAATAACTTGGCTGGAGTGAAACATCTTGCATTGTGCTGGGATCCTGCAGGTGCTTAAATGATTATTAGATCAGAAACTCAACAACAAAAACTTTGTTTTCCTCTTGTGTTTAATTTTCCTTTGTTTGAGGTGATGGAAGTTCTCAGAGAGCAGAGAGGAAAATATGACAAGCATGGTGTCTGTTGAGAGAGAAGACAGCTCCCTCATGTCACCAGATTATATTGACCCTCCCCCATGTCCTAATGTAGTTCCCCAAAGTCCCAGAGAAAAACACCTTCCCCTGTTAGAACAAAATAGCATCACAAATTATAGCCACGGACTTGCTTGTTCTGTGAGCAATATAAATGTTTCACATTTTCCATCAAGTTTGAAAAAGGGAACAAAAAAGAGCCATGAATGTTATCTCACGGAAAGTCTTCATCAGACGAGACCACCCCCAATCCTTAACAAGCTCCTGGAGAAAATCCCTCATCATTTGTGCCCCTAAAAAGAAAAAGGAAGACAGGACACCATCTTGGTTTCAGTTAGTGTCCTGCCAAAGGAATTTTATAATTCAGTTTCTAATTAGGGAGCAACGAGTGTTTAGAGAGCACGCACCTGGAGGATCCAAAAATGTTTCCTCCCCAGCCCCAGGAAGCAACGTGTGGGTCATTTCTCCACTCTGCAGCATGGGCCAGACACCAGGCCTGCTACCCTGAGGAAGTTCCTGGTCTGAAGGCAGGTGTTTGACCCACACCCACTCCTCCTGCGTTGGATATTCCCATCAAGCATCTGTATCTTCAGGCCAGGATGGTTCTCCTAGGACAAGTGCTGCCTTGTCGGTACATCTTTTTCTTTTTTCTTTGACTTACTCTATCAAAACTGCCCAATTAGTTCAGGTGCCTGAGAACATATTGTGATTAACTTCTCCTGGCTAAGATGATGAGATATTATAGAGACCTAATATAGTTACCTCAACCTCAGTAAATCTTTTTCATTTTAACAAATACCTCCCCTAAAGGGAGAGATGTTTCAGGACAGGCAAGGCTATCAGTGTCTTTAAATCACACTGCATATGCAGCCATAAACTCTGCATTCACTGTCCAACTTTCAAAGATGTATGCATTCAATAAAATGAAAATCAAATATCTAACTTGTGCTAGGCACTCTTTCAGATTCTAGCCACTTATAAGTTAATTTTAGCTAACATAATTGAGTGTTTATGTCACAGCAAAAATAAAATGCTATGCTCTTTACATAGATTAACTCACAATAACTATGAGTAAGGAACTATTATCTCCCTTTTACATATAAGGACGTTATATACATACGAGAAACAGAAAGGTTCAGAATACTTGCCAAGGTCACATAGCAAGTAGGCGTTGGAGCCATGATTGAAACCAAGGCAGCGCAGCTCCAGAGTTCACATCCTTAAGCACTATAAGCCTTACCACTTTGAGAAATTTTCCTTGAGATTGAGAGCCCTTAGTCTTATGGGGCAACAAATGTGGAAAAAAATAACAATAATACACCATGTGTACTATATTGTGAATGCTGTACCCTGAAGCATGGATGCTTCCAACTGCTGGGATTCCTCTGCCGTCCATCCCCTTCATAATTGCTCTAAAGGAACAGAATCATGTTGTCCAAGGTCATCCCCCTTTCCAGGGAAGCTCACATACCACGGCTGATCAACATGGAGGATTATTCTGAGGGCCATTCCAGCTTCATACCTTTCCATGGCCTCATTGGAGCCTTCTTTGAACCTGCATCACAGCCTAGTATCTTCTTCTGCTCAGTCATGCTTCCTTCCCTTTCCTTCCACAGGAATTAGCCCTCATAATATTCTCTAATAAACATCCTGCATCCTAATTGCCATCTCAGCAAGGAGAGTCCAATCTCCATCGTGCAGGCTGATCTCCATCTCAGAGTCTGGTTCTCGTGAGTCCTGACCTAAGACGAGTTATAACATAAGTAAATTTGAGTGTGGTAAGAGGCGAGAAGAATTCAGTCACTTCCAGAGGAAGTGCTGGCAGCAGGTAGGGTGGAGGGAAGAATATTTACTGTAGTTCTTAGCTGTAAACAAGAAAATCCAACATGGCTAGTTTCCATTCCAAAAAAACTATTCATTAAAAGACATTAGGGGGCCAGCCCCAGTGGCCTAGTGGTTAAGGTTATTGCATTCTACTTTGACAGCCTTGGTTTGGTTCCCAGGTGTTGATCTACACTACTCATCTGTTAGTGGCCATGCTGTACTGGTGGCTCACATACAAAAAGAGGAAGATTGGCAGGGGATGTTAGCTCATGGCAAATCTTCCTCAGCAAAAAAATAAGTAAATAAAAGACATTAGGTAGCTCATAGAATCTCTGAGAGGGTTGGTGAACATGGCTCTGAAATTATCCCTACACACACGCATGACACACCATGCCCCCCTACACACACAACATTTCTGAAATATCCCAGCCTCAGTCAGCAATCCTTACCTCTGGGATTGGATTCCAAAACATCTGCTACTGCCACCAAGGGAACTGTGTACCTTCAGACATCATGCTTGTCAGAACATCACTTTCCCATGAAAAGCCACTTCCTATTGTTGCTAATCTCTGAGGCCACGGCTGATTTGCAAACACCAGTCAGCTGCCAGTACCCTAACAGCAGGACATGTGAAGATGTGTATTTTCAGAAGTGGGACTCACATAAGAAAGTAACAAGATGTAAGGAGAATGTTCAAAGATGGTGGTTAGTCACAAACAAAAGTCCAACATCAGAGGATTGTTTGTATTTTCCTCTCTATGAAGCAGGGAGTCTGTGTAGTTTTTCTGGGCTATGCAGAGTTCCGCAGCCATTGGAATAGGAAATTAATAACCAATGTCCCTTCCTTACCCAACTGTTTACTGCTTTTTCTCCTCTATGTGCCCACAAAAAGTAGTGTCAGATTAATTATGTGTATTTATCATGTTTTGAAAGCATTTTGCCATTCCTCTTAACTTGTTCTTCACCCATTCTTTAATGGTTTCAATTAATCTTTACATTTTAAACACATTGTAGGTTTTTTATTGTACAATAACATAAACCAAAAGCAATTATCAAATAAAATATGGTATTTCTGGAAGTAATCATCCACACGATTTCTGCTCACTGAAAGGAACTGTGGAATTGTGGTCCATGCTTCCATATTTTACTCATAATCACAGTACAATTCTATCTTTCATTCATAAGATTAGGCCCATTCTGTATTATTTTTCATTTAAATCAAACTCCCTTAGTTGAAAGAAACATTTATCATTATTATCATTAGTTAGTTTATAATAAACGAATCTCTGGTGCCATTTTATAATGCAACTTATAATTTAGTCTTACACACTCAAATTACTCTTCTGAACTTATAGTTAAAAATCTTCCAATTCTAAAATTCTCTTAATATTAGCCTGGTTTAGACAAACATAGGGGAGATTTGTAAAGCTATGATCTCAGTACAGGATCAGTAATGGGGTTAACAACTCGTCTTATCAAGTCAGCTGGATGTTCAGCACCTTTTGCCTGTGAACTGTTGACAGACAAACAAGAGGCTCAAAGAAAGCAGGAGAATCTGGACTAATCACTCTATGTTTTAGTGAAAATTTTTCCACATCAAGGCAAAACACACACACACACATACACATATACACACACAGCAGTTAATTAAAAAGGTCTTATGATGGAATATTTTATTAGACTAACGATTGTTAAAAATTATCATACATTAGGTTTGCACCAATGTTTAGCACATTTTCGCCACTTGATTTTTTTAGGCCCCACTCGAAAGAAAAATTACATACGCTATAGCAACGGCATTAATATTTATCCTAATGAGATATTAGAATGAGAATTAAAAGGAAATATTAGAATGAGAATTAAAAGGAGATATTAGAAGGAGAATTAAAAGGAAAGCAAGACAATTCCAGGACTTTGCAAAATCCTACTTATAAAAGAATTTTCATGTGTAGGGCATTTGCCTAAACACATGAGACAAAATCTTTGTAGCTGACTTCTGAGTCTGATCTTTTCCTTAGATGTGAAATACTGATGTGCTTGTTAGGACTCAAAGGGATTAAATGTAACCTGCATCCGATAGCTTTGTTTCTCATGGTAATTACGCATGTAGAAAAATGAAAGAACGCAGTTTCTGACAAACTAAGTATTGGCTTCAAGAAAGAAAGAATCATTTTTTAATTAATAAGTGATATGAAAAGGAAAACAATATTTGACTGTTGAGCTGCCTATACAAAGAAAAATCAACAAATAGATTAATTGAAAGTTACTCTGATCGGTTTGGGGACCTAGTTTGGGGGAAAAAAAGAAAGACGTGATTGACACTTCAGCTTTTAGTTAATTGCTTTGTACTGTATTCACACAAACATGGCTTCCTTGTTTTTCTGGCACTCTTGAGGAATTCTTCACCACCATGTGACCCAGGTGGAAAACTCTGTAAAATAAACTAAGAAATAATGAAAAATCTTTTCATATCATTACAATAAATGTGTAAGTATACTTGGTGTCAGGATTGTTTATATTCTGATTTCCTCTAACATTGCTGAGCAATTGGAAATTGCAAGCAAACAGATAAATTGAAAAACTCAAAGCTTAGTGGAAATGAGGTTAGACAGAAGCAAGATCAGATGACAACAAAGATTAAGTACAAAGCAAAGATCTGCTGTGTTTCCTGTATTAGAGGAAAGATTAATAGCTAATGTTTTATTTAAAATAAGATGCAAGAAGACTTACAGCAAAAAAAAAAAAAATCCTAATTATTAGTTGACAACATGGTATAGAGTTAGTCAGACCAAGGCTTGAACTCTATCTTTACCACTCAAGCTAGGTGACTCTGAGGAAGTGACAGTCATTTAGCTTCAGTTTCTTTATCAATAAAATGAGGCAAATGGTAACATCTACTTCATAGATAGGCGTTAGGACTAAATTTCCTTCAATAGAAAATACCCAACATTCTTTTTTCCCCCGAGACAAGCGCAATCTACCCTAGTGCTGAATTCATAGCAAAATCAATAAAAATGAAGACAAAGAGTCAAAGAATGGTAGACCAATTAATAGAACTTGAATGTGTATGTAACAACATGGAGCACACGCTGACATAAGTCGCCCATTTAAAGGGATTTATAAGAGCCCCAGCTTCTTTGATTCTATCTACTCCCGGCACACCAGAATCTAAGGTAACTGCCAAACCATATCCGCCAAATCCAAGCATCCATATGTTGTGAGACCTAGCACGGTTCCCAGTTTTGAAGAGAACAGTTTTTGTGTTTACTTTTACATAAAAGAATAATGATATAATAAGTATATACATCTTATTGTATATTGACGGCAGAATGTCTTTAAAACTACTAGAGAGACAGAAAATTCTCGTAGCAACATCCAACTTGAATGCTGTCTAATAATCTTAAGTTAAGTCATGGTTTAATATAAGCCCTGAATCTCTGGCATCAAACAATATCCAAACAGGTCTATTTGCCAATCATCCCACATGCAGTGCCATCTTCCTGGTGGTGATATGGAACAGCCTACCAGTTACTCCTGTCATTTAATTTTTGCTTAGGGACTCAAATTTTAAGGGATTCAGCAACCAGCTGAAGCCTGGCTTAGATTTAATAAAACAAAGAGCAGTGTGTGTTATGCAAAATACAGGTACATACAGACTTATCCTTCCTTCCACCCCTTCTTCATCTCTAGTTTCTCCCCCAGCAACTTTGCCCCCTGGTCCCAAGTCTATCAATTCCTTGTGATATGATTTCAGTGCCCTTCTTGCAATTTTCATAAAACTATTAGTCTTGAGTGAACTGCCATCTTGGACAAGTAGAGGACTCAGGAATCTGACCATGAATAGGCATCTGGTAGCCCCAGGAGGATGGGCATTTGGCAAATGGGACCACAATAACATGCAAAGAAAAAAGCAGGATGAGAACAGAGTCAGTCTGAAGGAAGTCTCCAAGCAAAAATTCCATGTCAAGAAGTAAGAAAGATATACCAGGTGAAGGCCGTGAGACCAAGAATGGAAAAATGGAAGATGGGTGATTACCTGAGGCATCATTTCACCAAGGAAAGATCTTAAAATGTTCTATGTGAGCTCCTCTTTGGGTGAGCACTAAGATAATTTGGCTCAGTAAATCTTGGCATTTGCAACTACATAAAGTCTCTTCCTTCCATCTGTTCTTAGAAATGGTGGCTGTTATCCTTACTTGTAACCTTCAGTTGTTTGTATTCTGCTGAGCTCTGTCCATCGTGATAATTATTTGCACACTCTCTGACACGATGGAGTGATTTGAATGAAAATATTCTATTTTCTTTATCTGAAAGACTCCCTGTGAGTTTGGAGCAAGAAAATAGATTCACATTGGACAGAATATTTTTGTCATAATGTTTCTTGGTAACATCATCAAATATTAACTCCTGTAATAGCACACATGGATATTCCTGTTTCTATATTTCAAACCCAATAGAGAGAAGCCTTTACAAACACATTGTGGGGTCAGAGTGTTTTAATAGGAAAAATATGAATAATCCTCACTTCCAGATTATTAATTCCTTTCATTTCTCACAAAACAATGCATGCTTCTATTTTCAATTGTACTTATTCTTATTCCTGCTATGTGGTTATTCATAATAACAAATAGGTAAAATTATTTAGAGACGTGTAGGAAAAAAAGTATTTTCTAGACACCAAATTTAAGTCCTGATTTTTAGACTTGACTCTCCCCACATTTTCCAGAGAATTTAGCTTAATATCTACAGTCTAACAGAATGACTTCCACTATCACTTCTATATACATAACTACATGACCAGCTATGTGTCCAACCTCATTTTCCTCAGTCAGTCTGCATCCTCTTAACTGAAGATCTCCACTTTGGTGTCAGCAACTGACACGTCAAAGTTATGTCAAAAATTCATATTACCTTCTCCACAAAAATCTATTCCCTTCCTCTGTTCTCCGTGTCTGCTAATTTGAATGATTAACTTATTCTCTTTGTTCAAAATTGCAATTCCTTATTTTACAAATACTTCTCTCTTCATATTGAATGGATAGTCAAGTTCTGTAGATTTATCCTCAACAGTATCTCTTAACAGTTGTTACCCCTTTTCCCATTCTTTTTCTTTTTATTTAAATATTGGCACCTGAGCTAACACCTGTGGCCAATCTTCTTCTTTTTTTGTTTTTCTTCCTTCTTCTTCTCCCCAAAGCCCCCCAGTACACAGTTGTATACTCTAGTTATGAGCGCCTCTGCTTGTGCTCTGTGGGACGCTGCCTCAGCATGGCCTGGTGAGCGGTGCCATGTCTGCACCCAGGACGGGATCCAGAGAAACCCTGGGCCACCGAAGCGAAGGGTGCAAATTTAACCCCTCAGCCACGGGGTCGGCCCCCCTTTTTCCCATTGTTAACAGACTCTTGTAATCTCACATCTGTACTATAGCAAAGTCCTTGAAAAGGCTTCTTTCTAATCTATCTTGAACACAACTGCCCCATCTATCTTCCTACTGATGATATCATATCAGTCACTCACTCAAAAACATTCCATAGCTTCCTACTGCCAATTCGCCAGAGTTCAAACACCTTGCTTAACCTGTTAATCATAGTCCGTTATGATCAAACTATAATCTATCTTTCTAAACTCTTCAATATATACACCTTCACATCAAACTATCAGAATTATTTACTGGACTGCTTGTCACTGCTCTAGCTATCTGAACATTGTTGGGGACATTATTTAGACCTTTTATATAAAGCAGCACGTAAAAATTGTTTTTAGACTTTGTGCTAAAGTATTGCTTCCTCTGGTAAGTTTCTTGTTGTTCATAGAAGAGTTAGACAAATGAGTGCCTCCCTTCCAATTATTGTCCTGACTGTTAAACATTGCTCAGACAAACTTGTGGCTAAATTGTATCAGTAATAGTTTTCCCTGTGCTCTAGATATTTCTTTTTTCCTGGTCATTTTTTGATTTCTATTTATACTTTCCATGGTGCTTTTTATTACTTCTGGTCTATCACTTGTTTATTCTGTGTAAGCCCTTTAAAAGGCATTTCTGGAATGAGGCAGGCAAACAAACTTCTTCTCCCATAAGGCCTATGATATAACATTCCATCCAAATTAACTTATTTTGTTGGCCCCAAAGAATGCACACTGCTATGATTTTGGCTGTACAGTTTATCTGTCCTGTCTCAGCTTCTTTAAACAGACCTGACCTATTTGTGTTAACCTGTCTCCAGGACATGTCCAAGGCCTTAGCTCTTGTTGAGGCTTCCCTACTTATATTCCCAACTGCTACCTTTCACCTGGCTTCCTACCAAACACTGCCACTGCTGCCTTCCTCAGGTGCTCTGCTCTGAGGTTTCTCCAGCTTAACCATACAACACTGCCCCTTATGCTTGGAACTGATGCTCTTCTTCTGCCCAGGTGGCCCAGCCACAGCTAAGAACACCAGGAACCTGAGCCACCCAGTCCAGACACACCAGCTTCTCCCAGTAGGAAAGCAAAATCAGCTATGCGCATCATTCCTGAAAGGCCTTTGTTCTAATTTACACATTTCTAAATTCCAACCAGTCTTCAGTTCCTTGCATTCACCTCCGCCGTGTAGTCTTTCATAACCCCCATTCTTCCTGCAACCAAACAGCTTTCTTCTGAAATATGTAGCGCTCAGTTGCTTTTCAGATAAATTCCTGTCTCTTTTTACTGTAAGGACAAATACAAATGAAAACTAAGAGGCTTAATTCTCCCTGTTGAAAATAAGAGAGGAGGATTTTCCTCCCCTCCTTTTTCTTTGAGCATTTACTTTAGAAAACTTGCAATTTTAAGTACTTTCTCCTCTCTCCTTATGGATAGCCTCTCAAAGACTAAGTAGGCCTTTTGCTGCTTTAAAACCCGGGTGTGACCTTCTCAAGGACCTGGGACCCATCTCCTTGAAATCTAAACATTAAGGGGGAGGGAGCCCCTATCTCCCAATTTCCTCAGAAGGGTGGGAGCCTAACTTCAGTGGGTACCTGGCTCCAAGAGGCAAAATCTCCTCCTGTCATAGATATAAGTTTGCTTTTCCTCTTGATAAAACTAATTAGTTAACACAAATGATTATCCCAATTACCAGGTAAAGTTAGGATGAACTGTGTATAGAAAAATGGTGCCATGAAGTCCTCTTACTTGAAGACTAGCTATTGTTTATCTCAAGAAAACGTATGTAAAGGGTTGTATCTACTGGGCTCCATGAAAGGATGAGATTCCTTTCTGTCTGAGCTGATTGCCTATATATATTTATCACATTCTGGTTTCATGCTTATTCAATAATAAATGTGTCTTCTTTCCCTGCTGCCCTTGTGGAAGGGATTTCTGGATTGGGAGAAGCTTTTCGTTTTTAGTTATATTTCCCCAACTCTATATGCCATAGATATTTTGGGTGTTTCCTTCCCCCTATAAACTACGATAATAGGTTTGAATCTCTCTATCACACTAGATGTTCAAGGAATGTCATATTACAAACTAACCTACAACAGTTATGTACTGTTATCATAATTAGTAAGTTCTTTTGATAGATATCAATATAGTCTCCCATAGTTAAAGGTGGTTGAGGGCACATATGCATGTGCACTCACACACACACACACACACACACACACACACACACACACACACACATACCCCTTGCTACCAGGTCACATATCATAATGAAAGCATGTATCTAACTGCATTCTGCCACCTAAACAAATATTTCTTATCAAGCAAGCACAAAATGCTATGCAGTATATTCAATAACTCCATGGAGGCTCAGTTCTCTGTCCTTTTAAGTGCTCTAAAAAGCACCTACATGAAAATTCAGTCAACAATAATAAAGTTGCAACAATAATTCTAGCAGCAAGATTCAGCTAAGCTGCTAGCTGAGTGTCAGATGACAGAATCTTCCATAAGTCTCTGAACACAGATGTGATGGAAATCTTAAGCCTAGGGTATATTTCAGAAAGGCACAGGCAATTGGACTCATTAGATTATTTCATCTGATTCATAAAGAGTGGGATTGTTTGTATATTTCTAGTGAATCCAAGCACCTTGAATATTGCTCATTTCACTAACAAAACTTCAGTCATGGCAAACTTCAGTTCTCATGAGCTACATGGCATACCATGTGGGGCTGACAGAAAATTCACATAGCTGAACCACTTCTATTGTGCAAGCTTTTCATGAGTCTTTCAAATGCCTATTGCCCTTAAAGTATATATTCCTAATAACTGTAGTTCAAAAGTGACTAATGACCCTCGAGGGCCAGCTCCGCTCGCCTAGAGGTTAAGTTCAGCCTGCTCCACTTTGGAGACCCTGGTTTGGTTCCTGGTCATGGACCTACACTGCTCTGTTAGCAGCCAGGCTGTGCTGGTGGCCCACATACTAAAAAACAGAGGAAGACCGGCATGGATGTTAGCTCAGGGCAAATCTTCCTCAGCAAAAAAACGTAACTAACCACCCTTGAGTGTAGATCAAAACTAAAGAACACATGCTTATTTTACCATGTTTCTGCTAACATATTTTAAAGTAAATTATAGACAATATAAGACTTAAGTTTTCAAATTTAATTAGATTGGCCTTGAGACCTCACATGGACATTGGCAGGAAGTCGCCTCCCTTGGACCATGAAAGAATTTAGTATCCTAACACTGCAGTGCTCCAGAGCTCAGGCCTCAATGTTTTTTCTCTGTAATCTAGGCTCTCTCCCTTGGTGAGCTCATCAGGTCTCAAGGCTTCAAATGTCATGTGTAAGCCAACACCTCCAAATTTATGTCTCCAGCCTGGACCTCTCATGTAACCTTTGGGCTTGTTCATCTAACTGCCTACTTGACCTCTCCCATCTCCACTTGTATGTTTAACAGACATCTTAAAACTTATTATGCCAATAACTGGGCCCATGTATTGTCTTTTTTACTCCAGCAGCGTTTAACTTAGTGTCTAACATAGCAAATGGTCATTTAACATTCTTTACTGATGAAACTTGTAAATTTCTAACTTCACACAAAACCAAACATTCCAGAAAAATTAAGTAATTTTATCCCAACTGCATTTAGTGTCAAATGTTATTGTGTACACACTCTGGGAGTATAAATATTGTGGTTAATAACGCCACTGAAGTTTTCAGCTTAAGCTCATTTTATCTCTGACAAAAGAAAAGTGAAGCCAGTGTACAAAGATATCTGGCACTAATTTCACTAATAATGCATTGCCATGGGTCATGGGAAACTATTGGTCAACATTAAAATCACCACTATATGATCACAAACCATGTGATTACCTCTAGTCAAAGGAAAATATTGTAAAATTTGTTAGGTCTATTTCTAAGATATATTTAGCAAAGTTTAAAAATGCAGTTTAATTCAACAAACACAGTGAGTACCTATGGTGCACATGTGTTGCTGTTGGCACTCCAACAAGCATGGTGACACTGTTTTCTTTCTTTTGTGTCCCTTAGAAAGAGATGAGGGGAAAGCAAACATGACCATCAGCTGCAGAGGCAGATAGCAGGTCACTAATGAGTCTGGATATTTTCTTGCCTCTCAGCACAGGTTGTGCTGTTTGTGAAGCTGAGGCACAGGAAGTAAATAAGCAACACGTCCCATCGATAACGAATCTAGTGTGGGAGAAAATGGCATATTCAGTGAAGTGTTATCATCACTGAAAACATCTAAGGATCTGAACAAATAAGCATCATTTACAGACTAGCTCTCCTAAGTAGCTTAGGGGAAAGAACATGGAGTCTAAGACCATGGGTGAGGCAATAAGTAGTCGAATAAGAATAATTGTTACTATTATTATTGGGAGTATGGCAGATCACAGACATTGTTAGATACTAAGTAAATATTGTAATAGATCTAAGATTTATACTACTATCATCCTATTTTACAGACAAATAAACTAAGTCAGAGAGAGGTTAAGTAACTTGCCCAACGTCAGAATTCTTTATATTTATACACAATACATGTATTTTATATCTGCCCAACCCTCATTTTAATGAAAGAAATATCAATTGCAGGTTTATATGGACAGAAAAAAAGCAGATACAGAAAAAGGTTACTAAAGGATATAGAAATAAAGCACCACAGTAAGGATTAAAAATGAGAAACCAGCAACATTTTTCAGGAAAGGCTGAGATGCAAGCATTTGTGACCCCAAATGCTCACTAGGGAAGACACAGCTGAGAATGAAACATGGGAGCGAGGGAGCTGTATCAGAGAGAGGGTTGTTTGAGAGTCTAGAATAACCAGATATTGCAGTTCACACAGGAGAGTCCTGGTTTACACCTGGATCCTTGCAGAATTGTTACTAGTGTCTCCCTCGTCCCTCGAAAGTGTTCTGCTTGGACAACGCATTACATGATCACTCTAAAAACAAAATTTCTGGCAACTTAATTGTTCCCCTGAGCTGTATGTACATAAAATGAGAGCAAATGCGTGTGTGCTGTCTGAGTGTGTGTGTGTGTGTGCCAAGGGGGCCGTCTCATCTGGTCCAAGTGGTCCTTGCAAATCTTGATGTTGTATATAAACAGCACCATGCCTGAGACCGGAGAATGCACGAGACTCAGAAACGAGCACTTTCCTCCCTTAGACTTTCTTTGCTAACAAAACTTGGCCTGAGGATCTTTCCGCACTCAGCGATGAGACTGGAAAACAAAGGCCAGTTACCTAGACATCTCTGAGAGCCAGGCTGAGAGTCCTTGGTCAATTATATGTAATATCCTGCAATATCACTTGTACGTTACTTTGTTAATTGTGTTCTTAATATAGACTTCTACTTTTAAAAAAAATGGCCCTTGGAGGAAAAATGAAAGTAAATAGCAAAATACACATATATACACGTGTGCAGATGTGCACACACACACCCCAGAACATAAATACTGCTAAGAGGAACATGTACCAATCAAAGAAATCACCCTTAAATCTCATAATCCAGCCATTATGGGGCAATGATAAGCGCCAAAGAAGTCATGCTTCTGCTAGATCCGGTATTGCCTGCTAACAGCCCAAAAGCTCAGACAAGTAACACACTGGTTTATAAAGCTCTTGTTAAAGTGAAGTAGTATAGAAATGTGTTAAAATATGCAAATAAAATATTATATTTAAACTACCAGATACACGCGTGCTTCAGGAGGTGGGTAATGGAAGCACGGTACCCACTTCACATTTTGATAAAGTCTCGCTCAACTATGTCTCCCTCTTAAATTTATGGATTGCAAGGCAAATTCACTTCACTGAGCCAATAATTGAACTGTGGACAGTAACCAGACACCAAAAGATATAGCCAATATAAAATGTTTTCCTGAAGCCTATGTATTTAATGCGTTATTTTGATGGTGTCAGATTCAATTGTAAACATATTAATTGGAATTTTTTTCATATTTCAGGTTTCTTTTGTAAAATGTCATATGGTTTAGTGTTACAAGTAAAAGCATTGCTTTGAGAGAGGCAACGACAAAGAGATTTTGCAAAGAGAAAAAAAATGAAGATTGCCTGAATCCATGCTTTTGACTCCCAAATCTCTTACCATGTGTACAAGACTCCCCATGTTCCAGCTCTGCTCCTCTTTCTGACCTTGCCTTGTCTTCCAGCTGCCACCACCATCCTGGAGAGTAAAGCCTTTCCTTCCCTTTGACCCTGCTCCCCGAAGCATGTTGCCTAAACCTCTAAATGGTTATATAAAACACAACTCGTAAGTAATCTGAAGACAAAGATCTTGCTTCCTCATCTCTATCCTCAGCACACAGCAGGTGCTTAACGAAAGTTGAAACATGAGTAGGTAAAAAGTTATGCTCAATGTTTTCATTTAAAATGCAATATTTAGTCATTTTAATACAGTCAGATAAATTTGAGGGATTTTTTTAAACCTCGGGTCTGGATTCCTAACAACACCATGCTTTACACATAACAAGCACAGTTTTATGCTTCAGAAACAAAACAAGGGGTTTTTTAACTATTAAATAATTTGAAAGGATCAGAAAAAGTCCAGACACAGATAATCTCATAATCTCTTACTAACAGAGCCCATTCCTTGTTTTCTAAAACTACCCTTTGAATCTTTTAACAAGGATTGCTACAAATGCATGAGCATGCATGACCTCAGGCACACACACACACACACACACACACAGAAACACTTACATTTTCCTTATTCTCCCCCCTATAGAGTAAGATATGGCTATTAGTCAGTCAATCAGCCAACCTGTGAAATGAAAATAGCAACTTACAGTGATTTTTTCCAGGCTTCCTAGTTCAGACAGCAAAAATAAACTATATTTTTCAGAGAAAATCAAGTGAACTGCATGTGAATGAATTGTTTTCTTTACCATTTTCATTTTTTTAAAAAAATAGAAATGCTTTTACGTGGAAATACTTTCTTTGACTAAGTTAGCATCATGCTGACTGACCTTTACTTATTGTGCCCCAGCTTTCTGGCATTTTATTGTTTTGGTCTGTAATAATAGTCTTGAAGGATGGAATGGGCTTTTTGAAGCAATTTTCTCCCCAAGGATTTAAAAATCAGTCTTTATTTTTCACATACTCAAAGCACTTAAAAAAATAAAATGGAAATGGAGTTAGTGCAGGGAAGTGGGCTCATTTACCCTTTAATATCTTTAAATGTTGGATGAAAAAGAATACTGCAAATAGATTTGTTTCAATGTGTTTTAAGCTTGAGTGATTTCTGGGTTCGGGACCAAATGCAATATAGTATAAAACTACAGTCTTTCCTCTGCAGAACTTTCTGGGATGAAGAATCCTAGGACAGCCCAATGAGGGCTCAGAATTTTCCTTGTGTGTAGTTTGCTCTGCTGGAAACGTCCTTGTCCCTGGCTCCAACCTGGTTGTGTTTCTAGTCTATCTTTAAAAACTTGACTTTCGCTGGTTTCACAATTTCTGCTAGTATAGCCTTTCAGCTGTTTCCCAAATAAAAAGCAAATAAAAGAGAAAATCAAAGGCTTTTTTCAAGTTGCAAAACAACCTTCTCCTGCTGAGCTAACAGATTTCTCTCCCTGTTGTCTCAGAGAGAAAACAGAATATAATCTTAAACTCTCTCTCTATCCCTTAACATTCACAGCTGTTTCCTTCTCAAAGATGCATGACTATCATAGCCAAAAAAAATCTTCCCAAAACTTTAATAACAATTCAAACAAAACTTATGAATGTGAAACTTAAAAGTGTTTTTGTCAATTATTCTCATTCATCAATATGTACCAATTAATAGATTACCTGAGAAAGATTTTGTTTAATTAGCATCACTGAAAAAAATCATTTAAATTTGTTAAACAAAGATGGCAGTGATCCTAAGTAAATATTTTACCATAAATATATTTTCTAAGTAAGAAAATACTACTCAAAGATAAAATCATTTTAATCTTTCATGAAGGATTAGATATTTAAGAATATGGAGTTAAGTGAACAATATTTGGAGTTAAGTAAACAAATATTTAAAGAAAAACAGGAATCAAGACACTGTCCCAGGCACATACTTAGAGTTCAAAAAACCCACAATATACAAATTTCCCACCCAAATAAAAGATTACATTCTATTTGTAAGATGAAATACTAAGCATATATGAAAAAATAGCAAATAAGAGAATACTGTGTACAGCTGCTAGCTAGGCTGTATAAGTCGTCTACATAAGAGAATCGTGTAGCAATAAATGTGGTGAAAAAGGAATTAAGAATAGAGAGATTACTGTGAGTTGGTCCAAGAGGGAAGGTTGATCATGAGTCCCTCTTGCCAACTTCTTTCCTCTGTTAGTGTTTCTTGATAGGCTTCTGGATTGCAGCTCAATTTTTCTCATCCTTGTCTCTCTCATCAGCAAAGACCTAATACTTTCCCAGAATTGTCAAAATCTTTACATTTTACCCGTTCAACATGCAAACACATAATCTCACAATTTTTCAAACATTTCAAACTACAACTCTTCACTTTCATCTCCACCAGATCCCCTGATGGCCACAGTTTAGAATTTATCATCACCCAGAACTTCTTCCTGGTAAATACGTAAACCTATAACATCCCGCTCTGTTACCACTGTCTTCCACATCAATACATTACTTACATGTGCTCTTTGACCGTATCCAGACCAATTCTTCGAACCCCATTTCTCACACGCTACCTATTTTCTTCAATTTTTTCAGTGTTTCCGTGTTCTCACTTCCTTCCCTAACCAGTCTGAACCCCATGGCTGATGAAATAAAATACTTTTCCATCACACCTTCAATTCCTCACAGCCTCATACTTTCTTCACACCTCCCTTACAAACTATCATCTCTTCATTCACCAGTCAACTATTTACATATCTAAGTGCTGTTATAGAAATATGCCAAATCTTGTGTATTCTTGACACTAAAAGTGTTTTCTAATGAAAAAAGATAGGCTATGAAGAAAAGGAGAGAAAACACTTGCTCATTCCAGGCCTTTCGTGGATTGCCACAAGACTGATGTGCTAGGTAAAGTCACAGACCAGAGTTCAAGCATGACTTTCACAGGACATATTCAGTGGGGGAATTGTTGCCAAATCAGGATAGATGAAGGATGAATTTAAGGTGACAAATAGGTGACAAGGAACATACTAACCTTTTCGAGAAGATTGGCAGTAGAGCAAATGAAAAATAAAAGAGAGAGGTCGGGTTGCAAAATCCTTTTTAATATGGGTAATATTTGAACATATTTGTAGGTTAATGAGAAGAAGCTAATACAAAGGGAAATGCTGACAGCAAAGGAGAGAAAAATCATCAGTTGGTGGATCAAAGTATCAGAAGAGGAGTCAAAAAATGAGATCAGAGGTGCCAGTCAAGGCAGAATCCTCTTATTCTGGAGAAGAGAGGGAAAAAGAATATAAGAACAGATTTAGACGAGCTTTTAGGTTAAAGAGACAGAGTTGAATAAATTTCCAATTGAGACTCTGCTTTGTTTGTGCATGTGAGGTTTGAAGAAATTCTTGCCTTCATAAAAAGACTGAAGATCAGAGAGAGGGGAGGGGGTTTGAAGAGAATGGTAAAGTTTAGGAATAGTTGTGCAAGCAGCTGCCCAAGAGAGACGTAGAAGGACTGTCAGGCCCGTTTCAGAGCACAGGTAAGTTCAAAAACCACACGTTTATGGTATCAAGAATACACAGAATTGTGTGTTTTTCTATAATGTAATAGCTTTCTATGATGTATCAGTTGCTGTACCCATTTCTATGTTCAGAACACTTCACTTCAATCTGCTCACGCTCTCTGTTCTCTATTTTCTCTATTCCCATCTTAGTTTTTGTGAAAAGATTCACGATGTTTCCTCTTATCTGACACTTTGTACTATGTCCATAATCATGCTGGCTGGCTTAACACATGTGCCCCCTTTGATTGCCTTGTTTCTACTCAGTCTTTTTAACCCACCACCTGTACCAGCTCAATTCCTAGAAAACTAAGTGACATAAGCTCACCAGATTCTCTATATCCCTGTGAATAGGCAACAGATGAGCAATAGACACTCTTCAGGCCTTGTCTGATTCAACTCTCTACAGCATTTGATGCTCTGATATATTCTGTCTCTAGGTTTCGTTCATCTGTCTATAGCGTCCCTGTAATGTGGGTGATTCCTAAGATTTCATCCTCATTACTAGAGACCTAGATAGAAGGAAACCAGACAGGTATCCTTGGAAGTTGCCATCCAAGACTATTTCTGAAATGCCTGATATGTCTCCCTTTAGTAGTAAAGCAGCATAACACTAGTAAAATTAAGGAAATTTGGAAAGGAAGATGATTTGGGAAAGAGAATGAGTTGGGTTTTAGATTTTAGGCTGACTGTCCTCCATTTGTGCCTCCACACCTACTCTCTGCTCTTCTCTCGCCTGATCTGTGCTCCAAGAGGAGACTGATCTGCATGGTGTACATCGCTTATGTTCCCCTGTCCTCTAGACTCCTGTTAGGTTTGCCCAATGAGATCCCAGGAAATGGGAAGGAGGGAGGAATTAGAGGCCAGGTATTTTTCCCCCCTTGTTCCCTACAAGTTGGACTGCAGTTTTCTCGGGGGCTGTATTCCTCTACATGGGCCACAGCGTTTCTCGAGAAGTCCTTCTTTCATAGCTTCAGTTCTCTCCAGGCCTGGTACCCACTCTCTTCCCTGGACATTCACACCGAGGGATGGTATAGATTCTTGATATTGTTATTCTCTGGATGTATCCCCATGCTTTTTTGATTGCCTTGATCATACTTAATATTTTTATTGTACAATAACAATAAATTTGAGAAAATTTGTGGACTCGCCTCCCAATACTATTGAATTTTGTTGTTCTGTCATCTAAGTATAGAGTGTTCATATTTGAGCATGTATGGGTGTGTGTAATTATCTTTTCTAAAAATATTTCAACAAACTGTTTGCTTCTGTTCTCACACACTTAGTAACCCCTCTGTGTATTTGTGTTAGTACAACTTTATATACTTTAGCATATTCTTTAATATAAAAATAAAATAGCTCCATAAAATGCAAAATAACTTGCCTAAGCATGGAAATTTATGAAGTTACTCATGATCATCTCTGGGTTTTTTGTTTGTATGTGTGCTTTTTTACAATTTTCTTTTTGTTTTGAACAGAAGCAGCTCTTGATATTGCTGAAAGAAACTTTACCAGCTTAAAGAAACTGTTGTGGTGTGGGAGGTCGTTGAAGCATCGTTTCGTCTTGTTTTATTTTGTTTTAAACTAGGGACTAGAGTTAAAGATTAGGAAGATATCTGCAAAAAGCAATAGAGACCCAATTTACAAGCCAACATTTTATACCAGTTGTTATCTATTTTTAAAATTTTCCTTTCCAGTGAAGTGGAAATTGGTCAGTGTATTTGACGATGAAGTGTAAACATAGACTAATGCCAATTTCAGCACGTGGGAAGAACTCTGCAGTAATCTCATCTCAACTCTCCCTACATTGAACCTTCAGCAGCACTCACTGTCAGTCCTGGGTCTGTTTGCCTTCAGATCCATTCCTTGCCCTTCTCTTGCTCTCTCAGAGTCTTAATGAGGGTCAATCCTTGCAGTTTGCACTTGCCAGGTTCCCTATCAGAAGATCCTCAGCTGGGTTTGGCCAATTAGCAGCAATGGTGGGAGACTGGAGCTCGGGAAGAAGGGAGAAGCCAGATGTTTGCCAGCTCCCTCTATGCTACAGGTTTCTCTGACAGCTGCTGTGTCCTTCCCATGGTTTTAGCACCTTCCAGACAGGCTCTCCATGATTCCATCTTCCACTCAGTGACCCAATGACCTGGGCTCCAGGAACGCTGCTTCTTACTTTTGTCCCTCCAGCCCAGGGCTGGTAGCACCTTTTGTTCTTGCTGATCTCTGGTCTGCTTCACTGTCCCCTGGTTGGCTTCTTACTCTCTTCTGCCAAGTGGATAACCAGTTCCCTGCATTAAATTCCCTCTGTCTTAAATGCGTTGTTTTCTGTTTCCTCATTGGCCCCTGACTAATTAATACGCTATCTCCTGCTCTGTATTATGCTGATTTGCAGATTTGTTTCATTCTCTCCATTACTCTTTGAGATTATTGCCTGTAACACCTGGCACAGTGCCTAGCACAAAGCAAACGTTTCACAAATATGTGGAATTGTGTTTCTAAAGGGAGTTTTGTGAGGTTTAATATTTAATTGAAAATTAGAGCAGAATCAAAAACCTTCATTAGGGACATAGTCATTCACAGTAAACTTAAAAGTAGCCATTACAACTATCCACTAATCAGATCTCCTCGTGACACTGATTGGGGGGAGACCACAGCACTCCTGACCTTCTTCCATGCCAAACCACCACAAATCCTCTTAGAATTAATAGCAGCCACGACCCTTCTCACAGGTGAAAATGCAGCACTCTTACCAGCACAGCAACAAAACAATTGTAATGGCCTGTAATTTATACCACGCTTTGTAAAACAGAGGCATTCAGTGATGGTTTCCATGGCTACATGCATAGAGAGAAGAGGGCGATTACAGATGAAAATAAGCTATGACTGAACTGTAAAAAGTCTGAAGAGTAACTCGGAGAATGAGGGGGAAATGTTTAAAAGAATGAAGTGTTACGATTGAAACCACATAATAAAATGTGTGGTTGTTATTACAACCTGACAGTGATGTGATTAACTGAGAAATACTATCAAAGTAGGAAGAAATGAGTTCCTTTAATGCAAGCGAAAGATCACATTACACAGAGAGCCACCAGAGCTAGATACTCAGCAGCACTCCCAGGTGGGAAGGTCAGCTTCGCCGCTCTCGAGACCCCACAAAAGCACCCAGACACTGAAAATACTGCTCCCCTCAACTATTTTGGGTGCTCGGCTCAGCAAGTAACAACCCCAGTGCACTCTGTGGTGATTGTTGCAAACCTGGGAGAATTAAAGGTTAATTTCCCTGGGTCAACTTTCCAGGATTTATTCCCACCACATTCCATCTTTCTCCTAATAAGCCTTAGACTTCATGGCTGCATGACCTCTCATATTGCATAAAATAAAGTAAAAATTTGGAAGATAAAATTATTATATAAATTAAATCATACTTCATTTTTTAGTTTGTTTGCTTGCTTTGGTGTATTAGTACCAAAACAAGCTTAGCAATAGATGACAATGACCACATTAAATGAGCATCTATGGAACAGAATTTAGAATAAGAACAGGAAATGGACGAGATAACTCTCATTTATTGTACAATAATTATATGAAGCTATTTAATATTCAGCTCCTCATCACAAAACACTAATCTCTATTTTTCAGTACATTTTGCCTTATAAAAATAATTGGCTGTGGCAAGAGAATTTAAATGTATTACAAATGTATTAAATGATCTCACTGAGGGAGTTGGGGAAAAGTTGCTGACCTAAATAATTTTGGAAGTGAGTGGAGTCTGTTAAGAGAAAGGCAAAAGGAACTGCATATAAGCATTGAACCCCAGTTAATAAAGCTCTTTCTTATGGGTGTACAGGTTAACAATCTCACTTTTACTATACGTGTCTACTGGAACTGAATGATACATGTATGAGTGGCAGATGGTGAGAGCCAGTCTCTCACTATTAGAGTGGGAATTTACAGATAAACAAGCGGAGGAGGCTAAAATGATCCATTGGCAATGCATTAGTGTTGGAAACATCAGTATAAACTTATGTTTAACTTGATATAGATATAGTACATATGGTTACATATATAAATATTTATATATATATGGCTAACATACACACATTTATTCCTTGCTCTGTCAACTGAGAAGCCTAAAAGAAATAGCACCCGAGTAGAAACGAGCACTTCTAGTGCCCAGATCTTGGTTTCTAATACCATTCTCCAACAAAAGGAACCAGGGCTTCTTGGAGAGATAGTTGATTCTAGAACTATAATAGGAAATATACAAGATGAGTGTGGGGCAACTTGTAGTTCCAGAAACTAAGGAAGTGCTCAAAAACAAAAAAACAAAAAAACCACGCACATTGATGAGAGTGCGTCAAAGAAACACAGAAGCCAATGAAAAAAAAAGCTCCCAATTGACACAGCTGAAACAATTTAAGTAACAAAAAAAAAAGTAGTATTGGGTTATATAACCCAAATAATGAAACAAATAATCCATGGGTCCATACTGAGATAAATAAATTACTGAATAAATGGGGAGAAAAGATAAAATCTCTTGTGCAGAAGGATTTCAAATAACTTATGTAGCTATACCATCCTCAAGAAGGTGGAGCATACATCCCCACTCCTTACGTGTGGACTGTGCCCAGTGACTGCCTTCCGAAGATCATGGCATGGAAAGGATATAGGGAGCTGTGGAGAGAACAGTAACTTCACACTGGAGAAACCTGGCAAACACTGCTTCAGTCAGGTGCTCATGGTCAACAGCAACAGTGATTAAGTCACGTTGACAGTATGTACCCTCAGGATGCTGTGATGAAAATGGCGCTTTACATTTGTGATCTTCCTCCCCAAAACCCATAACCCCAGATTAATCATGAGATAAAAATCAGATACATTCCAATAGAGGGCATCCTACAATGTACCTTGACTAGTACCTCCTCAAAACTGTCATGGCCATCAAAACCAAGGAAAGTCTGAGAAACTGTCACAGCAAAGAAGAGCCTGAGGAGATATGAGTAAATGTAATGTGGTAACCTGGATGGGATCTTGGAACAGAAAGAAGACAAGTAAAAACTAATAAAATCTGAATAAACTATGGACTTCAGTTAATAAGAATGTACCAATATTGGTTCATTAATTATAGCAAATGCACCATGCTAATATAAGACATTAATAACAGGGAAAACAGTGTGCAAGGGTATATGAGAACTCTCTATGCTATCTTCTCAATTCTTCTATAAATCTGAAGCTGTTCTAAAAAGTAAAGTTGTTATTGTCAGTGCCATTGAGTCAATTCAAACTCCCAGTGATTCTCCAGACAGCAGAGAGGAACCCTGCCAGGTCTTTCTGTGCCATCCTCTCACCTTCCGGTGCTATATCGATAATGCTCCACTGCTAGTCATAGGGTTTTCATGGCAAATTTTTTCCGAAGTGGGTGGCCAAGTCCTTTTTCCTAGTCTGTCTTAGTTTGGAAGCTCCACTGAAGCCTGTCTACCATGGTCACCCTGCTGGTATTTGAAATACCAGTGGCATACCTTTCAGCATCACAGCAACACAGCAGCCACAGTGTGACAACCGACAGATGGTTGGTGTGGTGCCCTGACCAAGAAACGAACCCAGGCTGCAGTGGTGAGGGTGCCAAATCTTAACCACTAGACCACCAGGGCTGGCTAAAGTCTGCTTAAAAAGTGGTAATTACAAATATACCAAAGTGTGCTTATATTTAAGAAATACTCCACAGCATGATTTTTAAAATTCTAAATAAAAGGCCATAATCACATTCAAATATCTTTAATCCATTACACTAAAAATAATAATGTTTTATAATGCTACAAGTTGAAGGTAGATCTTCAATATTATTATCAAGTCCTTGATTCAATGAAGGAGAAAATTCTAAGTCATGCAATGCCCACAGAATGGTTTTCTATCTAGACTTAACTTGCAGCGATGGCTTTCTTTTAAAACCATCTTCAAAATCAATTTATATATTATCATAGTCATACTACAGAGTTTAAGAGTGAGGCTCTGAAACCATCCTAAATCTGAACTCTGATTCCACTACTTACTCAATGAATGACCTTGGCCAAATTACTTAATTCTCATGGATTTCAGCATTCCTCCATATAAGCTTGTATCCACTGCCTGGGATTAATGTGAAGGTTAAATGAGTTAATACAGGTAGATCACCTAAAAGAGTACCTTTCATGTAGCAAATGATATGTGTTTAGTTTCTTTAGTTTTTACCAAGCCTCCCTACATAGTAGGGTGTAATTACCATGCAATCAGTTAGTTTTGTCTGTTAGAGTCGCCGCTGTAGCTCGCATGCCTGGAATGATGCCAGGCATTGGCAGGTGCTCCATAAACATTTTTTAAATCATCATCATCATCATCATCATCAAAGATCCAAATCAATAGATTCAATTACCCAGTGGCATAAGTAAACTTGGATGACCCGTGTAGCCATAAAATTCCTGAGAAGAAATATTCTGCTGCAGTGGGTATACAAACAGTCAAGAAGTGAAAACAAAGATAGTTCCAATCATGCCAAGTTTTCCCTGAGGGCCTCTGCTAGTCACTGTTGATTAGTGGTGAGTTTTAAATTTTTGTGGGAGGAATTTCCAATTAAGAATGTGAAGAAAAGCTCTTTTACTCCACTTTCCTCCCTTGAAACTCACAAAAAAATTCCATATTCTTTAAAAATGGAAATATCTCCATCTTCAACACAACAGCAAATGGCTGTTAACTCTAAACAACCACCCGGTGATGGCATTAAGGAGTGAGTTGAGATGGTAGACTGTAGCCTCCTCCCTCCATTTTCATCACCAATCTGAAATTCACACAACATAAGAAATTGCACTTACATCTAAATATCATCCTTGGAATACAATGAAGCTTCAGGAAAAGTTTTCTAGCTCACTTTCCTCCTCATTTTCTAAGTAATTTGACACAAAACTTTAGTATAACAATTCTGGGGCTTTTGTTGCCTTGAAATGCAAAATATATCTGTCAAATCCTACTGAAATGATACCAAATTTGACATTTCACCCAAGGAATCAAGATACTATCAATAATAGCATTCCAAGGTGAGGTGTCCATGACCAACACCTTAAAAACTGTTTTATGACTGGGGGCTGGCCCCATGGCCGAGTGGTTAAGTTCGCGCGCTCCGCTGCAGGCGGCCCAGTGTTTCGTTGGTTCGAATCCTGGGTGCGGACATGGCACTGCTCATCAAGCCACGCTGAGGCAGCGTCCCACATGCCACAGCTAGAGGGACCCACAACGAAGAATATACAACTATGTACCAGAGGGGCTTTGGGGAGAAAAAGGAAAAAATAAAGATCTTTTAAAAAAAAAAAAACTGTTTTATGACTCTTAAATTCCTCATCCACTTCCAGGTTGTGGCATAAGTAAAAGAAGCTCTAACCTGCAAGCTAACAGAGTAAATGGAATCACAGAAACTACTAGATTAATCCAAAAGAAAGCAAAAAGAAAAGAAAAAAAAAGGAAGAACACATAAGATGAACAGAATATAAATAGTAAGATGGCTAATGTAAACTCAAATATATGCTACTTAGAAAAGAAATACCTTAAATACAAGAACACAGAAAGGCTGAAAGTAAGAGAAGGGAAAAGGATACACCACGCAAACACCAAGCAAATGATGGCTGGTATTCTTATATTAATGATACACAAAATAGACAGGAGGCCCTATTAGAGACAAAAAAGGACATTTCAAAATGGTAAAGTTGTCAGTCCACAAGGAATAAAACAATTCCAAATCTATATGCATCTTACAATGCCATCTTGAAATATATGAAGACAATATTGACAAAAATATAAGGAGAAATGGAAAGAACAATCATGTTAGGATACCTTAGTTCATTTCTCTCAGTGACTGCTAGAACCAGCCAACAAAAGACCAGGAGAAATAGAGAAGATTTTAATAGCACAATTAATAAAATTGACTAGAGAACACTAAAGTGACATTGCAGAATATATATTCTTTCCAGATAGTCATGGAACATTTATAAAACTTGACATTGTGCTAGGCCATTAAACCAAGTCTCAACAAGTTTCAAGGATTGAAAACACACTGTAGGTTGACACCAAAATCTGACAAGGATGTTAAAAGAAAGGAAAATTACAGGACAATCTCTCTCATGATCTTGAATCAGTATTAACACTGTCTTCAGATGCTTTGAAGGACAGGCCAGGATTTTCTCTTCAGCAGGGTTTGAGGGGTCTGAACACTGTTGAGATTGAAGAGATCTTGATGCTTTACATTGAAGCCACTAGCTTCCACGTTATGGTATCTATCTCCTTTATAGCTTGTCTTGCAACCTATAGCCTGTCTGTTTTTCTCTTTGATCTACATTCCCACCCTAGTTTACTGCATTTGGGGAGCTTTCTCTCTGGTCTAGCCTCGGGAATGTGGATGCCTTACATTAAGCGAAGACCCAGACCACCTCAAGTGGAATTTCTCTCATTTCTTCTTTCTCAATTTCAGTCTTTTGTAGCTGAAATTCTGGAGCACCTCACATGGATTTCTCTCAGCTCTCTTAACATCCTCCATTCTGAGAGCCCAGTGTTCCCTGGATGAATTTTTCTCAGCATCCTACTACACCCCCACCTTCAGAGAGAAGCTGCTTTAGATTTCAGAGAATCTCTGCATGGCTGAGCATGGATACCTCGGCTCTCCTGCTTTGTTCCCAGCCTTTGATGTATTACTCCCAAGCCTTTGGGAGAATTCAAGGAAAAGAGTTGGAAGGTGGGTGTAAATTTGGTCTATGACTAGAGCTCCCCACAATTCTAATCTGTCATGCAGCCTACATGTGGCCTTTAAAAATTCTTTTAAAATTTGGCTGGTTTCCCTCTAACCCTGTCTATGACAGATTCTTCTCCATCCATCATCCCGCCAGGAAGTAGTCTTTACCATTTTCTGGAATTCTATTCAGTTAGGTTTCTTTGTGTTTTCAACCCTCTAATGGACTTTTTTAAATGATTTTATAATTTCTCTGGCTTGTTCAGTTCTTAGGCTAAAAGTGACAGAATCTGGAGACTGTTGAAAATCCAACCAGAAGTGAAAATAGCTCTCATATCTTTTCCGTCTTTCTATTCAAACTAATTTTTTAATTTCTATTTTATTTCTTCTTTATTGAATTCAGTATAGAAGTATATCATTTAATTTCCAAAATTGAGGGGATTATATAGTATGAAAACATACATAAAATATATCCATTTCAAAAAGTAGATGCAAAGAAAGTTGGAGAGAAATTATGAAAATAAAAACAGAATTTATATAGTAACAAACAAACACAATAGGAAAATAAAAAGGCAAAAGTTGAGTCCTTGAAAAGACTGGTAAATTTAATGAACTAGTAAAACTAAAAACAGGAAAGAAAAAGCAGGAATATCAAGAAAGAGAAAAGAGACATTATTACAAACCCAAGAAATGATAAAAAAAAAAAAGATCATAATAAGACATTTAAAGAACTTGTACTAAAAATCTGAAAATCTAGATGAACTGGAAAAATCTTGGAAAAATAAAATCTACCAAAACTAACACAAGAAAAAGCAGAAAATCTGAATAGTCTTGTATCTATTAAGGGAATCAAAAATGTAATTAATTCTTCCACAAAAACTCTTCAGGCCCAGGTGTTTTCAGTGGTGAACTCTTTAAATGACTGAGGGAAAAATACCAGTTTAATCTAAAATATTCCAAAGAATAAAAAGAAAAACAAATATTACAAGTTGTTCTATAAATCTAGAACATCCAAACTTGAAAAGAGCATTAGAAGAAAGAAAAATTACATAGCAATCTGTCTCATAAATATAAACGGAAAAAAAACCTAAAGTGAAATATTAGCAAATGAGAAACAATGGACCCAAAGATTATGGTCTCAGAATGTGGTTAGCCAGACATACATAACCATCTTCTTTTACCTCCAGACTAGAGATCACAAGATTCTTCTTTGGAAAAAGTACAAACCACAATATGCCAAAAACAGTACTCTCACATAAAAAGGCTGGCTTCGTCACATAATCATACAGTGAAACCCGCCAGCAGATAAGCTCTGCCACGCACACCAAACTTCCCCACATGCAATTTTTTTATAGCTCACTTTTAAATTTAAATGAACAGCAAAGAAATCATTAGGTAGAGGAGGAAAGCCATTGAGAAAATATAGACAAAAAACAAATAAAGAGAAATAAGAGGAAACAGGAACAATGCAAGAAGCAGAATAAAACTTAATAAGGAACTACAATTAATATTCTTGAGGAAATAAAAGAATTGCATTTCTAAAACAAGAAAGATTTGCTATATGAAAGGAAAAATCAGGAATAATAAAGAATTTGGAAACTAAAAATAAGACAATTGAAATTTAAAAATTAATGGCAAGTTTGGAAGAGTCAGGAAAATCTCAAAAAAATAAAACAAAAAGGTAAAAATATCAGGAAAAGGAAATTAGAAACTCAATCCATACAAAAAGCCCAATATCTAATTAACAAAACTTATAAGTCAAATTATCAATAACTTACTCGTCATCTAGAAAGACAAAGTAGAAAGCATAAAATTATGTAAGAAACAATAGGAAAAAGAAAAATGACTCCTAGATCAATTGTCTGGTATAATAAATAAACATTTTTAAGAATCTAGAGCAAGACTTATAATCATGGAAATGCAAAACACAAAGGATAAAGGATGATACCAAAGGGTTAGACAAAAATTTAGCTCTTTTGCTTATTCTTAGGAAATCTACTGCAGGTTGCACTCCAACAAAATGAATACGAAAACAATTAAAAAGGGAGACATGAGATCCTATAAATGCAGACGATAATGAAGAGAAGACCAGAATGATAAACATGCAACAGACCTAGACAGCAATGAGCTGGTCTCAGCAGTATTCTCAGATGGAGGTGTTCTGGGAAAGAAAAGATAAATCATGTGATGCCTTTGGCCTTGTAGAAAACAGTATTGACTAATTACAGATCTCTAGGTTTACTTGAAAAGAATTCAAAAAATAAATAAAAAGTCAGCAATTATTAACTCTTAGCAAACTAAAAGTTGTATAAGAAAATAAAATTAATTAGAATATACTATTTGACTAAACTGAGAGTAATATTTTCCAAGTTACAATAACATAAGCTCTAACCTTGACTTAAGAAGTGTTCTGATATAGCAATGAGGGGAGAGGAAAAGGAATTAGGAACATGGGGTAGACAGGGTCTATGGTATAAGAGTTCAATGTTTATGAATCATAGCTGCAAGTCAACAAATAATATCTAAAATATGGAAATAAATACCAATAGTGTAGGCTGAGTTCCCTGGAGATCCAACTTTGAGATGGAAAGTAGGTTGTAGCTTATTCAGGCGTGCTCGTGGACTCAACCTCTATGGAAGGGAAGGGAAGAGGACAGGGTTGGGCAAAGGGAAAAACTAAGCGGCAATGGATGCACTTTCAATCAAACATCTCAGTTAACCCAGCTCTGAAGATGGGACTACCATTCAGAGCAGTCTGGAGTTATAGTGACTCTTTGAAACAGTCTTGAGGTTAGGAGGCGGAAGAGGAGGAGAACGAGGACTTTATATCCATCCATTCTCCCTACTCTGCCCCATAGATTAATCAGGGGACACAGACTAACCGAGGAAGGGGCAGGATTTTAGGAGAGGTAGCTCTTAACTGAGGTAGCCTCCTGGAAGCAGCTGGTGACTGAGGGTTGTCTGCCACTAGCACGTTCAGCATCTAAGTAATAAGTCCTTTATTTATGAAGAGAGATCTGCACAGCACATCCCAGCATCCACCACAGCAGTATAAGCGTATTCTTTGGAAATATCAAGGTAAGTTTCTGAAGAAACAGTTAAAAGAGCTGAAAGTAGTTGCCTTTGAGAATACGGGGGATGGTTAAAGAGGAATGCTGTGTCTCATTTTAAGCCTACTGGTGTTATTTGATTGCTTTTCCCCTGTGTTTGTTACTTGACAAAGATAAAAATGATCATTTTTAACAGCAGGACACAAAAGAACATGTAAATGTAAATGTATACATATAAGGATAGATAAGAAATGCTTCAAATTCCACTGTTCTGTTAAAGTGGTGAAAATATAGTTACATATATATAGGAATACAGGTAGAATACAGATAGATACTCAGTGTTCAAACTTTCTATAAAGTCATTTATTATATTTTTTAACTTAAGATAATGAATAAACTGCTATAAATAAATAAATGCATTTGTGAAATTTGCTGCTTAAAAAATTTAATTATTTAGTTCTTTGTTAAAGTAGATTTATCTACATTTGTTGTATCATGTTGAAGTTTCAGGCAGAGCTTTGAAAAATACACATCTATCTCTACGTCTATTTATATACACACTGCTAAATAAGAGAGATATATGTACGTACATATGTATCTATGTATCTATCTGTCTATGGCATATCATAGTGAATCAGAGATCAGGTAGCCCAGGAAGACAGGAAATCTATTTTACCTTTACCAACAGCAAGCCATAAAACGCCTCTCTGAATTAAGTTATTACCACAAGTTCTCCCTGCACCACTTAGCAAATTCCTATTCAGCTACCAAGGTCAAATCTAGAAACCATCTCCCTTCCAAAGCATTCGTCTACATTCCTCCCTCTTCCACCCAGATGAGATCTCTGTCTTTCATAACAAACAGGCTGACAATCAGAGCTTCTAAAACTTGCTTGATTTAAAAAAAAAAAAAAGCCTTGAGAGGTGCTTCTTAAAAAAACAGGTTCTCCAGCCCCTGCCCTGGAGTGTCTGACTCAGTACCTCTGGTATTGGGCCATGAATCTGTATTTTAAGAAATTCCCCAGCTGATTGTTATGATCAGACAAGTTTTATAAACATTGCTATGCTATAAAAAGCAAATGATTTAGACAATGATAGATTTGAGTTCTAATCACAGCTAGAATCCTTAGCTGTGTGACTCCAAAATAACTCCCTCAACTTCTCAGTTTTGTCATCTGTACAATGGAGATAAGTGTAACTTCACGAATTAAACAACATAGATTAGGACCAAGCATGGTGACCAGCACTAAATAGCACATGGCAAATATTCCTGTCCTTCTTTTCAATCCCCGCCTCTCACTAAAGTGCTTACCACTTACTTAATATTCAGTTATTTATAACTGTTCATTGCAGGATTATGAAATCCACAAGGACACGCACCGCATTTTTATTCTTGGGTCCCTGGTACCCACTATTATTTGGGGCACATGTTTGGTGCCCCAAATCTATTTATGGAATAAGTTGGCTCAGGACAACCTTCTAATCACCAGTTCCAGCTCTTTACCCAGAATTACCACCTTGTCCAATCTCTTCCACTTCCTCCCACTCCCAACAGATTGAATGTAACAAAATGCATTCCTTATCATGAAAACAATTAAATAATATTCTTGAAACATAAATAAAAATTAAATGGGTGGTTAGAATTAGAAGAAAATTAGAATAAAATTTAAAGAGACTAAAGGAGTTTGAAATGGTTCTCCATAATTTCTTCTTTATGCCATAAAAGTGTGTAGATTTCCATTGTTTTAATCTGCCATATTTATGACTCACAAGTATACTTAGGTAAGCATCTCGACTTTTCCTAGAATAGACACGATCATTAGTGTGAGTCTAATCTAGTTCCCTCTGACGATGATAAAGACAGCTCATTTACTCTTCCTAGTATAGAAGTCCCTTTCACTGTTTCAAATTCTTCTCATGATCTAGAGGGTGCAGCCAAATGATGGGATTCAAATGAAAACATCCAGATAGGTAAAATTCAATCAAAACTACTTTTCAAGTAACATGCAATCAGATCTTTGGCAAAAAAATCATATTTTTCAGTGAAATGAAAATGAACTGGTTCATATACATATTAGCAGCTGAAAGATGAAGGAGGATTTCTTGACAGTTTCATTTTTCATATCTGAAGATGAAAATTAAGTGTTTTGTTAATAATGGTGTGCTCACGAATGTATTTTCATAACCACCTCTCATTCAAGGTATTGTTATCTCTGGAAGCTCTTGAAGAAAGAGGTGAAAGAGGCCAAGACTGTGGCCTGACACTCAGAGAAATAGCACGCAGGTGTTTTTCCCGTCATTTGCTAGCTCATTTACCCATCGCCTTTCTCCCGAACCTTATTGATAACTCAGTTTCCCTGGTATTTCTTCTTAGATTTGGAACTTTCACAGCAAAATATTTAAGTTCTAGATCTCTAAGAGTACATGCATTTGAAACCCAATCTCACCATTTAACTTAGTGAGTTTGGACAAGTATTCAGTCTCTTCAATTTTCAGTTACTTGTTTGTGAAAAAAAGATACAATACCAACATCAGAGGATATTGATTTGAGAATTAAATCAGATAATGAATTTAGAGCACTCCCATTGCCTGGTAATTATCATTAATTATGTTAGGGTAAAACTCCCAGGAAATTAGCAAATTAAAGCTTTGTATTTGTTTTTGGTTTCGGTAGGTTTTTTTGCTGAGGAAGATTCTCCCTGAGTTAATATATCTGTTGCCAATCTTCCTCTTTTCTTGCTTGAGGAAGATTAGCCCTGAGCTAACATCTGTGCCAATCTTCCTCTATTTTGTGTATGGGTTGCAGTCACAGCATGGCTGACGAGTGGCATAGGCCTGCACCTGGGATCTGCACCCACGAACCCCAGATGCTGAAGCAGAGAGCCTCAAACTTAACCACTATGCCACAGGGCAGACCCAAGGCTTAGTTTTTTGATGGACATTTCCACTTGTCTAAATTTCCACATGCAAACATGTACGTACTGTTTAGTATTTTCCAGGCACTGTACTAAATCATTATACTTACTTCTCACAACAAAGCCATGAGGCAGATGATACCCGTCACATAACTGAGGACACTGAAGCACAGGGAGGCAAAGTGTCTTGTCCAGAGGCAGCAGCTAGGGGTGACAAGCTGTGATTTGAACCCAGATAGTCTGTTCCAGAGGGTTTTCCTGAAACCACAACTTTCACTGCACCCTGCTGAGTACCACCAGACTGAAAGCAGCTAGAACACCAACGTAAACTAAACTTATCCCAATTTAGAATTAGAAAAAAATTCATACTGAGATGAAACAACTTTCATAAACCTTCAAAGAAACGCTGCATCAAAGACTTGGTTAAGCTCTGATGCATCAACTCCTTGAGGTTTTTGCACTTCCTTAGAAAGCTTGCCCTTGATTTGCAACTAAGAAATATGAACAGGCAACTCTAGAAGCCCACATCACAAGCAGTGGCTGAATTTCAGGAGGTTTTCCTTCATTTGTTTTTGGCTTTCCTGGAAAGAACAAATGCTCATAGCAATATTTGGCTGAATAGTTTTTAAAGATAGACTTTTAGTTTCACAGCAGAATGCTGTTGTGACTGAGGATTTTGCCTCAAAACTTGTAGGTCTAACTGCGATTATAAGTGAATGCTATCTCATGACTCAGAAGTTTCTTGCTTCTTTGCTTTGACTTCTTCGTGAATTATAGGCACTTCTGCTACTGTTTCACAGACAACAAAAGCAGTCCATTGAGGTTAAGCGACGTGATGAAATAGTTAATGTTACCAGCACTGACATTTCTGTACCCGAAAAAAGGATGAGAAACATTAGTCTCTGTGCCCAGGTTTTAAACCCTCAGATGTCCTTAAGAGACATTTGGGAATATCTGCTCAGCCTGCCTTCATTCTGACGTTAAAACTGGCCCTCTGGAATTAATAATTAGCAACGAGGTTATATATAGTCTGGGTCGAAATATATCCTCAAGAGAAAAAGCCTATTTTTCATTAGATTAAACAAAATATATTAATTTAGTGTTCTCAGTTATGTACTTCTGCAATCAAAGGGTGTTTATCACACTTACATATATTTGAAAATACTTAAAAATTCAAGAGCATGTCATAAAATGTTCACTTAATACAAGTTCTGCTCCATAATCATACAAAATGAATCAACTGGCCTTGAGTTTTACTAATATCTCAATGCGACCTTAACAAAAATACTATTATATACATTTAGAATTGGTACACAATGGAAATAATTGTATTTACATTGCACTTTACATTACATTCAAATACACAATTTACATAGCAAGGACAAAACACTGTCTTTGATTATGATATTTTAGCCAATAAAATGTAGATTTTTTTAATTCATCAGATAAGCTTAACCAAACAAGAAAAATCATTCATAAATTAATAGCACATTTAAAACCATACTTAAACTCGCTAACACTGAGTGAGCCATTAAACCTCGCTCAGTATTCACGCTTACATGCTCTTCTCTAAAATAGGCTTCGGCTTTCATTCCAACTCTTCTTTCAACCCCACAGTCCACCCATCCTATAGATTCCATCTTAAAAGCATCTATCTTCCTTTTTTTTTCCCTTTTCAGTCATTAATACCCTAAATTAAGATCTTTTACCTGATTCCTGAGACTTAGGATACCCTCCAAGTTGGTTCCTGGTTCCCATTTCCTCCCTGCAGTAATCACACTGTTGCTTTCTGAACATAGCCCTGATTTGCGCAAAAATGCCTCACTAATTGTTGGGTGGCAACCTCGGGAATTTGCCGGGTGAAATCTGAAACTGATCGCGGTGCACGGAGGGCAAGGGGAGACCTACGAAAGAGGCAGGCCACTCCAGATTGGTAGGTGGCAGGTTTAGCGCATGAGGGAACTCACATATGAGGCTTACCCTGGGCGGCCTCAGGAAGAGTAGATCTCACCACCCTCCAGAATCTCAAAAGTCACGAACACCAGCCAGATGGTCTTCGCAACACGTTGCTTTCTCAAGGCTGCGTCCTCCAAATCAGTTCCTACTGTGGGAACGGTGGGCAGAACATACATTCCAAAGACAGGGCAGGGGGTCAGGAATCTCCCATTCCCCTGATTCAGCTTGAGGGTCAACCGGAGTTAATGCCCTCTGGATGACCTCTTCAACGCTAATCAAGAAATGTTTTCTTCCCTGAATTTAACATCCTTCACCTGTATCTCCAGCCTACATTTTCTTACCTTATCTTCTGCTGCTTATGTATTTGGACTTTATTCTTCAAATAATAGACTACTCCATAGTTCCCAAACATTCTTTCTTACTCTCCTTCATACATATAATTCCCTATGTCTGGAAGTAACATATCCTCCATTGGTTTGTCTATTAAAATCTGACACATTTTTAATGACATCCGCTATTTTTACTCATCAGGCCTATGTTCCCCCTTCTTCTAGTCATCGCATCCCAACTGCACTTTAGAGAATTACTTCTGGCCCCCAAGACAGTCTGGATAGGCTGTTGATCTCTGCCTTGCTTTCCCCAGGCCAGAGAGACCATATGTGTTCCAAGCGAGGCTGCAGAAATGCTCTACTCCTGGAATTACACTGGGATTGAAATCTGTTGGATATCAGTCATCAGTAAGAGGACTTCATGAAATCATGGCTCATTGATTCCTGAATTTCAGAAATATGAAGCTATTCTTCGAAGGTTGGCTTTTCCACATTTCCTTCATTTCTGTAAATTATCCTTTTTCTTTTTTGCTGAGGAAGTTTTGCTCTGAGCTAACATCTGCTTCCAATCTTCCTCTTTTTGTACGTGAGCCACTGCTACAGCATAGCCACTGACGGACAAGTGGTGCAGGTCCGCACCCAGGAACTGAATCCTGGCCACCAAAGCAGAGCACACCAAACTTAACCACTAGGCCACCAGAGCTGGCCCTCATCTTATTTTTTATAATAAATATTTTTTAGAAAATTAACAGAATCATGATGTCTAACTTGAAGTCAAGGAATTCTAACCATTAAATCACATTGGACCCTTTTCAAATAATACCTCCTCGGTAAAGACATTTATGACCCTCAAAACCAAATTCTACTCTTTACCTGTTTTCAAAGTGTGGTGCATGGATCAACAATATCAGTATCACCTGTTAGAAATATAAATTCTTGGGCCCTACCTTAAGACTTACTGAATTAGAAAGCCTAGGAGTAGAGCTCAAGAATCTATATGTCCTACAGTATATGGCACATTGTTTCTCTCTAATATTGTACCTGCAATTACAATCTCTTGTGGATCACACTTTCCTCCTTTGTTCTATTCCACAACTTAACTTATTCATCTTTGCATTTCTGATAACATCTAATACATCATCCCACATATAGTAGGAGCTCAACAAACATTTGTTACATTGAATTAAATATGTCTGTTCATCAGTGGTGAAAACGAGCAGCTGATTATCATCCACCTTATTTCCACCCTTTACATTTTTGTATAACAAAATATTCATCTTTCAATCATTCACCCCAAAACTATCCTGAGCATAAATTATTAAGTAGTCATAGATGTATAAGAATCAAAAACAAATAGCATTTTCAACGTAAATTAACCTCATATTTAACAGTTTCTCTAATAAATTTCCTCTGACACAGAAAAAAATGAATCATTCAAGTCTTTTGCCTTAACCACATTAATAAAAGAATAGTTCTCTATGTTTCATTGAATTCCTTTCTTCTTGTTGAATGTAAATATGACATTTACCTATGTGCAATAGACATCTGGCATAAATTTTGCTTACTTGTCTTCTCAAAACTAATTCTTTTGAATTCTCAAAACAAATAATAAATTTTTCCAATCTGCAATCTCTTCCATAAATCTCAAAGGCTAACTCCGGCCTTTGCCGAGTGGAAAAGCAGTATCACCGATGGCTAGATGGTTAAGATGCCCAAACAGTCATCTCAAGCATTGACTGAAAATTCTGCTTTCATCAGTTTTTTGTTTATGTTAAACTCAATCTAAATCTAATTCTAAACATAATATATGGTGGAAACAGTTTGTGTTTTTAAAATAAGCTTTTTTCACAGTGTCTTAAAATATTTTCTTAGTCAAGTCTGATATCCTGCACTTGCGGTGAGAGAGACGGCCAGCATGGAGCAATTTCCTCTTTGACCCTGTAACTCAAGCTTCTTACATGTCCAGCTAGAACTGTCCTGTGCAGAGCAAAATGAAAGGAATGCGAAGGAATTTCTTTAACTGACTGCTCATGCTTAAGAACAACTTCATAAGTATTCAGGACTTCAAAACTTCATTCCACCCAGTCCCAAACTATCTGCGCTCCTTAGCCACTCGTATCTCACCAAAGCAAGCACTATACACATGATAAGATGCAGTCTGATTATAAATTTATATAATAAAATCTAACACTTTGGTTAAATAATGTTATTGGTTATGTCACAATTACTGTCTCTAGTAAATCAATTCCTTTCTTGTTGAACTTGTTTTCGCTAATTGAGCCTGTTTTTCTACTTAGTTTTATATGTACTGAGCAATCATTTAACCCCAAACTTTCCACAGAAATTTGTGTCATCTCAGCACTGTCAAATGTACCAGTAATCCATCTTCACTCCACTCTCATATTTACTTGAGAGCTTAGATGAGTATAGAATTCTAGGTTGAAAATAATTTTTGCTCAGATATTTAAAAATTTTCTTCTTTGTCTTATAGCTCCAGGTGTGCTTTTTATGAAGGGCAGTGATGTTCTAATTTTCAATCTATTCTCATTCCCAATCTTTTGAAAACTTTTAGGATCTTTTCCTTATTATTCCTATTCTGATATTTCAAAAAGTTGTGCCTTGATGTGGGTCTTTTCATTCATTGTATGAGGCATTTGGCAGACCTTTTCAAGCTCTGTAATCATGCTGCTGGGTTCTGGAAAATCCTCTGGCATCATTTGTTAATAAATTTCTCCCCTCCCCTTCATGGTTCTGCCATTACAGAACTCTCATTTGAACAGGGTGGACTTCTAGATGGGTCCTCTCACTTTCTTACCTTTTTATTTTCCATCTCTGTGTCCTTTTATTTTTCTCTGGCTGATATACTCAACTTCATCTTACAGTCTATTGAATTCTTTATTCAGTTATCTATTTTTAATCTCCATGGGCTCTTTCTTGTTCTCAGAATGTTCCTTTCTTCATACGAAACTACTCTTGTTTTATAGTTGCAATATTTATTCTTCTCTATAAATATTCAGTAAGCATTTTGGAATTTTTCTTCTACTTTCTGCATTGTCTTTTTTTTCTCTCAGTTCCTTTCCCATCCTCACTGCCCTTACCACTGCCTCTGTCTTTAAATGAGTGAAATAATAAAAGTCTGATGGTTAAAATTTCAAGGAGCCCTAAATAGCCAAAACAATATTGAAAAATAAGAACAAAGTTGGAAGACTCATGCTTCTCAATTTCAAAATTTATAACAAAGCAACAGTAATCAAAATTGTGTTACTGGCACAAGGATAGATATATAGAATATGTATATATACTGAAATTTAGAGTGCAGAAATACATCTATAGCCAATCCATTTCAACAAGGCTGCAAAATCATTCACTGAAGAAAGAACACTCTCTTCAACAAATGGTTCTGAGGCAACTGGATATCCACCTGTGAAAGAACAAAGTCGGACCCCTACTGCACACCACATGCAAAAATTAACCTAAAATAGATGATATATATAAACATATAGAATATGATTTTAAATATAAGCTTTAAATAATATAATTAATAATATAATATTAATATATTAATAATATAAAAACAGTATAAAAGTGAGTTAAAATAACATTCTTAGAAGAAAACATAGGGGCAAATCTTTATGACCTTGGATTTGGCAATAGGTTCTTACACTTGACACAAAAAGCATAAGCAACAAAAGGAAAACTAGATAAACTGGACTTCAACAAATTTAAAACTTTTGTGCATCAAAGGGTGTTATCATGAAGGTGAAAAGACAATCTACAGCATGGGAGAAAATATTTGCAGATCCTATATCTCATAAGGATGTAACACCGAGAATATAAAAAAAAAACTTACAACACCACAACCAAAAAAACAATTCAGTTGAAAAATGAGCAAAGGACTTCAGCAGACCTTGCTCCAAAGAAGATATACAAATGGCCAACAAGCATATGAAAAGATGCTCAATGTCATTAGTCATTAGGTAAATGTAAGTCAATACAATAATGCGATACCACTTCCTACCCACTAGGATGCCCATAATCAAAAAAAAAAGAAGAAGAAGAAAATAATAAGGTTGGTGAGCATGTGGAGAAATTGGAATACTTCTCAACCATTTAAAGAAATTAAGCACTGACACATGCTACAATGTGGATGAACCTCGAAAACTTTATGCTAAGTGACAGAAGCCAGATTCCATTTATATGAAATATCCAGAATATGCAAATCCATAGAGACAGAAGGTAGATTGGCAGTTTCCAGGGACTGGGGCAAGTGGAGAACAAGGGGTGCCTGCTTAATAGGTACAGGATTTTCATGGGGACAATGAAAATGTTTTGGAGCTAAAGGTTTCTGTTGCACAATATTTTGTATATACTAAATGCCACTGAATTATACACTTTAAAATGGTTTATTTTGTGTAATATGACTTCTACCTCACTAAAACAAAATCTGATGGGAAAGTGCGTGCAGGTGTGGGTGAGGAGAGTTTTCATGTATGTGTGTATATACAGTTAGAGGGGAAGAGAAGGGGCTGTCCCTGAGTGCGCCTCATTCAAGGCTAACCAGATCAAACCCACGCCACAAAGTCCTAATTGGGCTCATCACTTGACTCCTTCCCAGATGTAAGAGTGGCTGACAGGCGTTGTGGTAGTTGAGTAGGTGCAGGACTGTGGTTTCACCACTTGTCACCACTACCGTGTGGTGCCTCCCCTCCGCTTTCAGGGGTTCCTTGTGTTCCTGATTTGGGAATGCTTTGGGTCCCCAAAATATAAGCCTCCTGGCAGGGTCAAGGAGATAAAATCCCCAGAATACTTGGACTAGGGAAGAAACCTGAGGGTGTAACCACTTCTTTTGTAGACTTTCAACTGATCCTTGAACTCCAGCATAAAGATATCCTGAGACTTTCTAGAAACACAAATCCTTTTGCTTCTCAGTGTTTCCTCTGTAAGAAATTGGGTTTCAGCTGCCTCCTGCCTGCCATGTCACTAACTACTGGTCCAGCTGCTTTCAGTCTCTCAAAATTTTGTTGACATCTCTGTATTGCTCCCCTTGCCTAGGCCTTTGTGGGTTTGTATCCTTTTTTAATTCTTTTAGTGTCATGTTAACGTGTTTTGGGAAGGAAACAAAATTAAACATCTTTGTTCAATCTGCCACGTTTAATCTGAAGTCTTGAAATGTAATTTTAATTCTAAAAAATTTTATCAGTGTAGTGTGGCAATTACAAAAATGATATCTGCATTAAGACACTTGTGTATGGGGGGCCGGCCCCGTGGCCGAGTAGAAAAGTTCACGTTCTCCGCTTTGGCTGCCCAAGGTTTCACTGGTTCGGATCCTGGGCGCAGACGTGTCATGGCTCATCAGGCAATGTTGAGGCTGCATCCCACATACCACAACTAGAAGGACCCACAACTAAAATATACAACTATATACTGGGGGGACTTTGGGAGAAAACACAGAAAAAAAAAAAAGGAAGATTGGCAACAGTTGTTAGCTCAGGTGCCAATTTCTTTTAAAAAAAAAAAAAAGACACTTGTGTATGAACCAAAGTCGTCTGACTTTTACTTACTGATAGTGCAATGACCCATTTTTCTGGGCCTATTTTCATATCCAAGAACTTAGAGATTTATTGCAAGGATTAAATGAAAAACTATATCTAAGGAAACTATCTATAAAGAATACAATATGATACCTAGAAAAAGCTTAGTTAATGTTACTAAGAGACCCAGCATACATTCATGTGCTACATAAGGATGTTTTGGTCAATGATAGATCACACATGCAATGGTGGTCCCATCAGATTAGTCGCATATAGCCTAGATGTGTAGCTGGTTATACAATCTAGGTTTGTGTAAATACACTTTATGATGTTCATGCAATGACGAAATTGCCTAACAACACATTTCTCAGAATGCATCCTTGTCATTAAGCAACACATGACTATACATATATGTATATAAGTAACGTATTTTCAGCATTTCCTTTATGATAAGCAATTTTAATCTTTGTTTTTTGGTGAGGAAGATTGTCCCTGAGCTAACATCTGTGCCAATCTTCCTCTATTTTGCATGTGGGATGCTGCCACAGCATGGCTTGATGAGTGGTGTGTAGGTCCGCACCCAGAATTCGAAACTGTGAAGTTCTGACCGCCAAAGCAGAACACATAAACTTAACCACTACACCACCAGCCAGCCTCACAATTTTAATCTTTTAATGACACAGGGAAGCATGTTTTATCACCACCATTTCAAATAGTATCCTGAGGTCTACATGACTAAAGTTAGGAAACGCGGAAGAATGTTCTTAGTGAAAACCAAGGAAAGCCTATGCTCTTTGCTTAAAATCAATGTTTTCTTAGGTCTGAGCATTTTATATGAGAACTTTTACATTTTGTATTGTCATTTTATGTTAATCTTGAAAAAAATAAAAATATAAGTACATTCTGGATCATCACAATCATCATCTGAAAAGTATGGGATTTCTGTGCCTGGGTTTGCATTTTTTGACTAAGATGTCCTTGGTGTCAGGTAGTAGAAATGTTATTGTTGAGGATTATGAAAGACAGAATGGAGCTGACTTCTTATGTGAAAAATGCATTTTACATCAGCTTAAGGCCAGGTGATATAGAGCCACGTTCCTGAAAGGAAAATTTTACCAGTACTTCCAGGAAAGAAGAGGAGAGACCGAATTCAGTCACCTCTAAAATCTCAGGGGTAAAATGTGGGTCTGAGCACAGCACGTTATTCACATTGCTAACAGCATTGAGTTCCTACAAAATAATACGATCATCCCATCAAATTACGGTAGTTTATTTGGATTTCACTGTCTTTTAAGTTTTATTGATATTTGATTTGCAAAAATTACTTTGGTGATTTTTAAGAGAATAAGCATAAAAATTGATATTAATTTTACATATATGTATAAAGTTAACATTATAATAAAAAACAATTTACTCAACAAGGAGAGAAGAAAGTTGGCAAAATTACTAACAATTTTGAACTATGGGTTGTTATGAGTGAGAGCTGCTAACAACATCAAGCACCCTGAGATGGAGAACATAGGATGAGTTTAAAATGCAATGGCCAGAAGACAAGGAAGTGTCACTAGAATAGTGTGGACTTGATCTCCAGGACTGCTAATGATAATTGTGATCCTTTGGTGTCAGTAGGAGAATGGACAAGGCCAAGAGCTATTCATGAAGAGTGAGGATATAACACGTGTGAGGATGCCTTGTCTATTGCATGTCCAAAATAAAGTAGGTGCTTCTTGTGTTTCTTTCCTCCCTACAACTTCTATATCCTCTTTGTTTCATGAGCCCTAACATCCTAAAATTCAAATCATGACCGTTAACACACATCCGACTTCTTCCTGAGCCTTAGGAGCTATGCATTATTTTTTTGTTAAGTTCCTAATTGCTTCAAAAGTAGAAATTTTGCAGAGATTGATGTTGATATCCTTCAGTCCAATATTTGGAATATATATCATTTAATCCTATCTTGAGTTGCATAGCTTTGTTTCTCACACTGTTTTTCAAGAAATTCTATTTCCTAAAAATACCAATGGGAATCCTGGAGAAGACTATATATACTATATTACATTAATAATAAAAATTTTTTAAATGAGACAAATTTTTAAAGTTTTATAAGCTTGTCTAACATTTGCAATAGATATTTCTATGTTACCATTAGCTAGATGAAAAGTCATATAAATTGAAATCTTCTCTTTCCAAATTTCCAAAAGACATAGAGCAAAGGCCTTTGTCATCATGGACTTAAGATTTTATAGAGAAAGTGCTTATATTTCTCTTACGAAGTGAAATCTCAGAATTCTAAAATATATAAACTTTAAGAGTATGTGGAACACAAGCCTACTCCTCGCCCTCTGCTTTTGGAACAATGTCACTCCTTGGAAAAGGAACATGCTGAAACACCTTTAGAGTGGCCAGACCCACCGATTGCTATTTATTCCATTAACCTTCTTTAAAAGCTTCCACGAGAGTGTTTGAATTTGACTTTCAGTAGGAGCCAAATACATATGACCAAAAGATTTTTCCTGTTCAGTATGCACTGTCATACTTACACTTTTTAAAAATTTTTTTATTTGGATATAATTAATAAATAACATTATATTAGTTTCAGATGTACAAAACAATGACGCAATATTTGTATACATTGCAACATGATCACCACAATAAGTCCAGTTAACATTCACCATCATACATAGTTACAAAATTGTTTTGTTCTTGTAATGAAATATCATACTTACTTTTCACTTTTAAACACCATGATGCAACAAATAAAAGTGAATGAAAAAAAATTTAGGTTGGCTTGGCTGTGAGAATGTTTTTCTGTACCATCTAATTCAATAATAAGAAGAAAAATCAAAAGAGAAATTTTTGACTAGGAAAGGATTTTCATTTTATAGGTTGTATAAGAATAATAAGTAAAATAGATGATGCAAACTGAATATTTACAAAGTTATGTCACAGGAGAGGAGCTATGTGATATTTTTAAGGAATTCTGCATAGTTTTTTTTTATTATTTTGAGAACTGTTTTATCATGTGAGTATTCCTATTATCAGGATAAGAGTGCAGGAAGTGAATTTTCTGAAAGGCAAAGAAATTGTAAACTAGGCAGTTTGAAATAACTAACAGATTTCACATTTAGCACTTGAGACAATTTTGGCGAAGCTCATTTACATGTGCAGTGTAAATTTTAATAAGAAATTGTCTTAGCTTCCAACTATCCTAAATGGATTTTAATTATCTTATTCTTTTATGTTTTATGTGTAAAATGTACTAAGGAAAATGTAATGTTAAGTCAAGTGACAAAGACATTAACTTTTTTAAGCCACAGATAACAAATGTGATGCTTACGTTTGGCATATCTGATGGAAAACACAGAGAGAAACACTATCGTGACAGCTTATCTACTTGCAAAACATTCGTTGACACTATTCTTTGTGCTGAGATAATAAAGTGTTCTGCCATTATATTTTATATACATAGCATCATGTTTTCTTCTCCATTTTGTTAATATGTAGCTAATGGCTATTGTTGGAATATTTCTAATTTTATTATGATGATTATTTTGCAATATCAAGGCATAAAATAGCTTTTCATATTAGCTATATCTCACATCATATGTGTCAGATGAGACAATAGTATTATCCAGGTAGATCTTCTTATACACGTTACACACAGAAATACTAAGTGAAACTGTCTTTTGCTTGCAAATATAATGCTGTTTATCCATTTCGATGTGTTTTAAACTATTTTTCGAGAAATGGGGGCAATAACAGGTTGCTGCATTTCAAGTATTTCATTAGATTCTAATTGTGATGAAAGGGTATATTTGCAGCTCACCTTGTGGGTAGAGTTTAAAGATGTGAAGTAGCCCACAAGGGACCTCATTAGCATGGTGATTACAAGTTAATCAGTAATACCCAGAACAGAGGAATAATGAAACAGAAAACAAATTTTTGATGCATTCATTATTAGATTTTCTTGGCTTTTAAAGATTTAAAAACTATCAAGCTAATGTTCACTACTTTCACTCCTCTAAATTATGCTATCCTGAGGAAATAGTTTTGAGCTTTTGGGTAAAACCACTGAGGGACAGGCATCAATGGGTCATTTATTTTATTGTGGTTTTTTCAGCTCAATAAACATTTAGAAAATGAGTACTTGGAGCAGGGCACACTACCAGGCACGATGATAAATACCAATGCAAACAGGGATGAAGCTTATAAATGAGAAAACACGGGAAACAAGGCAAAGTGTAAGTTCCGCACGGAGAGGGAGAGAAAATTTGGGTGGGGATATCAGAGAAAAAAATGAAAATATTAAGATTCAATCCAAATCTGGAACAACAGGATGCCAAAAGGCAGACACAGTGAAATGGCACTCAAGAAAGAAGAAATAATATAAGCAAAAATGGAGAGGCAAAAAGTGTTCAGTTGTGTTTGAAAAACAGAGTAGAACCAATTTTTTTTAGAGAGCAAGGTACGTATAAAAGAATAAGAAGAGATAAAATTGATAAGGCGAAATTGGGCCCAGATGGTCGAAGGCCTGACTGAGTACAACACTGAGGAGTTTAAGCTTTCCTCTCTAGGCAGCAGGGGTCCATCAGAGGGTGTTGATTTTTAAATAAACAAGGTTTACAATACTTCCATTTTTAAAAGAGATATGCTCATTTTTGAAAATTTGGAAAATCGAAGGGAATAAAGTATAATTCATCTTTGTACCACCTCTGGTCACTTAAGTTCTTTTGTGCATGGGAATGATGGATGAGCAGAGATATAAATGAATCACGCCAGAGTTTTGAGAATAAGACATGAGCAAACCAATGTGAAGAATACCAGTATGTTATAGATTTCTTTTCTTTGTTTTTCTTTGAACGTGAAAAGCAGGCCTAAGAATTTTCTTGCATTTGCATCATACATTTTACATATTTTCCAAGACACTTTCACATCCACTATTTCATCTTATTCCTGTGAAAGATGTAACAGGGGTATTATTAGCCTCATATCTTAATGAAAAAATTAAGTGACTTTCCCAGGGTCAAAAAACCAGCTAAGAATGAATCAGATTAGAACTCAGGTTTCCCAGCACATGCTTCAATGTTCTTACCATATATTTGTTCAAACCCCAAAAATAAAGGCATGGACTAGCTGTGTTCTGCACAGTATTCTTTCACATTTTCACCAACCCTTCTGGAGCATCTGTTAGTGTCAGGGACCAAGGCACCATGAGGATATGAGGTAAATTAGACATAACTTTAATCTCAAGGTCTTTAGCCTTCCCTGGGACATTCATAGTAAAAACCATAGTGAACACTCATTGGACACCTCCTCTGTTATGCACGATACTGGGCCCTATTTCATGGAAAACTTCCTTTCTTCTGGAGGGACTGCAATCAAAGTGGAGCATTACTGCTGATTCCTCTTTGTATCATTCACTCATGCCATACACGAGAAAAGACTTCTCCAATTGGAGACTTTTTAAGTGGCATGGCCAAATTCCATCTGGTTTTGTCTTGGAGTCAGTCTGCCAAGCAGATGGGTGCAGTCTTGGTTCACCCTGTGCTATGGAGTGTCCCCTGCAGGGGAAGTCTGTGGTTATTCAGTTGTGCCAGTGACTGCGTTGGTAAGTCTGACTCGGGGTGAAGTACTGACAAATACACCTAGCTGTGGATCTAAAGTCATGTCCTCCAATTAACTTTCTTAATAATACAGCTGACATCTTTATTACCTTGTCTGATTATGTCTATCTCAGTTGGATCTACACTCAATATGGGAAGAGAACCATTATTTAGTCACCATCTAAACACTGTATCCATTATCTCTTTATCAACAGGCATAGAGAAGAGACACTAATGTTATCATTTTCCCAATGAGCAAACTGAGTCTTCAAAGGTTAAGTAATTTACCCACAGTCACACAGGTAGTTGGTCACAGAGCAGACCCATGGGCTAAATCTCTGTGCTTGATCACATTCCTGACCATACTACAAGATAAACAAATGCCTTAAGAAAGACGCACCATGTTATTATGTGTTCGATTCCATAAACAAAGAGAATAGCTTGTTTTTCAGTGGTGGAAAGTCTCACACAAAGGGCAGAACACCTTTTGAGAACAATGGCATGCATTATGACCCAGCTAAGCAACTTTTAAAACACAGAAAAAAGCCCTCTGATCTTACTTATGAATCAGATGCCATAATTTACTCAATTCGGTTCTATATAATATTATTCTCAGCTCCTATTCCACTTCCTACTAGATAGCACTAAATGTAAATTTCAGCTAGGGAAATATCAGGACATGGTTTCCCATGGAGTATGACCAAGACCTAAGTTCCACCCCAATAAGAAGAACCTGGTTCCTCAACCCAACCCAGAACTCAGCCCAGTCAGACTCAGCGGAGTCTGTATTTTACTTAGAGTCTGATAGACTTGGAGATTCTCTCTGGGAAAATCATCTAAGTACAACAGCACCATGCAGAGAGGTGAGCTATGGATTCATTATATCACATTACAGAGGAGATATCCTACACGATAATCATAGCAAAGCTAAGACAAATACATGAACAAAGGACTAGAGATCCTACTCTGCAAGTTAGCTTCTGAGCCAGGGGCTCCCTAAGACCACCCACAGGTTCAATAATATGCTAGGAGGACTCAGAGGAATTGGCATATAGGCCTACTCAGGGTTACGATTTATTACAACAAAATAATATTTTAAAAAATCAGCAAAGGAAAAAGGCAAATGGAATGAAGTCCAGAAGAAATCAGCCACAAGCCTCTAAGGGTCCTTGCCCAGTGGAATCACACAAGAAGTCCTTAATTCCCCAGAAATGGGTTGTGACAATGTGTATGAAATGTTTCCAACCAGGGAAGCTCAATAGAGACTCAGTGCCCAGGGTTTTTATTAGGGGTTGCTAAGTAGGCAGCCTCTGCCTGGCACATGCCAAAATTCCAGACACTCAGAAAAAAAGCAAGTGTTCAGCATAAACCATATTGTTCACGCAAACAGTTCATTCAGAGCAAGCCCTCTTATCAGTTAATGGTGGGAAATCTAAGTTTCTAGTTGTCAGCCAAGGGCCAACTTTGTAAGCAAGACTTTCTAAGGATAAGCAGTCTCAGATCTGCTATGTTAACGCTTTTCTGCACAGCTTCCAGTGAAAAACTGCATAAAAATCAAAGAGCTCAGTAGCACTTTATTAAGGACTCATAGATAGAATATCATTAGGCTTTTTTAAATTAAAAAATGATCTAAAAAATTTCACTTACTCTTGGACTCTATTTACACTATAAGATCTGGTGTCAAGAGTTACACATATTGGTTATTATATCAACAGGAGTTCAAAATAGTTCTCTACCTATGAATTAGCTAGTGCTCAAAAATAGGATTGATATTGACTCTCCACAGAAGCCGTAGTAGTGACCCAGGACCCACTAGGACTCCTCATGCACACTGAACTGGATGGCAGCATAGGGCACCATGTGCACCATGGTGGCCAAGCTCCCGCGCCACAGGCTCAGGAACCCTCACTGAGTAGGTAACAGTCTGCTCTGTGTTTAAAAGTATATCCAAAGAGGACATCAGCATCATGGCAGAGCTTTCTCAGTAATCTCTCTCCTCCACCATACAATGAAAAAGACATTCATACTCCAGCAGAGGACATCTAAACACAAAATAAAAGACATCTGAAAGTCCCAAGCAGCCGTACAACAGAGGGCAGAGAGCCTGGAGTCCCCCTCGGAGGAGGTGGAATGGTGTAAGAGAAAACTTTGCTCCATCTCCAAAAGACTGGGATCTGGGCCCACAGGCAGCCTCCATGAGGGAAGGAATGGGGAGGGGATGTTCATTCATGGGAACTTCAAAGATCCCCAAAGGCCCTCACAGCCAAGGTGAAATCTAACTCGGTAGTGACCTCATCAAGTCAAGATCTCAGGAGAGCACAGAGCAAGTGCAGAGCAAGAAAATCCCAAGAGCTCACAGGAGAAGACACCCATCCCCGCAACCTGCCCTGTGCCAGTGTCAGCACCTGGGATCTCAGCAGACCACAGAGGGCTCAGAATACATGGCTCTTGACCCACACTCAGTGGTGATAGGCGGTAACTGTGACCAAGTAATACCATGATGCACAAAACCAGAGCCATGCCTCCTAGCAGTATCAAAAATCATATTAAATCTCCAGACCAGAAAGAAAATGACAAGTACACAGAAATCAGTCCTGAGGAAACAGAAATATGTAATCTAAATAACAGAGAATTCAAAATAGCTATCATCAAAAAACTCAGCAAGTAAAAGAGAATGTAGAGAAACAATTCAATGAGTTCAGGAGGTACTTCACAAAAGAGATTGACACTATAAAGAAGAATCAATCAGAAATATTGGAGATGAAAGACACAATCAATGAGATAAAACAAAATATGGATTCCCTGAATGCTCGAGTGGACACCATAGGGGAGCGAATCAGCATAATCAAGGATAGACATGTTGAAATGCTCCAGATAGAGGAGGAAAGAGAACTAAGACTAAAAAGAAATGAAGAAAGTCTCCACGAAATATCCGACTCAATTAGGAAATGCAACATAAGAATTACAGGTATTCCAGGGGCTGGCCCCGTGGCCGAGTGGTTAAGTTCGCGCGCTCCGCTGCAGGATGCCCAGTGTTTCGTTGGTTCGAATCCTGGGCGCGGACATGGCACTGCTCATCAAACCACGCTGAGGCAGCGTCCCACATGCCACAACTAGAAGGACCCACAACGAAGAATATACAACTATGTACTGGGGGGCTTTGGGGAGAAAAAGGAAAAATAAAATCTTTTAAAAAAAAAAGAATTACAGGTATTCCAGAGGGAGAAGAGAAGAAGAATGAAACAGAAAGCTTGTTCAAAGAAATAGCAGAGAACTTCCAAAACCTAGGGAAAGAGATGGAAATCCATGTGGAAGAAGTCATCAGATCTCCTAAATATGTCAATGTAAAAATACCTACTGCAAGGCATGTAGTTGTGAAACTGGCAAAAGTGAATGATAAAGAAAAAATACTAAGGGCAACAAGGCACAAGAAAATAACATAAAAAGGAACCCATATCAGAATTTCAGCAGACTTCTCTGCAGAAAACTTACAGGCTAGAAGAGACTTGAATGACATATTCAAATCTTTGAAGGACAAACACTTTCAGCTAAGAATACTCTATCCAGTGAAAGCATCCTTCAGATATGATGAAGAAATAAAAACTTTCCCAGATAAACAAAAGCTAAGGGAGTTTGTAGCCATGATATGCCTCCCCTACAAGAAATCCTCAAGAAGGCCCTCATACCCCCGCCCTCCCCCAAAAAAAGGAAGAAAGCATTTACAAAGCACAGAGTAAGGAGACAAATGTGTACACAAATTCAGAAAATTGTGGCTATGCATCATAACAGGTAGGCAAATACGCAAGAATAGCATTAAAGATAAAGGGAAGGAAAACACTGAAAAAAAAGATAATCCTCTCATTTTAATCAAAAACTCACAACACAAGATGGAATAAGATGTCAGAAAAATGACTTAGGAGAGGAAGAGAAAGGGGACTGAACCCGTTTAGCCTAAGGAATAAAGAGCCCATCAGAAAAGGGACTATCTTATCTACAGGATTTTGAATACAAACTTCATGGTAACCACTAAACAAAAAAGCAGAACAGAGACACAAATAATAAATAAGGAGAAAACAAAGAAACACATCATAAAACACTACATAACTCAATTGGTAGACCAAAATACACAGGACGAGAAACAAAAGACATGCAGGAGAAGCAGAAAATGAGTGATAAAATGGCAGTATTAAGCCCTCATATATCGATAATCACCCTAAATGTAAATGGATTGAATTCTCCAATAAGAAGACACAGAGTGGTGAGAAGGATTAAAGAACAAGACTCAAAAATATGCTTTCTCCAGGAAACACATCTCAGCTCCAACAACAAACACAGGCTCAGAGTGAAGAGATGGAAGATGATATTCCAAGCTAATAGCACACAAAAGAAAGCAGGTGTCACAATACTTATATGAGACAAAGTAGAATTCAAGATAAGACAGGTAAAGAGAGACAAACAGGGACAGGTTATAAGGATTAAAGGGACACTCCACCAAGAAAACATAACACTTATAAATATCTATGCACCCAAGAGAGGAGCACTAAAGTACATAAAGCAACTATTAACAAACCCAAAAGAAGATATTAATAATAGCACAACAATAGTAGGGGACCTCCACACTCCACTCACATCAATGGATAGATCATCCAGGTAGAAAATCAACAAGGAAACAGTGGAATTAAATGAAAAGCTAGACCAGATGGACTTAGTAGACATATATAGACGACTTCATCCAAAAACAGCAGAATACACGTTCTTCTCAACTGCGCATGGAACAGTCTCAAGGATATACCATAAACTGGGAAACAAGGCAAGCCTCAATAAATTTAAGAAGATTGAAATAATAACAAGCATCTTTTCTGATCACAATGCTATAAAGCTAGAAATTAATAATAAAAAAAGCTGAGAGAGGGACAAAGATGTGGAGACTAAACAGCATGCTATTGAACAACCAATGAATCATTGGAGAAATTGAAGGAGAAATAAAAACATATCTGGAGACAAATGAAAATGAAAACATATCATATCGGCTCATATGGGATGCAGCAAAAGCCATATTAAGAGGGAAGTTCATCACAATACAGGCTCACCGCAACAAACAAAAAAAATCCCAAATACGTAATCTCAAACTACACCTAATTTACCTAGAAAAGAAGAACAAACAAAGCCTAAAGTCAGCAAAAGGAGAGAAAGAATAAAAATCAAAGCAAAATAAATGCTATTGAAACAAAAAAGGTAGTAGAAAGGATCAATGAAACAAAGAGTGCGTTCTTAGAGAAGATGAACAAAATTGACAAACCCCTAGCCAGACTTACAAATAAAAAAGAGAGAAAGCTCAGATAAATAAAATTGGAAATGAAAGAGGAGAAATAACAGCAGATACCACAGAAATACAACGGATGATGAGAGAAAACTATGAAAAGCTGTATGCCAACAAAATGGACACTCTAGAGGAAATGGATAAATTCTTAGACTCTTACAAGCTCCCAAAGCTGAATCAACAAGAAATAGAGAATCTGAATAGACCAATCACAAGCAAAGAGATTGAAACAGTAATCAAAAGCATTCCAAAGAATAAAAACCCAGGACCAGATGGCTACCCTGGAGAATTCCATCAAACTTTCAGAGAGGATATAACACCTATCCTTCTCAAGCTATTTCAAAATTTAGGGAAGATCGAACACCTGCTAACACACTCTACGAGGCCAACATCACTCTGATACCAAAGCCTGACAAGGACAACACAAAAAAGGAAAACTAGAGGCCAATATCGCTGATGAACATAGATGCAAAAATCCTCAACAAAATATTGGCAACCCGAATACAGCAATACATCAAAAAGATCATACATCACGATCAAGTGGGATTTATACCCAGGACACAGGAATGGTTCAACATCTGCAAATCAATCAATGTGATACACCACATTAACAAAATGGGGAATAAAAACCACATGATCATCTCAATAGATGCAGAGAAAGCATTTGACAAGATCCAACAGCCATTTATGATAAAAACTCTTAACAAAATGGAGAGAGAAGGAAATCACCTCAATATAATAAGGGCCATATATGACAAACCCCCAGCCAACATCATACTCAGTGGGGAAAAACTGAATGACATCTCTCTGAGAACAGGAACAAGACAAGGATGCCCACTATCACCACTCTTATTCAACATAGTACGAGAGGTTTTGGCCAGAGCCATTAGGTAAGAGAAAGGAATAAAACAAACCCAAATAGGGAGAGAAGAAGGGAAACTCTCACGTTTGCAGACAACATGAGCTTATATATAGAAAACCCTAAAAAATACATTGGAAAACTATTAGACATAATTAACAACTACAGTAAAGTTGCAGGGTACAAAATCAACTTACTAAAATCAGTTGCATTTCTATACTCTAACAAACTTACAGAAAGAGAACTCAAAAATACAATTCCTTCTACAATCATAACAAAAAGAATAAGTATCTAGGAATAAATTTAACCAAGCAGGTGAAGGACTTATACAATGAAAACTATAAGACATTATTGAAAGAAATAGATGATGACATAAAGAGATGGAAAGAGATTCCACGCACATGGATTGAAAGAAGAAACCTAGTTAAAATGTCCATACTATCCAAAGCAATCTACAGATTCAATGCAATCCCAATCAGAATGCCAATGACATTCTTCATGGAAGTAGAACAAAGAATTCTAAAATTCACATGGGGCAACCAAGACCCCGAATTGCTAAAACAATCCTGAGAAAAAAGAATAAACCTGGAGGCATCACAATCCCTGACTTCAAAATGTACTGCAAAGCCATAGTAATCAAAACAGCATGGTACTGGTACAAAAACAGGCACACAGATCACTGGAACAGACTGAAATCCCAGAAATAAAACCACACATCTATGGAGAGTTAATCTTCGATCAAGTTGCCAAGAACATACAATGGAGAAAAGATAGTCTCTTCAAAAAACGCTACTGAGAAAACTGGACAGCCACATGTAAAAGAGTGAAAGTAGACCATTATCTCATGCCATACACAAAAATAAACTCAAAATAGATCAAAGCTTTGAAGATAAGTCCTGAAACCATAAAACTCTTGGAAGATAACATAGGTAGTACACTCTTTGACGTTGAATTTAAAAGGATATTTCCAATGCCATGTCTTCTCAGACAAGGGAAACAAAAGAAAAAATAAACAAGTGGGACTTCATCAGACTAAAGAGCTTCTGCAAGGCAAAAGAAACTAGGATCAAAACAAAAAGGCAACCCACCAAGTGGGAGAACATATTTGCAAATCACATATTCGATAAGGGGTTAATCTCCATATTATATAAGAAACTCACACAACTGAACAACAAAAAACACACAGCCTGATCAGAAAATGGGCAAAGGATGTGAACAGACATTTTTCCAAAGAAGATATACAGATGGCCAATAAGCACATGAAAAGATGTTCAACATCATTGATCATCAGGGAAATGCAAATCAAAACTACACTAGGATACCACCATGTGCTTGTTAAAATGGCTATAATCACTAAGACTAAAAACACCAAATGTTGGAGAGAGTGTGGAGGAAAGGGAACCCTCACACACTGCCGGTTGGAATTCAAACTCATGCAGCCACTATGGAAAACAGGATGGAGATTCCTCAAAAAACTAAAAATAGAAATACCGTATGACCCAGCTATCCCACTACTGGATATCTACCCAAACAACTTGAAATCAACAATCCAAAGTAACATATGTACCCCTATGTTCATTGCAGCACTACTCACAATAGACAAGACTTGGAAACAATCCACGTGCCCATGGACCTATGATTAGATAAAGTAGATGAGGTATATATATATATTTATACAAAATCAGCCATAAAAAAGACAAAATCATCCCATTTGCAACAACATGGATGGACCCGGAGGGAAGTATGCTAAGCGAAGTAAGCCAGACTGAGAAAACCAACACCATGTGATTTCACTCACATGTGGAATATAAACAAAGAAACCTGTTCCATGGTTACCAGGGGAAGGGGGTGGGTGGGCACAGGGGGTGAAGGGGAGCACTTATGTGGTGACAACAAGAAATAATGCACAACTCACAACTAGAATGTACAGCTACGTACCAGGGGACTTTGGGAGAGAGAAAAGAAAAAAGAAGAAGAAGAAGATTGACAACAGATGTTAGCACAGGTGCCAATCTTTGAAAAAGAAAAGAAAAGAAATAGTGCACAACTGAAATTTCACAATGATGTAAACTATCATGAACTCAATAAAAAAAATAATAAAAATAGGATTGATATCAAAAGTCAATTTTCTACTTCTTACACTAAACTGTTTTTTTTTTCCAGCAAAGCTGTCTTGAGCACCCTGTTTTGCTTTTAGTCATAAGAAGAATTACTAAGCTAAATTAAATTACTGAGTAAATTAAACAGAGGGAAAGAATGACCAGCACTTCTATCGTGCTAAGATCAGCATTTTAACTCCTTGGTGTGTATATTTCAGAATACTTTGTGTGCATAGGTACACTCATTTTCTTCCTTTACAAAAAGGAATCATGATTTCTTGATTTAACAATGTATTTTCTCTTAAACATTTTTCTATATTACTGTACACTTTTTTGTACAGATGTACTGCACTATATTTAGCCAAGCAACAATTTCTACATGCCAGACAATGTTATAGGTAAAATAAGCATACTCTCAAGGAGTTGGCATTCTAGTGGAGAGAGGAATAAAAAACAACAAAGAAACAAGGTAAATGCAAGAAGTAGCAAGTACCATGAAAAAACGCACAGTGTAAGAGAATAGGGAAGAGAAACTGCTTTAGCTCAGACGCTAAGTGAGATCTCTTTAAGACGGAAATGTGGTTTGAGATCTGAATGACAAGAACTAATCAAGGGAAGATCTGGAGGGGCGTTCAAAACAGAAAGAATCAACAGCCATTGTAAAGGCCCTGAGCCAAGAATTACAGTGGCCACGAGAAGGGGTTTAGCTTTTTTCTACATGTAAGGCAAAACCTTTGGAAATTTCTAAACGAGGGGATGATGAGTTAAACTTTTAAAAGGTCGCTCTGGGTTCCGAGGGCATCAACCTTAGGAAGCGAACAGTGGGGTCAGGAAGCTGTTTTAAGTATGCAAGTAAGAGGGAATGGACGCTTGGCCCAGAGCTACGGCAGTGGAAATAAAGTAAACTGATCGGAGTTGGGACATACTTTGGAGACAGAACTGGTGATACACTTCTTGATGCGTTGGGTATGAAGTGTTAGGATGAGATATAAACGTTGTTCCTTAGACGTCTGCCCTGACCATTCATTTGAAAGACCATTTTTACAAATTTGGAATCATAACTCTTGTCATATGTAATGAAAATTATTTTCCCTCTTCATAGTCCCTCCTATAATTTTCTTTATGCTATTTTTGACACAGAGCTCTTTAATTTTATGAAGTTGAACGAATCAAACTTTTCCTTTATTTGTTCTGGTAAAAAACTTATAAAGTAATTCTCTACTTCCAAAATTAAACATTCATGTATTGTTTTCTATAGAATTCATGGTTTCATTTTTATACATCTGAAATTTATTTGTGAATAAGATGTGAATAATGGATATTCACTTCCTTTCTCTCAGTGGCTGACTAGTTATCTCAACACCATTTACTAGATAATCCATACTTTGTCCTCCGACTGAGAAGCAGTTTTTCTAATATACTTAGTCCTTTAATTTGGGTCTATTTCTGAAATTTCCTTTTTTCTGCATTGACTTACCCAAACTTGATTCAGTACCAAATTATTTTCTCAATTATTTGGCTATTACATACTTTAATATCTAATAAGGAAAATCTGTCCTTAATACTCATATTTTTCAAAATTATCCAGGTTGGCCTCTTATATTCCTTCTTCCAGATGAACTGAGAATCATGTTATCATTCAAGAAAAAAAGTTTAATACTTGATAAATTACCAAGACTTCAACTTTATATATGATTGGCATTAATGTAAATTTTTGGAACACAATATACTGAATGTAAGATGTGGCATAGGTGCATAATGAAGAAGAGAAAGTATCATTATTTTCTCCTTTATCTTTGACTATGCCATTATGGTAAATTCAGTTTATTGCTTTTAAAAAATAATCTTCAGATATCTTTTGTGTTTTGTAACAGAAATATTGCAACAATTTCTTTAATTTTATTTACATTTTACAATACCAATTGTTCGTGATAGAGCACTTGCACATAATTAGCCCGTTCTTTTAAACTCCCAAGACACATTTCTGTTTTCTTCAAAGGAAGGATATAATGTGCAGTTGTTTCTTTTATCTTACATTTTAAGCTTAGTCCAGAACTCAACATTTAAATACTTCTTCATTGCCAGGTATCCCATATATGCTTTTTGAGTTTTCTATGCAAGAATCTAATGAAAAGGCAATTGTATGACTTTGATTTATGTTTTCACACTTTAATCCTCATTTTCTCATAAATCACACTCTCTGTTCTTCCCAAGGAAATTCTGAATGCCTTATTACTTCCTACATTTGACAGATATTATTTAGAAATTTAAAAAGTGAATTTCAAAAATCTTGCTTGGATCCATTAGAGGAAATTGCATTATCATATTTATATGCATAATTCTAGTTGTGAAAGAGAGTTTGGCCAGCCTGAAGTAGAGTGAACTAAGAAAGCCAAACGGCAATGTCAAGGCATGCAAGGTAAACTTGAGTCCAGTTCAGACTTAATAATGCCCAACGAGCTGAAATGTACTGGTGATATTTATAATCAGTCAGGTGCTATCTTCAGGGAGTTTGCTCAACCTATATATATTTTTATACCAGTCTGACATACCCACACACTCCATGCTTACCCATCTAAGCAAGCCAAAGGTGTGAAATAGTGTTCAAAGCAATTGTCCAAGATTCTTCCTGCTTTCCTTGCTTCCATTCATGACTGTCTTCCACCAGACTCTTGATTTCATCTCTATCATTCATTTAAAAATCCAGCTCATCCTTTTTGGAATTAGCTTCAGCACTGAGTTCTTCTAGCTTCTAATCTTTGTCTTGCAATTTCTCACTCACTTCAGGTAATCTCAGGTAGGATTCTCCATCGGCTCCTCAGAACTCCCATAGCAATTACTGACCTCAAATCATTCGCCTAATGGTTATTATGAGGATCAAATGACACAATAATAATAAATATGAAGTATTTACCACAATATAAAGCACATCAAAAATGCTCAGTTAATGACAACTATTAGTAGCTACAGTGTCCTGGCAGTAACCAGATATAAAGTAGACTCAAACTGAATCAAGTGATTTCTTTGTCTACCAACAGCAAAAAAATAGTTTGGTTAATTTTTATTTGTATTTAATTGGCTAAATATTTAGTGTCACAAATAGCATCAATGTAGGAGTGTGTCAGCTGGTGATTATTAATATTCATTATGTTTTGATCTAGGAACTATTTTTGCATCTGCAGACAGAAAAAGAGGAGCCAGTAGAGAGATACGTTGAATGTAAATAGAGTGACCATATGTCCTGGTTTGCTGTCGACAGTGTCATTGTACACCTGCTAGCCTAGCGTTAGTAGTGGCAGTGCCCAGCTTCACTCTCCACCATGGCACTGTTCAATTGAGCTTTATCTGATGATGGAAATGTTCTATATCCAGACTATCCAATATGGTAGCCACTAAGCCAATGTGACTACCAAGCACTTGATTGTGACTAGTATAGCTCAATTAATTTTAACTCAAATTTAAGTTTAATTAGTGACATGTGGCTAGTGGCCACTATATTGAATAGTTCAGCTCCAAAATCTCATGGTTTGGGTAATATATTATATTATATTATACTATATTATATTATATTATATTATATAAGCATCCTAATGATAGAGTGTATTTGGTGGACTGATGTCCTTAAGGTCATCAGAGGGAAAACAATCCCGGTGGAAGGATTAGTCTTAGAAAAGGAAAGTGACATTCCCACTTCACCAGCAGGATGAAGTGGGTGACCACAAACGGAAATTTTTGTAGTGGGTGAATGAATAGGTTAGAAAGCTCACATCAAATGATCTTAATAAAAGCAGTAAAATAAGAGATATCTTCTGAAAGTGAAGGAGAGGTGATTTGGAACCACAAATTACCACGTATCCTAGGAGAGAATCAAGGCTTTAAGTGGGAGCTAAACTTCCCCAGCTGAGATAATGGGACACATGTTGTTCCCATGTTTTGTATTCCATCTATGTTTTTTATCATTTCCTATCTACCCCGGTTCTAACATTCTATCACCTCACAAGCTGCTCCCTGTGTTCCTAATTAGCATACAACGGGTAAGGAAAGAAAGTGACCTTTTCCTCACTAATTTTCTTTCTTCAGTTCAACAAGAGTCTGCGAAGCACAGTGCAATTAATAAGAATGTAGAGAGAGGTAAAGCTCTTATTTTATGGTTTGAAAAAGGATTAATTTCACAAAGAGCAAACTAGCTATAATTCTAATGGAAGTTAGGACACATCCTTTAGCACAGTACCTAATTGAGCCATTTTCTGTGTTTTACAAGAATAAAAGAACAAGTGATTGTTTATTTTTTCTTTTTTCCTTTATGTTTGAATGCAGTTATTCGGCAAATCATCGTCAGGAGTGACGTACAGACCTAATTCATTACAACAGCAGTGACTGACACTCAAAATTTGACTTGTTCATCTTTATTCTTATTTAAGAGCAAATGGAATTATTCCATTTTTGATACTAAGTTTTCAAATGCTTCAAGAAACTAAGATTGCTCTATTTTGACTTAAATTCCCTTTCCTTCAGCTAAATATTCCTAGAAATTTAATCTGGTATGACTCATAGTTTATAATATTCATTTAGCTTTGTTTTCTGCTTATATGGGTTCTCATCGAGAATTAGTGATATATATTTTATTATTGTCTCTAGAAAACATCATTTTGCAGCAGAGAGGGAAAAATGCTTTTTTTGTTTGTTTTTTCATCTTTCTGAATCTCCAGACAGGCTGGCAAAAGTGACATTACTTTCTGTGTCTCTTATAAAAAAATACTGGACCTAAAAACCACACAGCTGGTCTATTCAATTTTCTTAACTACTGAATTGGATTAACTGCATGATCCGAGTCAATTGATTGTGCAGAAATCAATGGCTGAGAAGGCCAGATCCTCTCTCCTGGTTGGCCTCTTTCCTAAACCTCTGAGCATGTGATGTCACTCGGCGCACCATCAACTTTGAAAATAAATTACTTTTTAAATACTCAAGTTATAAACTTCAGGGGATGGTATTTGTCTCAAAACTATCCAGTAAATGAGTAGCAAAATATAATTTAGAGGCTTGCATTAAAAAATAGCATTTATTAGACTTTTTTTCCATTTGTATTTATTACAGAAAATCTAGGTAATAGAGATATAAAGAAAAAAATAAAACATTGTAATACAGCCACCTACGATTAAAGTTATGACATGTAGCTTTAGAATGTTTTTCTTTGCATAGGTGTATATATTCGTGTGTGTTTGTGTGTGTGTGTGTGTGCATTATGTGTGGTAGGTAGAATAATGGCCCCCTCAACGATTTCCACATCCGAATGCCTGGGTCCCGTGAATGTGATAGGTTGCAAGGAAAGGGGAATTAGGTTGCAACTGGAATTAAGGTTGCTAGTCAGCTGACCTTAAAAATAAGGAAATTATCCTGGATTATCTAGGTGGGCCCGAAGAAAGGGTAATAGTCCTTAAAAATGGAGGACAGAGGCAGAAAAGGAGGGAAGAGTTATGTGATATGAGAAAGACTCAACATTGCTAGCTTTGAAGATGGAAGAAAGGGGGCCGCAAGTCAAGCAGTGCAAGTGGACTCTCAAAGTTAGAGAAGGCTCAAGAAAACAGATTCTTCCCTAGGGCCTCCAGAAAGGAACATGTGCCAACTGACACTTTGACTTTAGTCCAGCGAGATGATGTTGGACTTTTAACCTATAAAATTATAAGATAATAAATTTGTGTTATTTCGAGCCACTAAGATTGTGGTTATTTGTTATAGCAGAAACAGAAAACTAATGTAGGGTGTATAAGTGTGTATGTGTACATATATAGTTACCTATCTACATATATATATGTAAATACACATCCATATGCTAAAGTAGAGCATCATCTCTATGCTATTTAACTTGCTTTTTCTTTTAAAAATATCATGAGCATTTTCCCTGTTATTAAATACTCTAAAGCACAGTTATAATGGCAGCATAACATTCCATTGTATTGATCTGACTTATTTTTCACTGTTCCCTAATGTTGGAAACTAAGATTCCTTTCTTTTTTTCATAATTATAAATGCACTAAAGAATGTGAATCAGTATCTGATAATTTTGTTAGTATACATTTGAGAATTTTTTAAGTTATTTTTATACTATTGTCTTTATATTTAACAATATCATTACATATTTAGATTTATTATACAAAACTGGAAAAAAATGTTGTCATCTAATTAAAATTAGTTTTTTAAACTGTAAGGTCTTGAGTGTGACACTAAGGTCCAATTCTACCTGTTGACACTTAGCATAGTCATTTTTGTTTGGGACACGTTGCAGGTCATGAAATAGAGACTATTCCCTCATCCTCATGCTTCTATGAAGGACTTCCGTGTGAAATACCAGGAGAGAACGGTATTCAAGTAACACACCTGCTCCCCATCTCCACTCCATCCATTTTCTTTACTCCTTGGGAGAATAAGTGACTGACCTGAGACAGTTGGGAAGAAACATCATCCAATACACCATGTTAACCAAAGGTAGAACTTCTATAGAAAAATTTTGTCAGATCATCTGGTCTCTGGCTCTTCTGAGCCTCCTTCTGCCATGCAGTAAGCACACTGGGTCAGGTTCTTCCTTATGCAGTTGGAAGACATGACATTCCAGGGCTCTTGTGCTTGTAACCACCATCTGTCTAGACAGATTGGCTGCTGGCGGAAGGGGAGTTCTGGCTAGCAGAGACCAGAGCATTCAATAAGTAGCCATCACTTCATTTTTAAGAGTATTCTGTGGAGTCCCAAAATTTATTACTTCTCCTGGGGCATTTGGGGGGCGGGGGCATTTAGGATGAGACTATTCCTCCTTCTTATGCTTGTACTTCTGCAGTTCTCAAACCTAGCCACAACATAGAATCATTTGTGGAACTTTTAAAAGAATAGCAATGCCACCTGGAGATTCTGATTTTGTTGGTGTGAGGTGGATCCTAATTATTTATTTAAAGTACTCCCAAGAGATTCTAAGATGGGTCCAACATGACATCATATCAGCTGGCTAGTTGATGTATCTTAATGTCAAAAGCACCAGGGAGAAAATCATATGATTTGCCCTGACTAATAGGTCTTGGTAATATTTGAAAATCTTCACAAGGCAGCACTAATCTTCCACTGTGACAGAGCTTAGCCATGTCGTTTCCAACATATGTGCTTTTCCTAGCATACCATTATTGCAGCATAATTCTGAAGATTCAAGTCTTTATGTTAGAACCCATTGAATTAGGAGGAGCATTCTCCTTCTCTTTCATGCCATCCTTCCTAGAGGAGGTGTAGTCAATGGCTATCTCTACTCCTGTTCTGAAAATGACTTTCTTTCTATTTTTTTGTCTCTGACTCTTTCCTTGCACCTTGCCCTAAAATCTCAAAAAACAATCATATTGAATGAGTAAAGCGAAGAAAAGGAAGGAGCTGGAAGAAAAAACCTATAATGGGAAAAAGGGAAGTGAGTGGTGGAGAGAAAAGACATAGGAGAGAGTGGAGAGAAAATGGAGGTACTACACTATAATCTAGGGTACCCTGTACTTCAAGTGTGTTAAAATGCCAAAAGTAATTTACTTTCCCTATATGTGTTCCTCCCGTAGGAATAAGCTGTGATAGGATGAGTTAAACAAGATAGAACTGCATGGAACCAAAAGCTAATTTATCATTTCTCATCTGTTCCTCTAAATCACACCTAGTAGTCAGGATGAGCTATGTTAAAAATCCAGCTTCCCATAAAAAAGTGTTACCTTCATACATATGTAACTCCCACTTCCTATACAAACACATAGGCAGAGGGAAATGGGAGTAGCATATGGATTGAAGTAATACTTTTTTCCTACGCATTTTTTCATATATAGAGAGAGAAAAAAAAAAGAGAGAGGTCCCACATTACAGGTCCCTGCTCCATAGACTTTATATTAGATTTTAAAATGTGTTTTTCTCTACTAGAAATCCTAATATTACCAAAGAATCTTTACACTATACAAGTTTATTAATGGCTCGTCTAATCTTATTTCGCAAACAACGGAAGTCAAGAACACAAAGTGACCAAGGCCAAATTACTATTTAGTAATGATTTTATGATTAAGATTTGATGCATAACAAATCTTTCTTCATAATATGCTATGAAGAAGAATGAAATGAAGTAAAAACAATATGAGAAAGTTGATTTAAAACATTTATACAAGGGAATCCTAATTTTAGCAGTCCTGAGGCACAATAAACAACTGGGGGATGTAATGTGGTTATTTTATATCACATATCGATGGAATAAGTGGCTGGTTGCCTAGGTGTTGTGATCTGAAAAGTCCAGAAATCACCTCCCCATCCTCACCCGTACTCACGCCATGTAGCCAAAGACTGGAAACACTGCCAGAAATCCATATCCTACAGAAGCAATTACTCAATTATTGTCAATTATTTGTGTCTTTATAGTTCTGTAACTAAATCTATTTGTTTATAATAAATATTCTATCTTCATTTGGCCATTAGTAGATAGAGATGTGTTTGTAAATTTTAGATGTTCTTAAAATTCATGAAAATTAAATTTCTTAGTCTAAGTGAGACTCAGTCAACGCATTCTTATGTACACACAAAGCTAAGCACTTCAAACTTATGGGTAGAAAAACAAATAGCATCATTGGCAATTATGAAACTTGAGTAATTATTGCTACACTGTGGTATGTTAGTGCATGCTTGTGTTGTTTAAACAGAATCCAAAAATGCTCAAAAATTTTGCGGAAGTTTTTTTCAATATTGGAAGGCTAGCTAGGTGAACTGTTAAGATTATCTTGGTATAGAGAGAGAGAGAGTTGTAGGAATGGTATATTTTTTCGTGTATAGTCAGTTTTCGTACAGAATATATATTCTATAAGCCCTTAAGTGTATAACTGTATATAAAGATGTGGATGTGTTTCACATCAAGCAGAACAATAGATGTACAAAATATAGCTATATGAGAATTTGATCATTAAACCTACAATAACACATTCCCATTTAATAAAACTCAGATGAGATTTATTATACGGTAGCTAACATGCCATTTCTGCCAACTACGTGAGACTCTTATATCTCAAAAGCTTGATGGCTAAACCTTAGAGATTTAATATGCCACCATGTCTTGAGAAATGAGCAAGACATCCTTGATTAGTTTAAAAATGGAGTGTGCATTTCTGAGACTATTTAGCAGGCTATGACTTATGTGTGCAAAATGTCAGGATTCTTAAGTTTGATGTGAAGTCAGAGATCAATTAGCTTCAAATTTATTAAGAAAAGAAGAAATTTATCTTTTGGCATATTTTGAAACACACAAAAAGAATTCAATGAGGATGACAACATGTTCAATTCAATATGCACTGTCAGAGAGACTGTCACCTGACTCTAATATGTTTGATGTGTCCTAGTTCTGATAGGGGTCTTCTCAGCTCTGGCTATCTCTTCATTTACCACACTGTGATAACCCAGGACTTGTGTTTGGATTGCCTTGAAGTTTAATGTACTTCTGTTTTGAGGCATTTACTGAATTGTATTAAGAACCATGGTGCTCGGGTTATAAAGGCAGTATCATTTTTCTTTATCCCATTAAAAAGGTCTCTCATCTTCTTCCTATATATTTTCCCTGGCTAGAAAAGAAAATATTGCTGTCACTTTCAGTGGGGTTTGCCTTTCATCTCACAGTGGCATTTCAGGTCTCTAAGTGGTATCCAATTTATTTGTATTCCAATGCCACTTCAGTGAAGCGTGCCTCTCTGTCAGCTGCATGCAAGCTTCAGGTGCTCAGTACTTGGGAGCCATGCCATGAACAAATTGACAATATCAACCGCAGCCAGTCATCTTGCAGGTAATTTCCGCATACCTGCTGGAGAAGAGTTCTCAAAATTGTTCAGCAGGCCTATCTATAATATTTTTGAGAGTAATTTGAGATGCCTTTCCTTGACTTTCTCAAACTATATTTTATTGTCAACTCCCCTTCATCATATTGAAGATGGATTTTAGAATAATTCTTATTTCCAAGCAAATAGTTTTTATTTAATATTGGATTTTAATCTCTTCAAATTCTTTCAATTTACTATTAAAAATCAAACTTTAATCCTCATAATTTATAATTTAACAATTCATAACTTTATAATGTCTGATATCTGAGGGTTAACTAGAATTGCATACATACATAGCACAATGTAGATAATACAACAACAACATATTTTTCCTATCCTTTCCCCTTTTTACTCATTCACTTCTAAAAGATTCAATAATTATAGAATATTATGTGACTGGTATATGATATCTTAAAATGTCCCCTGGATTTTATGGTAGATTGACTACAAAAATCGACCCAATTTTCCTTTCTTTCTCTGTACTGTTGCTTTGCCACTCCTCCCATCATGGCCCAGAATCTGTTTCACTATCCTTGAATCTGGGCTGGCTTTGTGATCGGTTTAGTCCAATACAATGTAACGAGAGTGACAGAATACCAGTTCCAAGTCTAAGCTATAGGAGCCCTTGTGCACCTACACTCCTGGGACCCTTGCTTCTACCATGAGATGAAGCTCAGGCTAGTCTTCTGGAAGATGAGACACAAATTGAAGCAGATCTAATTTATTCAGTTAAATCATCTACATCAAAGAGTCCACACCCAACCCTAGGTGACCACAGATGATGAGTAAGCCCAGCAAAAATCACCTGAGCACAATTCAGGCAACCCATGGACTCATGATAAATAATAAATTATTGAAATTTATGTCTAGATAGAATGCAAAATAAAATATCTCCTTACATTTGGCTAAGACACATCAAAGAGTCAGTTCAAAGAGAAAGCATGACTAAAAAATCTTTGTGAGAGACAAAGCTATGTCTAACTATACTCATGTTCTCAAAAAAAAAATTCAACTTCCTAATCAATATCTTATGCTCAATCACCACTCAGGTGTCATAAAACGCAACATGGAGAAACCAATTTTTGATCTGGGCTTTGAAGAGAGAAGAATTTGTAAGACAAAGAAGAAACAAAGTAGTCTCAATGGCAGAATGAACCACATGAGCAAAGATGAAGTAGTGAGCTCAGCTGGAATAAAGCTGCATATAGAGGCTAGTGCATGATGAGACCAAAAACTGGGTTGGGACTAAATCATAAAAAGCTTTCTCACGCAAGTTAAAGAATTTGGATCTAATCCTGTGGGCATTAAGGAGACCAAAGAGAATTTTTGATAGAAAAATGATAGTAATTCAGGAGACAGAGTAGAGAATGGTTTAAATGAAAGTGAGATTTGATACAGGGAAACCAGATAAGGTGGCTTATCCAAATGAGAAATGATGAAGTCTTCAAAGACAGTGTCAGAAAGGATGAAAGGAAGAAAAGAACTCAATAATTTTTCAGAATTACAACTGATTAAAGTAGGTTAGGGAAAAAGGCAGGAGAAGAGAAAGACAAAGGCTAGCATTTTCCCCAGATTTCCAGATTAAGAGATGGGGCAGATTATGATACTTTCATTCAAATGGAAAATATTGGAATAGAAACCTGCTATAAGAGGAAAAAAATAAATTTGCTTTTAACATATTAATTTTGGAGTAGCTTCAGGACATACAGATTAACATGGCAATTGAAAATGCAAGACAAAGCTAAAGATAATAAAATTACAGGTGCCTATCTCAGCATTTTGATGGCAATTAAAGGCATGGAAGCCTGGGAATACCCAGGATAATGTTAGAGTAAGAAAAGTTAGACTAAGAACAGAAGAGAATCAAAGAATTGAACTCTGGAGAACACAAAAATCTAAAAGCTATTAAAGGACGCTTATAAGAAACTTTCAAATGTGGACCAAAAATTTTAAAAGGAAAAATATCTGGAAAATAATGGTATAAATTCTTCAGGGACAGGGTGGTCAATGGTGTCAAGGGCTATGCGAAAGATGGGTAAGATGAGGTTCAAAAGAGCAACTCTATTGGCAATTAAGAGGTTGACTGCGGGAACAACAGCTTCATCAGACACTAAATATCCCTAATTTGTGAAGAGTAACAAATAGATAGATAGAAATTAAAGAAATTAAAAAAGCAAGCCTAGGCTACATTGTCATAGATTTTGGCAAAGAAATGAAGGAGGGAGGTAAGCCCTGAAGGAAAGATAAAGGATGAGGATATTTGTGCTTTCTTGTAAGCTGAGAAGAAGCGATCCTTGGAGAAAAAGACTAGCAAGATTTCAGAGAGCTAGCAGGAAATTGTCTCTAGGGTGCAGGTGAAGCAGCTGCCTCTGAAGATAAGAGAGGGCACCTCTGTCTCTGAGCCAGAATGGAAGAATGGATATCACAATAGGAGTGTTTAGAAGAAGGAATGCAAAGTCCTAGGATATCCCACCTGATTATCTTGGCTTTCTCTGTGAAGCAAGAATCTATTGAGTATAATAGCATTGAAAGTACAACAGGATTCAGAAGAAAGATTTTGGTATAGATATTATGAAAGTTCAAATGGAAGTTGAAAAGGGAAAAGAAGAATGATTCCAAACAGTTCTGAAGGGTCAGCAGACGTTGAAAAACCCTAAGTTTATGGTTGTAAAGATGTGCATTGATCTGTGTTAAATCCAGGGGTAGCAGTGGAGGAAGTAGATGGTTGGATCCATTTGAGTGAAACCAGAAAAAATAGAGAGGGTAAAAGCATTGAAAGTCATAATGACACCGTTTTGAAGACAGACTGTAGTCAAGATGGAAGCCTGGAAAGAAGCAAGAGTGCAGCTTATATTTACTAGGAGGATTGAAAATGCAAGGTAAATCCTCTCCAATTCAATTCTACTGTGGTGCAAAAGAGCCTTTATTGTGGTTTTTCATATTTAACAAAAAGTTAGATTTTAACTGACTTATGTCTGTTCTACTTAAACACTAAGTACAGTTTTCTGGTTTGAACATTTCATTACTATAGCTCTTTTAGTGAGCATTCACAATTATAACCCATAAAACATGATTTCCTCTATTAGTAAGGCACTATTTTATTTATCTTTTCCAAGCTAAGCTAAATAGCAGGCATAGCTCAACAAAACACATCTATAATTCTCAACAGACACAAATGCTTATTTTATTAATGCCAACTCTAACTCCAAATTACAATCATATGGGATTGACATTGTGTACATATTTCAGATAAACTAATTTTGTTTTTAATATCAAATGCATAAGGAGAGTAATTAAAGCATTTGTTGCCCTTTTCTCCTGGTTCCATATGCATGGACTTAGAAGATAATAATTAAAATGAATTTGCTCAACTCAAAGACAGACAATATAAAATATGAAGGTAGATAAACAGATGGAAAAAAGACAGATAAACAGATGGCCATATCACTTTAGAAAACAGAGTAAAAACTTGCTTATCCTTCTAATTAACAGTGAACATCATTCTTTAAACTTGCACCTTGGAACAAAGATAACAGCATAAGCGCTAAACCATAATATTATAATATGCAGCCCTTAAGCCAAAAACAATCATGGAATCCATTTCAAGATTTTCTTAAGATCTTGAGCAATTCTAAAACTGTTGATACGAGTAACTTCTATGTTTATAGCAGGAAACTGGTAAAATTTTATAATCTATATATTTATAAACCAAAGAAATCTAACAATTATTTCACCTTTCCCATTCAAGATTGAGGTTCGGGGGAGAATACTGTTTTTAAAGGGACTGAAGCAATCAGGTAGAACTGAAGAGTAGGGTCCAAAGTATAAGTTCAATCCTAGGGACTGGTCAGTATGTGCAAGTAAAGGCAGAAATGTTGAAGGGAACTTCGAGGAAAATTCAGGTTTATTCCCAGGTTTGATTATCCTCAGAGAAGAGTCAGGGATAGAACCACTGGAGTTTAACAGTTTGGACCATCAGATCCCATATTTGATGGGTTATTTCAAGCTGGGAAGCGGAGGCTATTGATGTAGTTGCTCTGAAATCCATCAAGATTGGTTCAGAAACTAGACAAGGCTAAGATACAGATCAGAAAGAGGAGGCACTATAAGAAGGAGAAGAAAGCTGAGGCAAAAGAAACAAGTAGGGTTTCTATTTAAAAAAAAATAAAAACATTAATGCTTGCTTGGCTTTACACTGAATCTACGCGTAGGTTTCAAAATATAGTTCAAAAGAGGACAATCCAGATAACGCTATCATTAATATATGTGTCCTTGCTTCTGTGGTCCATCGTGGGTAATAGAGCTCCTCAATAAAGCATGGCAATGACTGACAATGATGTCACAATTTGGCCACATGTAGCTATGCCAAGTTTATCTTTCATAACCATAGGTCAATATATTCAGGAGCAGAGAAGAATCCACACTGAACTTTCAAGAACAAAGATTGTGTCTTTGTTTATGGTCTTGTCAGCATCATGTAGTATCTGGAACATAGTAGATAATCAAATAAATGAAATTAGAAATATAGTTTGCTTAGTTTTTATTGTCATTTAAATATGATTTTTATTGTATATTAATAATAAAAAATATTTAATGAAGTTTGGTTAGTGAGCATTCACATATGACAGACCTGAGAAATCCAGATAGCCAATGAGACCATAATGACAGAAAAAAATACTTTAGTTCAAAGAAATTAAATATAAGCATTGAAAATGTAAATAGATGAATGTTAATGGTCTTTCAAGTTAACAGGCATTAATATGTAATTAATTATATATGAAGCAAGAATAACTACCAGAGTGATTAAGAGGTAGGCTCTGGAATCAGAAAGACCTGGATTTAAATCCCATATGCCCACCTTACTGACTCTGATTGTCAGGTCTGGAATTTGATCTTACTCTTTTAGCCTGAAAGTATTTCATGGACACCAGCAGAAGACAAGAGATTCCTAGGTCACAGACAAGGGTCTTTTTTACTCACAGCACAAAATGGAGCATAAGTGTCAGCATATTTGCATTGGTTCTTCTTGTCCCAAAGTCCCACAGGGGTAACATGATTAACCCAGATGGATGCCACACAAGCAACAGGTTTGCATCACAGCTGAGGAACACAGAGTTTGGGGAATCCACTTCTTTTATAGCTACCAGTAAACCAGCCTGCTCTTTGTCCAAGGGAGGAGAGAGACATTACTTAATTTCTCCACCTTGAGAAACAAGCCTGTGAAGTAACCTAGTGGTCAAGGACTTGTAGTCTGGCACACCCAGCAAGATTTGTAAGAGTGCAATAGACCCAAAGAGTACCATCTTTCCAAACACTATCATATACAAATCATTTCCATTCATTTTTTCATTCATTCACTCTCCCTCACTTTTAATGTTTTTTTATGACACTTTTCATCAAAATTTTTTATTGTCTGTCTCTCCCACCAGAAAATAGAAGCTCTAAGAAAGCAGATTTTGTTTTATTCACTATTACATGCCTAGAGATATGCCTTGTTATATTTGTTTTATAAAGTATGTATGGTTGGTAGAATGTAAATATTCATCAGTTTACTAAAAGCTGGGTGTTTTTGTAGCCACCAGGGTTCTAACAGTTAACAAGATGGAGAAGGCCCCTAATCTAACTCTTAAAATCTTCATCAGTAAAAGATAGACTATAACAGTGACTACCTCATATGGTTATTGAGAGGATTTAATATATAATACAAGCAAAACATTTAGTAAAATTCCTATCATATGGGAAGTGCTCATGAATTTTAGCAAATACTTATTAAAATAAAATGCTTCTACAATTGATACTTCTTTTGTTATACACTTTATAGTTTGACAAAGTTTGCCAAAATATTTAAAATTTTTATCTTTAAAATAAAATGCTCAAACACACAGACTTGTGTAGAAAATAATGCAATGCAAGGTTAACTGATATAAATACCTCACCACTTTTTTTCAGAATATTGTTAAATAAAGAAAAAGTCATAAATACAAGTAATGCACCGTCCTATCCCTTTCTCTTCTCTTCCTCTTGAGAGTCAACGACATCATTTCCATTCATATTCTTGAACAATCTGGAATTTTTTTCTTTACAAAATGTCATCATGCTGGATATGCTGTTTTACAACTTACAAAAACTTAAATCCAAAAGCATTTCCTTTAAGACATCTGTCAGATCTCTTGGTCCTTCCCAAATTATCCCAATGGCATATTTATAAGGAATTAAGGATCTGAAATTGTACCTGAATTTGTTATAGTAAAATTATTTTGCCAAATCCTGTGCTCTGTGCTTTTAACGTCTTTTACTCACATATATAGGGAGTTTCACCAATATACTCATCTTGCATTCAGAAATGATCATGAATACTATGACTTTAAGATCTTGACCTTTTAAGAAAATTGCATTTGGAACATTTTTCTTCTTATAGCTAGTTCGCACTTCAGGGACTTATTAAAATGTTCTTGCTAATTTCACTTGCAAACTATATCGCTATTACTGGTATTTACTGCACTTAACCTTCACCTTTCTGAAAGTAACATTAAGGTGTTATTTGCATAAGTTAAAATCATTACATTTGAATGTTGCCCTGACTATATTTTTAAAAATCACTTTTCCATAATTACATTAGAAAAACATTATTGAGGAAAAGTCATTTTGAAAGGCTATTGAAGAAATTTTTTTTCACAAGATAAACTGATTTTGATTTTCACTTTAGAGATGGATTTTCAGCCAGTGGAAATTCCTCCCACTTATTGGGGTTCTTTACTTCATATCCAATTACTGTGACTAGCTGCCGACTTCAACAAACGAAGCATATTGAGTCTCAAGGAACTAATTCTTAAAGAGAGAGAATGGGTAAAGAAATGTTAATACATATAATTTTTCTGTTTTCCAAAATTAGTCTCATGATAGTTTATGAAAAATAAAACACAATCTACTTCCTGTTTTTTTCAAGAATTGTAAGAGAAAAAATTCTTAACTTTACTAAAACACTTAATTTGACCAAGAGTTATCACTTTGCTCTTAAATCTTTTTACATAAAATTGGTACAAAATTCTATAAAAAAGAGCATTTCTAGTGGACTTTGAGACAAAATGTTGCTCAACACCATTCTATGCATGGTTTTGGCACTTTATTCTTATAGTACCAAAAGAAACACTAAACATATTATGAAAGAAACACATTTTTAAGATGAAAAAAGATGACTCTACTCTAAATATCCTTGCAGAAAACTACAGCTAGACTCTGCAACTCAGAAACAGACAATGTGTATCACAACCTAGACAGTAGGGCATTCTCTGGCACTGGATTTCCTTCAGGATCTGCCATGAGTTTGGCCAAACTCAAGGTTAAGGGCACAGTCTTCCATAAGACTGCCCTCAATGCAGATTCCAACCACAAGTTTGAGTGTCCCCTGAGCCACCCTTACTTCTGATCAGCTGGCTACAAATTTAGGGGTTCCCTTGATCAACCTCAGGTTCCATAATTCGCTAGATTGACTCATATAACCCAGGAAAGCTCTGTACTTCTGATTACAATTTTATTATAGCAAAATAATACAAATCAGAAGACAGAAAGCAAGAGACACACAGGGTAAGATCTGATGGAATTTCAAACACAAAGCTTCTCTTGCCCCCAGAGACACACTTCTCTCCTGGCATCAAAGTGTGACAGTACTCAGATTATTGCAAACCAGGGAAGCCCATTCAAGCTTAGAGTCCAGTTTTTACTGGGATTTCATTATGTAGACATGACTGATTGAATCATTGCCCACCTGACTCCATCTCCAGTTTCCCTCCGCTCCTGGGATGTCAGGTTAGCATCATGTGGCTCAAAGCCTCAAAACTCTAATCACATGAGTGATATTCCTGATGTGGGTAGCCCTGGTCCTGAGTCATCTTGCTTGCTAAATTGTCTAGGGGACAACCATGACTCACCTCATTAGCATAAGCTGCCTGGTGTAGTCCAGGGGCCCACTATAAATAACAAAGACACTCATCACTAGGAAAATTCCAAGGATTTAGAGCTTACATTCCAGGAACCAGAAACAAAGGCCAGCCAAATTCTTGATTACACAGGATCTTTCCTTTGAGAAATATCTGATTATAAATTCTAAATCATGATACCACAAAATCACAGTAGCAAGTTAATTTCTGTACTGCAAACCCAAAGAACACAGAGCTCTTGGCCCATGCATGCTCCTCCTAAGCAGTCACAAGTAAAGACCTTGTGCAGCTGAGAGCTCCATGGCTGCCGTGAGCCTGGGACCGATTGAGGGAATCAGGAAAGCAGAAAATTTCAAAAACAAAAAAAAGAACAAGACGATGATAGTGGCAAGGTAAAAGTAAATCAAAGTCCAAAAATTTGACCAATTTCCAGCAATAGGAAAGAATCTACTGGTTCACAGATTAGCAGAAATTAGACTAAGGGTCTCTTGGTAACCCAACAGTCTATTTCAATGTGTCTTAAATGTGATCAAGGGTTAAATAATAAAAAGTATATTTTAAACGGGCTGACTCAGGATAATATGTTATCAGACAAAGGTTTTCTAAGTTAACTTTGAGTGCAAGTGGTTTGAATTGCAACGCTCACACTGTACAATGTGGATTAGCTGTTCTTACTCTGGGAGTCTGTACACTATTGTCCTTGCTACATCTGTGAACAATGGTTCTTTAGCCAGATATAATTCGACTCTGCTACCGAAAAAAGGAAACGTATTGATTTGAGATGACAATTTCTCAACCTGCCTTTAGAATGATGTTTGCTCCAGACTAGGGTTGGGAGCATATCTTAGCTCTAGATAGTAAGAAGTTCTCATGAAAGCCCTTGAATTATCTGAACCTGGCCTAGATATACCTTATATTCGAAAGCTATTATGTATTCAATATGGAGAATGAAAACTAAGAAACCTAAATGATATGAAAATAAAAGGGTACAATATCTCTGGTCAATTTTTTAAGTAAAGAAAAGATTATCTATGAGAAAAAAATTTTAAATACCATCACATTATCTTGGGCTTGGAGAGGGTAAAAAAGAATGCAGTATACCAGGATGTAACATAGATTTCTATCAGTTGTTCTTCCTCTCCACTGAGGGCAAGATAAGAAGCTATGAGCCTACGCTGCTGTAAAAGAGACTTAGGTGTGTATAAACAAGAAATGCTCAACAAGAGGCACATTGCTAAATATGCAAACAAGTTAGAGAGGGAGGGTCAGTTCTCTCAAAATGAGAGAAAATTTCATATCTGAGGTCATGAAAATGTAATCCTCTTTTGCATCAATGCAAATTAGAAAGAAAATTTCACTTCAGTGATTTTCTAACTCAATAATTCTATTATTCCATGCTATGTAAAGGTACAATGTTTGGTTTCATGAATATTGAGAAAGATTTTCCTTTTCTTTTTTGAAAAGGAAAAGATAAAATTCTTTATTTGCTGACAACATGGTCATCTATATACAAATTTTATGCAATCTACAAGTCAGTAGAACAAACAAACGAATTTAGCAATGTTGCAGGACAAAACTCAGTAAATAAAAATAAATCTATTTCTTTTTTTTGAAGGATAATTGATATATAACTTTGTATTAGTTTCAGGTGTACAACATAATAATGCAATATTTGTATACATTGCAAAATGATCACCACAATAAGTCTAGTTAACATTCATCACCCGTAGAGAGTTACAAAAAGATTGTTTTCTTATGATGGAAACTTAAGATCTACTCTCTTAGCAACTTTCAAATATGCAATATATATTTTACATATATTATATACATATAATACACGCATTATTAACTATAGTCACTATGCTGTACAATACACCACCATGACATTTATTTTATAACTGGAAGTTTGTAACTTTTGACCTCTTTCACCCATTTCGCCCACTCCCACCTCCACTTCTGGCAATCTGTTCTCTGTACTTTTTTTTTAGATTCCACATATAAGTGAGATCATATGGTATGTCTTTCTTGTCTAATTTATTTCATTTATAATAATGCCCTCAATACTTCATTCTTTTTATCGCATAATAATATTTCATTCTAATCCATTCCATACATACCACATTTTCATCTGTAGATGGACACTTAGGTTGTTTCCATATCTTGGTTATTGTAATTAATGCTGCAATGAACATGGGGGTGCATATATCTTTTCAAGTTAGTGTTTTCATTTTTTTCAGAGAAATACCCAGAAGTGGAATTCCAGACCATAAGGTAGTTCTATTTTTAATTTTTTGAGGAACTTCCATACTGTTTTCCATAGTGGCTGCACCAACTTACATTCCGACTAATAGTTCACAAGGGTTCCCTTGTCTTGATATCCTTGCCAACACTTGTTATTTCTTGTCTTTTTGATAATAGCCCATTCTAATAGGTGTGAGGTGATATCTCATTGTAGTTTTTTATTTTTGCATTTTTTATTGAGTTCATAGTAGTTTACATCATTATGAAATTATGAAACATAGTAGTTTACGTCATTATGAAATTTACATCATTATGAAATACATCATTATGAAAATATGAAATCATTATTTGTTGTCTGTCACCACATAAGTGCTCCCCTTTACCGCCTGTGCCCACCCCCCACCCCTCTTCCCCTGGTAACCATGGAACTGTTTTCTTTGTCCATGTGTTTGTTGATATTCCACATATGAGTGAAATCCTATGGTGTTTCTTTTTCTCAGTCTGGCTTATTTCGCTTAGCATAATACTGTCCACGTCCATCCATGATTTTGTCTTTTTTATGGCTGAGTAGTATTCCATTGTGCATATATATACCACATCTTCTTTATCCAATCATCAGTCGATGGACACTTGGATTGCTTCCATGTCTTGGCTATTGTGAATAGTGCTGCAATGAACATAGGGCTACATATGTTACTTTGGTTTGTTGATTTCAAGTTGTTTTGGTAGATTCCAGTAGGGGGATAGCTGGGTCATATGGTATTTCTATTTTTATTTTTTTAAGGAATCTCCATACTGTTTTCCATAGTGGCTGCACCAGTTTGCATTCCCACCAGCAGTGTGTGAGGGTTCCCTTTTCTCCACACAGTCTCCAACATTTGTTATGTTTAGTCTTTGCGATTATAGCCATTTTAACAGGTGTAAGGTGGTATCCTAGTGTAGTTTTGATTTGCATTTCCCTGATGATCAGTGATGTTGAACATCTTTGCATGTGTTTATTGGCCATCTGTATATCTTCTTTGGAAAAATGTCTGTTCACATCCTTTGCCCATTTTCTGATCAGGCTGTTTGTTTTTTGTTGTTCAGTTGTGTGACTTCCTTATATATTATGGAGATTAACCAGTTGTCAGATATATGATTTGCAAATATGTTCTCCCAGTTGGTGGGTTGTCTGTTTCTTTTGATCCTAGTTTCTTTTGCCTTGTAGAAGCTCTTTAGTCTGATGAAGTCCTACTTCTTTATTTTTTCTTTTGTTTCCCTGTCTGAGAAGACATGGTATTTGAAAAGAACCATTTTTTTTAAAAAAGATTGGCACCTGAGCTAACAATTACTGCCCATCTTCCTTTTTTTTTTTTTTTCTTTTTCTCCCCAAATCCCCCCAGTACATAGTTGTCTATTGTAGTTGTGGGTCCTTCTCGTTGTGGAATGTGGGACACTACCTGTGCAAGGCCTGATGAGTGGTGCTATGTCCTCACCCAGGATCCAAACCGGCAAAACCCTGGGGTGCCAAAGCAGAGCTCGTGAATTTAACCACTCGGCCATGGGGTCGGCCCCGAAATGAACCTTTTAACTTCAATGTCAAAGAGTGTACTAGCTATATTACTTTCAGGAGTTTTATGGTTTCAGGGCTTATCTTCAAGGCTTTTGATCCAGTTTCAGTTTATTTTTGTGTAAGGCTTGAGATAATGGTCCACTTTCAATCTTTTGCATGTGGCTGTCCAGTTTTCCAAACACCATTTATTGAAGAGACTGTGTTTTCTTCATTGTATGTTCTTGGAACATTTGTCGAAGATTAGCTGTCCATGGATGTGTGGTTTTATTTCTGGGCTTTCAGGTCTGTTCCATTGATCTGCATGCCTGTTTTTGTACCAGTCCCATGCTGTTTTGATTACTATAGCTTTGTAGTACATTTTGAAGTCAGGGATTGTGATGCCTCCAGCTTTGTACTTTTTTCTCAGGATTGCGTCAGCAATTCAGGGTCTTTGGTTGCCCGATATGAATTTTAGGAATATTTTTTCTATTTCCATGAAGAATGTTATTGGGATTCTGATTGGGATTGCATTGAATCTGTAGATTGTTTTCAGTAGTGTGGACATTTTAACTATGTTTATTCTTCCAATCCATGTGCATGGAATCTCTTTCCATGTCTTTATGTCATCATCTATTTCTTTCAATAATGTCTTATAGTTTTCATTGTATAAGTCCTTTACCTGCTTGGTTAAATTTATTCCTAGATACTTTATCCTTTTTGTTATGATTATAAATGGAATTGTATTCCTGAGTTCTCTTTCTGTAAATTCGTTATTAGCATATAGAAATGCAACTGATTTTAGTCAGTTGATTTTGTACCCTGCAACTTTAGTGTAGTTCTTTATTATTTCTAATAGTTTTCCAATGGATTCTTTAGGATTTTCTATATATAAGATCATGTCACCTGCAAACAGTGAGAGTTTCCCTTCTTCACTCCCTATTTGGATTCCTTTTATTTATTTCTCTTGCCTCATTGCTCTGGCCAAAATCTCCAGTACTATGTTGAATAAGAGGGGTAATAGTGGGCATCCTCGTCTTGTTCCTGTTCTCAGGGGGATGGCGTTCAGTTTTTCCCCATTGAGTAGGATGTTGGAGGTTGGTTTGTCATATATGGCGCTTATTTTGAGGTACTTTCCTTCTATTCCCATTTTGTTAAGAGTTTTTATCATAAATGACTGTTGTATTTGTCAAATGCTTTCTCTGCATCTATTGAGATGATCATGTGGTTTTTATTCCTCATTTTGTTAATGTGGTGTATCACGTTGATTGATTTGCAGATGTGACCTGTCCCTGCATTCTAGGTGTGAATCCCGCTTGATCATGATGTATGATCTTTGTTGTTGTTGTTGTTGAGGGAGATTAGCCCTGAGCTAACATCCGTGCCTATCTTCCTCTATTTTATATGGGATGCCTGACACAGCATGGTTTGACAAGTGGTGCCATGTCCACACCTGGGTTCCGAACTGGTGAACCCAGGGCCAACAAAGCGGAACCTGTGAACTTAACCACTGTGCCACCAGGCAAGCCCCTGTATAATCTTTTTGATGTATTGCTGTATTCAGGTTGCCAATATTTTGTTGAGGAGTTTTGCGTCTATGTTCATCAGCAATATTAGCCTCTAGTTTTCCTTTTTTGTGTTGTCCTTGTCAGGCTTTGGTATCAGAGTGATGTCAGCCTTGTAGAATGTATTTGGAAGCATTCCATCTTCCCTAATTTTTTGGAATAGCTTGAGAAGGATAGATATTAAATCCTCTCTGAAAATTTGATAGAATTCCCCAGGGAAGCTGTCTGGTCCTGGGCTTTTATTCTTTGGGATGATTTTGATTACTCTTTCAATCTCTTTACTTGTGATTGGTCTATTCAGATTCTCTATTTCTTGTTGATTCAGCTTTTGGAGCTTATAAGAGTCTAAGAATTTATCCATTTCCTATAGATTGTCCATTTTGTTGGCACATAGTTTTTCACAGTATTCTCTTATAATCCATGTATTTCTGTGGTATCTGCTGTTATTTCTCCACTTTAATTTTATGTATCTGAGCTTTCTCTCTTTTTTCCTTGTAAGTCTGGCTAGGGGTTTGTCAATTTATCTTCTGACTTTGGGCTTTGTTTCTTCTTCTTTTTCTATTTCAGTTAGGTGTAGTTTGAGATTGCTTATTTGTAATTTTTCTTATTTGTTAAGGTAAGCCTTATTGCAATGAATTTCCCTCTTAATGTGGCTTTTGCTGCATCCCATATGAGTTGGTATGGCATGTTTTCATTTTCATTTGTCTCTAGATATTTTTGATTTTTCCTTCAATTTCTTCAATGATCCATTTGTTGTTCAATAGCCTGTTGTTTAGTCTCCACATCTTTGCCCCTTTCTAAGCTTTTTTCTTGTAATTATTTTCTAGCTTCATAGAATTGTGATAGGAAAATATGCTTATTATTATTTCAATCTTCTTAAATTTATTGAGGCTTGCTTTGTTCCCCAACATATGGTCTATCCTTGAGAATGTTCCATGCACACTTGAGAAGAATGTGTATTATGCTGTTTTTGAATGGAGTGTTCTGTATATTTCTAAGTCCGACTGGTCCATCTTTTCATTTAATTCCACTGTTTCCTTGTTGATTTTCTGTCTGGATGATCTATCCATTGACGTGAGTGGAGTGTTGAGGCCCCTACTATTATTGTCCTATTATTAATATCTTTTTGGGGGGTTTTCTTGGGTTGCTTTATGTACTTTGGTGCTCTTCTGCTGGGTGCATAGTTTACAAGTGTTATGTCTTCTTGGTGGAGTGTCCCTTTGATCATTATATACTGCCCCTCTTTGTCTCTCTTTACCTGTGTTATCTTGAAGTCTACTTTGTCTGATATAAGTATTGCAACACTTTCTTTCTTTTGTTTGCCATTAGCTTGGAATATTGTCTTCCACCCCTTCACTCTGAGCCCGTGTTTGTCATTGGAGCTGAGATGTGTTTCTTGTAGGCAGCATATTGTTGAGTCTTGTTCTTTAATCCGTCCCACCTCTCTCTGTCTTTTTATTGGAGAATTCAATCCATTTACGTTCAGGGTAATTATTGATATGTGAGGGCTTGATGCTGTCATTTTATCACTCATTTTCTGGTTCTCCTGCATTTGTTTTGTTTCTCGTCCTGTGTATTTTGGTCTACCAATTGAGTTATGTAGTTTTTTATGTTGTGTTTCTTTGTTTTCTCCTTATTTATTTGTGTCTCTGTTCTGCTTTTTTGGTGGTTACCATGACGTTTGTATTCAAAATCTCATAGATAAGATAGTCCACTTTCTGATGGCCTCTTATTTCCTTAAACTAAATCAATTCAGTCCCTTTCCTCTTCTCCTATGTTGTTTTTCTTCACATCTTATTCCATCTTGTGCTGTCAGTTTGTGGTTAAAATGACAAGATTATCTTTGTTTTGATAAACAAGATTATCTTTTGTTTGTAAAAGATTATCTTTTCCATCCCTTTATCCTTAATGCTATTCTTGAGTATTTGCTAACCTGTTGTGAAGTATAGCTACAATTTTCTGATGCTGTCTACCTATTTCTCTCCTTACTCTATGCTTTGTAATCCTTTTCTCCCTTTGTCTTTTCAGGTATGATGGCCTTCTTGAGGATTTCTGGTAGGGGGTGGTCTCGTGGCTGCAAACTCCCTCAGCTTTTGTTTATCTGGGAAAGTTTTTATTTCTCCATCATATCTGAAGGATATTTTTGCTGGATACTGTATTCTTAGCTGAAAGTGTTTGTCCTACAAAGATTTGAATATGTCATTCCAGTCTCTCCTAGCCTGTAAGGTTTCTGCAGAGAAATCTTCTAAAAGTATGATAGGAGTTCCTTTGTATGTTATTTTCTTGTGCCTTGTTGCCCTTGGTATTTTTTCTTTGTCATTCACTTTGCCAGTTTCACTACTATATGCTTTACAATAGGTCTTCTTGCATTGACATATTTAGGAGATCTGATAGCCTCTTCCACATAGATTTTGATCTCTTTCTCTAGGTTTGGGAAATTCTCTGCTATTATTTCACTATTATTTCTTTGAATAAGCTTTCTGCTCTATTCTTCTTCTCTTCTCCCTCTGGAATACCTGTAATTCTTACGTTGCATTTCCTAATTGAGCTGGATATTTCTTGGAGACTTTCTTCATTTCTTTTTAGTCTTAGTTCTCTATCCTCCTCTATCTGGAGCATTTCAACATGGCTATCCTGGGTTATGCTGATTCATTTCTCTATGACATCTGCTTGAGCATTCAGGTTGTCCATATTTTGTTTTGTCTTTTCCATTGTTTCTTTCATCTCCAATATTTCTGAATTATTCTTCTTTATAGTTCCAATCTCTTTTGTGAAGTAGCTCCTGAACTCATTGCATTGTTTCTCTACATTCTGTTTTAAGTCATTGAGTTTTTTGGTGATAGCTATCTTGAATTCTCTATCATTTAGATTACATACTTCTGTGTCCTCAGGGCTGATTTCTGGGTACTTTTCATTTTCTCTCTGGTCTGGAGATTTACTACAATTTTTGATACTGCTAGCAGGTGTGGCTCTGGTTTTGGGCATCATGATATTATTTGGTCGCAGTTACTGCCTATTGCCACTGAGTGTGGGTCAAGAGCCCTGTATTCTGAGCTTTCTGCATTCCACTGAGATCCCAACACTGAGCCGGTGTTGGGCAGCTGGGGGGAGGGGCACTTTTTCTATGAGCTCTTGGGGTTTTCTTGCTGCTCTGCTCTCACTATCTGCTCTCCTGGGGTGTTGGTTTGATGAAGTCACCCTTGCATTAGCTTTTACCTCAGTAGGGGCTTTCCCCTAGTCTGCAAGGGCCCTCAGGGATATTTGATGTTCTGGTGAATGAATATCCCCTGCCCTGTTCCTTCTGTCTCAGAGGCTGCCTGTGGTCCCGGATCACACTCTTTGGGGGAGGAAGTGATGTTTTCTCTTACCCGGTTCCACCTCCTCTAAGGCAGGCTCTCCACCCTCTGTCATATGGCTGTGTGGGTCTCTCAGACGTCTTTTGTGTTGTGTTCAGATGTCCTCTGTTGGAGTATGAATGTCTTTTTTGTTGTATGGTGGAGGGGAGAGATTACTGGGAAAGCTCACTCCACCATGACCCTGACATCACTCAAATTTTGCTTTTAAAAGTCATTGATTCATAATATTAGTAGCTAACATAACTGGAGTGCTTTATAGTTTATATAGTTTTCATAAATGTCTACATCTGCATTATGACATTTGATCAATCAAGGTACAAGAAAAGTTTTAATAAGCCAGATAGTACCCATTCAAAATATCCTCATCCCAAGTCTCATAATAGTTATTCTGAGTGAAAGAAGCTAGACATACAGAAAAGAATATATGTTGTGTAGAGGCAGAAAACTTTCCCCTTCTTTCTTTCTAGGCTCTTTGACTGGTCTGACAATTAAGTTGACGTAAGACAGATTAGCAGGAGAAAAACAAATTTAATTTTTACAGATGGGAGCCCCTCAAAAAATATGAGACTCTAAGACAGTCAAGCAATTGAGGCTTATATACTATCCTGAGCTAAAGAGAAGAGTGTAGGGATCTGGGACTTCTTGGGGAGGAAGACAATTCACAGGAAGATGAGAAAAGCAAATGTTTGGTAAACAGATGTTTGCCCTGCCATTCAGATAAGTTCTCTTAAGTGTTCTAATATTGTATGTTACTTCAGTAGGTTTTTTCAAGTTGTAATTCTAAATTAGTTGCTCAATTTCAAAAATTGAAATTGAAATTTTAAGGCTTGTCCTCTAATGAAGTAAATTTTCTTAAATATAATAAATACAAAAAATCTCAAATATGTCAGATTCTTTCTTAAAATAAAAACATATACTATAGTTTTGATTCTAAACCTTTTTATTCTTAATTCTGTCTTCCCAGAGTTGAACGTTGCTGGCCCATCAAGAAAACCATTACAACTTCTTTAAACACTTTTTTTTGTTTTCTCAATAAAATGTTGAAGAAAAAAATGTTATCAAGGATGCAATGCCTTGTACTCTAGAAAACTATAGTCATTTAAATAGGACTAATTACCCCCTTTCAAGTGTTAATGTATTTTTTGCTGAAACATGCAAAGAATTTTTATTTATCACGTATGTTAATACTTATATTTATTGGTAGCACAGAGTCACAGATAGAAGTGCAGGCAAGGTATTAGCAGGGTTCATGGGTCTAGCACAACATCTGGTACAGTCAGTTGTTCAGTAAGGCTTCCTCATAGTTCTCAAATGCCAACTTTTTGTACAATAAACTATCAATTAGTCATTTTTAAAGTCAATGCCTTTGTTTATTATTATTACACTACCGTTTTGCTAACTAAGGATTTCATTCCATTTTTGTTTTGTTATCTTTAGATTTTGCTTTGTTATCTTTACAGAATAGTATTCTTATTAAAAATTCCTAAGACTGGGCAATTCTAGCATGCAAAGTGTGATAGGACATAGCCAAGAGGACAAGAAACTGCAGCCATCTTCTAGGGATAATCAATTCCATCGCTGCTGCTCCTTGCAGCTTGCGGGTCCTCTTCTTATGATCATTGGGCTCTTATGTGGTTGTGTCTCACCCTTGGTCATTCCAATAATATACAAACTCCATACTCCTAACAACAATGCTACACTCACTCCCTCTTCTACTTAAAAGAATGTTAGATCTATAAATTTATATCAATTGTAAAACTCCATAATGTAAGCAAGCATTATAAGCTTAAATAGCAATAATATATTTTAAATGTTAAATAAATATTATGTTTAAATATTTTTAAAATCCCTCATGAGATTAAATTGCTTACTAAAAATTTCAAGAATTCAGTAAATAGCAGTCTCTGGTAACTTGGTTGTATGTAGCTCCATGGGAAAAGAAAAAGAAGTTTGCCTAATTGGGTTTTATAAAAATCTCACTATCAGCAGCAAAATAGTAATAAAGGTGTGAAATATATGTCAAAGAGTTGTCTAACTTATTTTAAATTCTCTCCTTTTGTTTTTCTCAAAATGGAGTCATTAAATCCTATTCTTAATAGTGGAATCATTCAGAATTTCATAGATTATAATTTTGTATTGGTATAGAAATCATAAAATTGAAAAAAAAAGGTCTAGGAAGCAATTTTATGGACTATAGTCAAGTCAGAACTCCCAAGGGAAGGAAGGCAAATAAATGACATCGCTAAGGGAAAATTTCAAATCCTAGCCCTAGTTGCTTAACCTTAATTACATCTTCTTGGAAAAAAAAAAATTTCCCTCTGGAATCTGAGCATTTATACAAATGCCAGGGCTGGGCCGGTGGTGTAGTGGTTAAGTTTGTGCACTCTGCTTCAGCGGCCTGGGCTTTGCTGGTTCAGATCCCAGGCACAGACCTACACACTGCTCATCAAGCCATGCTGTGGCAGCGTCCTACAAACAAAATAGAGGAGACTGGCACAGATGTTCGCTCATGGCCAATCCTCCTCACCAAAAAAAAAAAAAAAGCCAATAATTTTGCAAATAATGAAGAATATGTAGTATTTCTATTTAATGGGTAGAGCTGATGCTATGACCTAACTGGAAATGCAGTGAATTTTTTTCTGTCTTTTTTCCAAAGGAAGAGGCTTTAGAGAAACTTAAGTGAAATATTGATACACAGAAACAACTGTCATTTAGTGTCTTTGCTTTTTTTTAGCTTTATTGAGGTAAAATTGACAAGTAAAATTATAATACACTTAAAGAGTACAACTTGATAATTTGATATGTATATAGAGAGTGTATATGTACATATTGTGAAAGGATTCCCACAATCAAGTTAATTAATGTATCCATCACATTTGCCTTTTTTTAATGAGAACACATAAGATCTGGTCTCAGCATATTTGAATTATACAATACAGTATTGTCAACCACAGTCACTATGGTTTACATTATCTCCTCAGACCTTACTCATCTTACAAGTGAAAGTTTGTACCCTTTTACCACCCTATCCCCATTTTCCCCACCCCCCAATCTCTGTTAGTGCCTTACTTTGATGATTTCTCACTCTTTCAATTCTAAATGTGCTGTTGAATTAAGTTTATATCTCACAATGACATGATTTATAGGACACAAAGTCCCTTTATTGATGTACAGTTAAAAAATCATCTCATAGAAGTTTCACTGTAACTGGTCAAAGTACTTAAAATGTTAAGCCCATAAATTAATGTCCTGGCTGCCCCCTGTATTAGTCTGCTTGGTCTGCTATAACAAAATACCATGAGCTCGGTAGATTGAACAAAAGACACTTATTTCTCACAGTGCTAGAGGCTAGGAGGTTCCAAGGTCAAGGTGCCAACCAATTTGGTTCCTGGTGAGGATTCTCTTACTAGCTTACAGCGGACTGCCTTCTAGTGTGTACTCACAGGGGAGAGAGAGAGAGTTATGTCTCTCTCTTCCTCTTATAAGGGCACTCATCCCATCATGAGGCTCCCACCCTCATGTCTTCATCTAACCCTAATTACCTCCAGTGGCCACATCTCCAAGTATAGTCACATTGCAGCTTAGAGCTTCAACAGGAGAATTTTGGCAGGACATGATTCAGGTCATAGCCTCCCAAAGTATTTGTATAACTTTCATCATTTCTTGGTTTTCTAATCCAAAAACTCTTTATTTCTTATTTTTATGTCTATATTAAAAACAACAAAATAGTATTTTTAAATTGCTTTACTGTTAAGCACAATTCTAGGGTTTTTTTAAGTAGACAATTTTTTAGAGAAGTTTTAGATTCACAGCAAAATTGAGCAGAAGGTACAGACGTTTCCCATGTACCTCCCGCCCCTCAGATGTATATCCTCTCCCATTCACATCTCCCACCAGAGTGGTGTACTTGTTACAACTGATGACACATCGTAATCACCCAAAGTCCAAAGTTTACACTATGGTTTACTCTTGGTGTTGTGTATTTTATGGGTTTGAACAAATGTATAATAACATGTATCCACCATCATAGTATCATCGAGTAGTTTCACTGCCCTAAAAGTCTTCTGTTCTCTGTCTACTCATCTCTCCCTCCCCCTGGCTCAGTGAGTGCCAGATAACTCCTGGAAACCACTAATCTTTTTACTGTCTCCATAGTTTTGCCTTTTCTAGAATGTCATATAGTTGGAATCATACAATATGTAGAGTTTTCACATTGGCTTCTTTCACTTAGTAATATGCCTTTAAAGTTCCTCCATATCTTTTCATGGCTTGATAGTGCATTTCTTTCTAGTACTGAATACTAATTTATTGTCTGGATGTACCAGTTTATCTATCCATTCACCTACTGAAGAATATCTCATTTGCTTCCAAATTTGGGCAATGATGAATAAAGGTGCCATGAACATCCATGTGCAGGTGTCTGTGTACACATAAGTTTTCAACTCTTTTAAGTAAATACCAAGGAGCGTGGATGCTGGATTGTGCAGTAAAAGTACCTTTAGTTTTCTAAGAAACCACCAAGTTGTCTTCCAAAGCAGCTGTACCATTTTGCATTTCCACCAGCAATGAATGAGCGTTCCTGTTGCTCCAAATCATCAGCAACATTTGGTGTTTCGATGTTTTGGATTTTGGCCATTCTAATAGGTGTGATGCCTCATTATTGTTTTAATTTGCATTTCCCTTATGACATACAATGTGGAGTATCTTTCACATAATTATTTGCCCTCTGTGTATGTGCTTTGGTGAGGTGTCTGTTAATGTCTTTGGCCTATTGTTTAATTAGGTTGTTATCTTAATGTCCAGTTTGAAGAGTTCTTTGTATATTTTGGATAACAGTCCTTTATCAGATGTGTCTTTTGCAAATATTTTCTCCCAGTCTGTATCTTGTCTTCCCATTCTCTTGACAGTGTCTTTCGCAGAGCAGAAATTTTTAATTTTAATGAAGTAAAGCTTATCAATTCTTTCTTTCCTCGATCATGCCTTCTGTGTTTTAGGTAAAAAGAATCACCAAACCCAGGGTTATCTAGATTTTTTTTCCTTACCTTCTGTGAGTTTTATAGTCTTGTGTTTTGCATTTAGGTCTATGATCCATTTGGAGTTAATTTTTATGAAAATTGTAAAGTCTGCATCTAGATTCATCTTTTTGCATGTGGATGTCCTTCTTCAGCTTCAAAATTCATTTTCCTGAGAATAGTGGGTGGTAATAACAGTAGCCAACATTTGTTGATGCTTGCTGATGCTCTAGGTGCAGGCAATGTTCTAAGAGCTTTCGTGTACTAAACTCATTTAACTGTCATGACAACCCTATTAGATAGGTAATATTATTTACATTTTACAGAAGAGAAAGCTTATTTTCAGGACAAGAAATAGCTTGCTCAAGGACACAGAAGCAGTCAACTGAGGGAACCAGGTTTGGAAGCCAGGCAGCCTGGTTCTAAAGCACACCCTCTCACCCATTTATCTACAATAGACCTAGGCCTTTACAACAGTAGATAATAAAAACCTTGTTTTAAGATTATTGATCTAAATAATACTTGGAAAAGGTAAAGGCAGTACGCTTCTTGCCTAGAAGAAAAGACAAGATCTTTAACAGAGAAAATATTTCACAACGATGTGTATTATATTTGCTGAAATATTTGGATTTTTACTTCCTTGAATCAATGTGTATTATATATGCCTCAAAGCAAATGTGAAGAAATATATCTCTGTAGACTGATAGGCAATAAGTGGATGAACACATGATGGAAGTATTTGCCCTCACAGTTTGTGGATTAATATTTTAAATTGCATGTTATGATTAATTATGATTCATCAAAAATAATGGAAAGAGTTTGCTCATATTGTGCAATTGATTAACTATCACAGACTTGGAAAATCTATGATAAATCATTCTCATTTATGAGCATCAGACACTGGTGACATTCAAGAATATAATCTGCGCAGCCGTCCATCGTTTCTTAGTCTTGAATGGAGACCTTAATCTCTTCACACAGACAAGCTGAAGGCACAAACTCAGCTCGGCTGCTTTGGCTTGGTCACTTTACATTTACTGTGTCTAACTCAGATGTCTTTATATAACCAAAAAAAAATCTACTCACGTAAATTTAGTCTTCCAGGTAAAATAGTGTGATAACAAGCATATGAGTTACACAGGCCACACCAGATATTATAGGCCTGTGCTTACACAGTTTGTGCCCAGAGAACATGATAAAGCACAGTTATAAATATACAAAAAGTTATAAATCTTCGTTTAACTCTCTGGAACAGAAGTTTTCACTGTTCTGGCAAACTGCCCAACCTACCACTAAGATCTCTCACATTTTCCTTTATAACATTTCTTATATTTATAACTAATAATTATAGCTAATAATTTCTACCACTTTTGTGGCATTTGAATCACTGCCACCTGATCCTCATGATCTGCCCTAAAAGCAGCCCTCAACTTTATCACCCAATTTCTTCTTCAGCCGAAAGCATGTTTACTGTAATGTCCTACCATCACACAACACTTTATTTATGGATGTAAGACAACTTTTTCATTCTCATATTTCATCATATCATAATGCTGCTGTTTGGATTGCGCTAATGAAACAATCCAAAAGTGCCTAATGTCACTGGTTCCAGACTGGAGAGTTTTCTGGGCTGTTCTTGGCAGTGGTGGTGACACCAGATGCTAAAAGGCTGGTATTCAGAAGCCGAACATTAGATGTTATAAGGAAAGTGTGCATGTGTCAGACTCAGAGTATGGTAACCCTGCCATGTGCCACTCCAACCAAAAGAGGAAAAAAAATAAACAAAGCTCAATAATCATCTTGGAGTCAATCACAGTCTGAATGTATACATTTTAAATAAAATTAAATGTGGATTTACAGATAGAAAAGACAGTTCTCAAGACATTTTTTTTAAGTAGTGCACATATAAAGCAGAAATTTATATAGCTAAATTTTAGATAGGTTGAACCATATGAAATTTCCATTTTAGTAGGTCAAAAACGGTCAAATATTGGCAACTTCATATGATTCTGCTTAATACTCAGTTCGTAAAATATAATAACCTTAATTTTTATTGAGAATAATGGGAAAGATCATTATGCAAACAGCTGACAAAAATAGCAAGACACAGCATTTAAAGTCACATCATCGATCTCATTTGTCTGGATAAAGTATCATGCATTACCTTAATTTTCAGCTATTGCTTACATCTCACACTCTCTGGAAGACTGTCACAGAGCAGATTAAAAAGTGGCAATATAAATCACAACTTCTGCTATCTAATACTGTGGTTTCCAAACACTAGTCTGACAAATGATGAGAGTATTATGAACTCTTCAGTTCAATAATCCAATATTCTACCAGTAGTTAGTGAAAGTAGTGTGAAATAAAACACATTCTGAAATAAATGCCAAGGTTAAAAATACTGCTTCAAAGTCTATAAACTTATTACATGCTATTATAAAGTGCCAACAGTTTTCTGTTCCCAGTACTTCTGTTTTACTTGAAATCGATTGGAATTACCACACTAAATCTATGTCTTTGAGAGCTCAGCATGGGAATAAGTCAGATTAAACACAATATGGTCAGCAAAGTACACTGTATAATTATTTTTTCTTATCTTCCTAAGCTCTTTACTCAAATCCACATGTATTTAAGGAACACACTATTTTCAAATCACTGTGTGTGTGCTGTAAAGAAAACAAAAATCAAAAACCTTTTTTCCCTCAGGTTGCATTCTAATTTTAGAGACAAAATATGAACACGTGTGTGTGGGGGGGGGGGTTTACAGTTAGGTCGTATGCTTTGTTCTATTTTGTATTACTGATTTAATTTTTAAGAATAGTCTATTTTTGAGAGCGATTTTAGGTTCACAGTAAAATTGAGCAGTCTGTCCCCACACATGCACAGCCTTTCCGATGATCAACATGCCACACCAGAGTGGGACATTTGTTACAGTTGATGAACACTGACACATCATTATGACCCCAAGTCCGTACTTTACATTACTGTTCACTCTTGGTGTTGTGCATTTGATGGGTTTGGACAAATGGATGATGACACGTATGCACCATTGTAGCGTCATAAAGAGTATCTTCACTGCCCGGAAAAATCCCCTGTGCTCCAGCTATTCATTCCTCCCTCCCTCCAACCCCTGTGTTTTATTTTTTTTTAATTTTTTTATTGTGGTCTAAATAGTTTATAACATTGTGAAATTTCACTTGTGCAGTAATATTTGTCAAACACCATATAAAAGTGCTCCTGCATGCCTTGTGCCCACCCTCCCCTCTCCTTTCCCCTGGTAACCACTAAATTGCTCTATTTGTCTGTAAGTTTGTTTATCTTCCACATATGAGTGAAATCATATGGTATCTGTCTTTCTCTGTCTGGCTTATTTTGCTTAACATGATGCCTTCAGGGTCCATCCACGTGGTTGTGAATGGGACGATTATGTATTTTTTTATGGCTCAGGGGTACTCCATTATTTATCCAATCATTACCCATGGGGCACTTGGGTTGCTTCTACATCTTCATTATAGTGAACAATGCTGCAATGAACATACGGGTGCATAAATCTCTTTGTATTGTTAATTTCAAGTTATTTGGATAAATATCCAGTAGTGGGATAGTTGGGTCATACGGTATTTCTATTTTTAGTTTTCTGAGAAATCTCCATACTGTTTTCCACAGTGGCTGCACCAGTTTGCATCCCCACCAACAGTGGATGAGGGTTCCCACTTCTCCACAACCTCTCCAATATTTGTTATTTTTTATTTGCCTTGGTGATTATAGACATTCTAACAGGCTTAAGGTGATACCTAAGTGTAGTTTTGATTTGCATCTCCCTGGTGCTTAGTGATGTTGAGCATCTTTTCATGTACCTATTGGTCATCTGTATATCTTCTTTGGAAAAATGTCTGTTCACATCGTCTGCCCACTTTTTGATTGGGTTGTTTATTTTTTTTGTAGTTCAGTTGTGTGAGCTCTTTATGTACTATGGAGATTAACCCCTTATCAGATATATGACTTGCAAATATTTTCTCCTAGTTAGTGGGTTGTTATTTCCTTTTGATCTTGGTTTCCTTTGCCTTCCAGAAGCTCTTTAGTCTGTTGAAGTCCCACTGGTTTATTTTTTCTTTTGTTTCCCTTGTCTGAGTGGACATCTTATTTGTAAAGATCCTTGTAAGGCTGCTGTCAAGGAGTGTACTGCCTATATTTTCTTTCAGAAGTTTTGTGGTTTCCAGTCTTACCTTCAAGTCTTTGACCCATTTTGAGTCTATTTTTGTGTGTGGAGAAAGATAATGATCTACTTTCATTCATTTGCATGTGGCTGTCCAGTTTTCCAAGCACTATTTATTGAAGAGGCTTTCCTTTCTCCATTGTATGCTCTTGGCTCCTTTGTTAAAGATTAGCTGTCTGTATATGTACGGTTTTATTTTTGGGCTTTCAGCTCTGTTCCATTGATCTGTGTGTCTGATTTTGTACCAGTACCATGCTGTTTTGATTACTATAGCTTCATAATACGTTTTGCAGTCAGGGATTGCAATGCCACCAGCTTTGTTCTTGTTTCTAAGGATTACTTTGGCTACTGGGGTCTTTTGTTGCCCCATATGAATTTCAAGATTCTTTGTTCTATTTCTGTGAAGAATGTCACTGGAATTCTGATTGGGATTTCATTGAATCTGTAGATTGCTTTAGGTAGTATGGCCGTTTTAACTACCTTTTTTCTTCCAATCCATTTACATGGAATATCTTTCCATTTCTTTATGTCGTTATCAATTTCTTTCAGTAATGTCTTATAGTTTTCCTTGTATAGGTCTTTCACCTCCTTGGTTAAATTTATTCCTAGAGATTTTATTCTTTTTGTTGTGATTGTAAATGGGGTTATATTCTTGAGTTCTTGTTCTGTTAGTTCATTATTAGAATACAGTAATGCCACTGATTTTTGTACGTTGACTTTGTATCCCGAAACTTTGCTGTAGTTATCAATTATTTCGAATAGTTTTCTGATGCATGATTTAGGATTTTCTATATATAGCATCATGTCACCTGCAAAGAGAGAGAGTTTCACTTCTTCAGTGCCTATTTGGATTCCTTTTACTTCTTTTTCATGCCTAATTGATCTGGCCAAAACCTCCAGTAGTATGTTGAATAAGAGTGGTGAGAGTGGGCACCCTTGTCTTGTTCTTGCTCTCAGCTGGATGGCTTTCAGTTTTTCTCTGTTGAGTATGATGTTGGCAGTGGGTTTGTCATATATGGCCTTTATTATGTTGAGGTATTTTCCTTCTATATGCATTTTATTGAGAGTTTTTATCACGAATGGATGTTGGATCTCGTCAAAAACTTTCTCTGCATCTATGGAGATAATCATGTGGGTTTTGCTCCTCCTTTTGTTAATATGGTATGTATCACATTGACTTATTTGCAGATGTTGAACCATCCCTGTGTCCCTGGTATGAATCCCACTTAATCATGGTATATGATCTTTTTAATGTCTTGCTGTATTTGGTTTGCCAATATTTTGTTGACGAGTTTTGCATCTATGTGCATCACCAATATTGGCCTCTAATTTTCCTTCTTTGTGTTGTCCTTGTCACATTTTTGGATCAGGGTGATGTTGGCCTCATAGAATGTGTTAGGAATGTCTTTGTCTTCCTCAATTTTTTGGAATAGTTTGAGTAGAATAAGTAATAAATTGTCTTTGAATATTTGGAAGAATTCTCCCAAGAAGCCATCTGGTCCTGGACTTTTATTTTGGGGGAGGTTTTTGATTACTGTTTCAATCTCTTTACTTGTGATTGGTTTATTCAGATTCTCTATTTCTTCTTGATTCAGTTTTGGGAGGTTGTAAGAGTCTAAGAATTTATCTATTTCTTCTAGATTGTCCAGTTTGTTGGCATATAGCTTTTCATAATATTCTCTTATAATCTTTTGTATTTCTGTGGTATCCATTGTAATTTCTTCTCTTTCATTTCTAATTTTATTTATTTGAGCCTTCTCTCTTTTTTTCTTAGTGAGTCTGGCTAAGGGTTTGTCAATTTTGTTTATTCTCTCAAAGAATCAGCTCCTTCTTTCATTAATCTTTTTCACAGTCTTTTTTGTTTCAGTTTCATTTATTTCTGCTCTAATTTTTATTATTTCTCTCCTTCTGCTGAGTTTGGGTTTTTTTTGTTCTTCTTCTTCTACTTCTGTTAGGAGTGGTTTAAGATTGTTTATTTGAGCTTTTTTTGTTTGTTAATGTGGGCCTGTACTGCTATAAATTTCCCTCTTAGGACTGCTTTTGCTGCATCCCATAAGAGTTGGCATTGTATGTTTTCATTCTTGCTTATCTCCAAATATTTTTTCATTTCTCCCTTTATTTCTTCAACAGCCCATTGGTTGTTCACTAGCTTGTTGTTTAGTCTCCACATTTCTGTTCCTTTTTCAGCTTTTTTCTTGTAGTTGATTTCTAGTTTCACAGCAGTATGGTTGGAAAAGATAGTAGATATGATTTCAATCTTCTTAAATTTATTGAGGTTTGCCTTGTTTCCCAATATATGACCTATCTTTGAGAGTGTTCTATGTGCGCTTGAGAAGAATGTGCATTCTATTGTTTTGGGATGGAGTGCTCTATCTATATCTATTAAGTTCATCTGGTCTAGTTTTTCATTTAAGTCCACTATCTCCTTGTTGACTTTTTGTCTGAATTACCTATCCATTGATGTAAGTGGGATGTTGAGGTCCCCAACTATTATTGTGTTATTATTAATGTCTTCTTTTAGGTTTGTTAATAGTTGCTTTAGGTACTTTGGTGCTCCTGTGTTGGGTACATACATGTTTATAAGTGTTATGTCTTCTTGGTGGAGAGTCTCTTTTATCTTTATATACTGCCACTTTATGTCTCTCTTTACCAGTCTTATCCTGAAGTCTACTTTGTCTTATATAAGCATGGCAACACCCGCTTTCTTTTGTTTGCCATTAGCTTGGAGTATTCCAAGCCCTTCATTCTGAGCCTTTGTTTGTCCCTACAGTTGAGATGTGTTTCCTGGAGGCAGCATATTGTTGGGTCTTGTTTTTTTAATCCATCCTGCCATTCTGTGTCTTTGGACTGGAGAATTCAATCCATTTACATTTAGAATGATTATTGATATATGAGGGCTTAATACTGCCATCTTATTGGACATTTGCTGATTCTTCTGGATTTCCTTTGTTTCTCATCCCATGTATTTCAGACCACCAGTTTGATTGGGTAGTTTTCTCTGTTGATTTTATTCGTTTTCTCCTTGTTTATTATGAATGTCTCTGTCCTAATTATTTGTATAGTGATTACCCTTAGGTTCTTATAAAAAGTCTCATAGCTGAGATAGTCTATTTTCTGATAGCCTCTTATTTCCTAGACTACACTGATTCCATCCCTTGCCTCTTCCCCTTCTAAGTTATTTTTGTCATATCTTTTCCATCTTGTGTTGTGAGTTTGTGGTTAAAAAGATGAGATCATTTTTGTTTTGGTGTTTTCCTTTTCTTTACCCTTGATGTAAAGTTAAGTGTTTACTAACCTGATCTGATAGAGAGCTGCCATTTTCTGATTATTGCCTACCTGTTCTCCTCCTTGCTCAGGGCTTTGTGGCCCCTTTCCTTTTTTTTTTTTTCAGATATGAGGGCCTTCTTGAGGATTTCTTGTTGCGGGGGTGGGTAGTGACAATGAACTTGGTTAGCTTCTGTTTATCTGGGAAAGTTTTTATTTCGCCATCATATCTGAAGGAGATTTTTGCTGGATACAGCATTCTTGGCTGAAAGTTTTTGTCTTTCAGGATTTTGAATGTATCTTTCCAGTCTCTCCTAGCCTGTAAGGTTTCTTCTGAGAAATCCACTGAAAGCTTGATAGAGATTCCTTTGTAAGTTATTTTCTTCTGCCTTGCTGCTCTTAGTGTATTTTCTTTGTCCTAGATGTTTGCCAGCTTCATTACTATATGCCTTGGAGTGGGTCTTTTTACACTGACAAAGTTAGGAGAGTTGGAGATTTTTTTTCATACATTGTGGTTTTCATCTCTAACACTTCTGATTGGTTCTTCTTTATGGTTTCAATCTCCTTTGTGTAGAAGCTTCTGAATTTGTTAATTTGTCTTCCTGTGTTTTCTTGTAACTGGATCAGTTTTTTTATGATAGCTATTTTGAATTCTTTGCCATTTAGGTTATGGATGTCTGTTCCTTCAGGGTTGGTTTCTGGGTACTTGTCACTTCCCTTCTGGCCCGGAGCTTTAATACACCTACTCATACTGCTTGATGGGGTAGATTTTTGCTTCTTAATGGTGTTCTTATTAGGTCACAGCTGCCACGTACCACCACAGGATGGGGTCAGGTTCTGTGTATTCTGGGCCCGGCACAGGAAAGGGCTCCCCAGCTCCAGCCACTAACTGCTTTTCTCTCTGAGTGACTGATCAATGGCAGATTTGGAGCACTCTCTTTCTCTGCCGCCACTGCCAAGCTCTCTGCACTGTGCTCCAGACAATTCTGGGGCTGGAGTGCCAAGCAGGGGCCAGGGCACCTCTCTTGGTTTGCACTTTCCCCTCCGCAGCTGCCACACTCTCTACACCATGCTCTGAATGATTCTGGGGCTGGAGCACCAAGAACGGACCAGGGTGCCTCTCCCAGCTGCACACCCTCTCTCTCCTCCACAGCTACCACACTCTCCACACCTTGCTCCAGATGACTCTGGGGCTGTGCACTTTTCCTGCCACTGCTGCCAAACTCTCTTCACCTTGCTCCAGGCGAACCTGGGACTAGAGTGCCTGAGCCCTAACTCCCCCGCCACTACCCCATTCACCACACTGTGCTCCTGACGATTCTGGGGATGGAGTACAGAAGGGGACAGGGTGCCCTTTTCTCCTGTGCAACTCCCACTGCTGCAGCCTGTCTCTCTCCATGGAGCTCCTGCGGATCAGCTTTCACTTCCTCCAGAGGATCCAGCCCCACCACCACCTTCAGGTGTATGGCTGTGTGGGTCTCCCAAACGTCTTTTGTGATGTGTATATGTCCTCTGTTGGTGTATGAAAGTCCTTTTGCTTGTATCTTAGAGGGGAGAATCCAAGGGAAGACCTCACTTCGCTATGATGCTGACACCACTCACACATGTGTTTTTTAAATAAATTTACTTTAAGTGACATGTTAAGAGAGAAAAATAAAAGAGTTGCCACAAGGCAGTACATGATGGTCAGATGTATATAGCACAAATGGTAATTAATGTTAGAATTCAGAAGAGGGAAAGATTTCAGATTCCGTCCAGAGAAGATTTGCAGGTGAAGCAGGATTCGTGCTCCCTTTAAAGGATCACTGGTGTTTAGAAGAGGAAAAGGGGAGAGAGACTGCTTTCATTCTTGATGCCAGGAGATTGGTCTGGGTAGATTTTTGGAAAGAGAGTACTTAGGAATAATCTCACACCACCACTGTTTTTAAGTTTACCAGTGTTTCCTGTCACATTTTAGTTACTTAGAAACTTTATTACTCATTATTACCATCACCTTATTTACCACCATATCAACTTACATATCAAAAATTCTTTAATAGCTTCTCAAAATTCCAATTGATATCATTTATTTCAGGTTCCCCAGAAAAAATACACTCGAGTAAATTTATAGCAGTGGCTTGGGATGGCTAGAAAAATAAGTCCCACATATTTGGGGACAAGAGAGCTCTGTTTCATTCATTTCAATATTTCAAAATGGAGTCATTGAGAAGCCTCTCTAAATTTAGAATACCTTCCACTTCCAGTTCTATCACAGATTAATATGTGAAAATCTTCTAAATTTTACTTCTGAATCCATAAAGAAACATGAGAAAAAAATTTTGAATGAAAAGAAATTAAGACACTGTCTTTCCAGTTTCTGTATTTTCACTTGCTGCCTCCAACCATAGCTAGTGACCTCACACTCAAGAACCAATTCTGACAAAGTGTACGACAAATTTAAGATGACTACTTTCTTGGAATTTGGAGTGACACTTAGTGCTTTATTGCTTTCCACTAAGAATGATTCTAGGTCAATTTACCTGAAATTCAATTTTCCAAAGGAACAATATGTCAAATGATCACTTTTCCTCCTTGGTTAAAATTACCAATATACTAGAAACCTGCTTTTATTTCATTAGCCAAAGATTTATGACATTCATATTGGATGCAGTCTTTACATAGATTTTAATTTATGAGGAGATCATAACATTTTAAGGATTGTTTAATTAATCTTTCCCCTGGTTTTCTGCTTATACTGCTGTTCCTGCAGTTTGAAAGCTGGATAGAAAGAGGAAGCACTTTGCTGGGGAAGGAAAGAAAAGCCTGAGAGCACAAAGAACAGCCTGGACTACCGATCTCTGAAAAAAAGGCTGTGAAGTAGAGATTTCAGAGATAGGAGAGACGAGGATGGGATAATGGAACAAGACAGAGGGACCAAAAAAAAAAAATTGAGAGAGGGAGCAGAAAGAAGAGAGATCAACAGGGGAAATGGGGGAATTTTGAGGGACCAGGAGAGAACAGCAATAGAGAGGAGAAGGGGAATAAAGAAACTTAGGAGCAAAGAGAGGTGAGCCTGAAAGACAGATAGAAGTTGATAGGCTGAGAGAAAAGACTACAAGACTGAGTAGAGGGAATGAGTGATGGGGAGGGCATAGACCAAAGGGCCAAGAGAAGAGAGACTAAGGGGACAGTGAAAAACTTGTGTCCAAGTTGCACAAAGCAAGCCAGGTCCTAATAATCCACCATATAAGGTGCTGTAAGCATTATGAATATTTAGGAGAAAATAGCTTTTGGTAAAGTTAACTTTGGTAAATTTCTCATTTGTCATTCAGCAAAACATAGTAATTGATCATTAGGCAAAACGGCTGGCTTTCATGAAAACATCTCTGGGAATTTATTTCCGAAATAAACACATTTCATTGCAAATTTGCATATCATTGTTTGAATGGCATGTGCTTTGAATACCCATACAAGCTTCCATTCATCCTCTGCCCTACTGTCACGAGGCTGTGTCCTCTCCTCTCAGTGTTCTTCCCACCACGTTCCATTTATTTCTTAAGGAATAGCACTGGATATGAAAAAGACCATTGCAGTTCCTAGCTGGATGCTGCAGGATTCCTACAGTCCTTACCAGGGTATCTTCTTTACAGTGCTAGCAGATTTCTACTGAAAATAAAAGTGTTAACATCTAAGAGTTTTCAAAGCACAAGTAAGTTAGGTGATCAGGACCATAACCGTTGCTGTTTATTTTTAATTTTTATGAGGAAATTGGTGCCCAAAGAAGATAAGTGAGTTGTTCAAGGTCATTAGGTAAGGCTTGCAAAATCTGAAACCTTAAGCAAAGTCTTCTTGCAGAAAAGCCAATGCTTACTTTTTTTAATAATATCCCAACCCACTCTCCCCAAATACTATTAGAGATCCACAGTTCCCATAATGGCTATCATTATGGGAACGGCTATCGTTTTCTGGGGCCAGCCTGGTGGCGTAGTGGTTAAGTGCACACACTCCACTCGGTGGCCCAGTGTTCATGTGTTCAGACCCCCAGAGCAGACCTAGCACCACTTGTCAAGCCACACTGTGGTGGCATCCCACATAAAATGCAGGAAGATTGGTACAGTTGTTAGCTCAGCAATAATCTTTCTTCAGCAAAAGGAGGAAGATTTGCAACAGATGTTAGTTCAGGGCCAATCTTCCTCACACACACACAAAAAGCAACATTTTCAAGTGAGAAAATACAACAGCTAGAATATATGTGATGATTTGAACGAATAAGATTGATTCAAAAGGTACTCCTCCCACATTCTCTTCCTAACAAAGATGTCTTTTAGCTTCTCCTAATATTTATTGTTATAAATCTAGTAACTAGGTTCTCAGTTCAACAATGCTCAAGTACATATGACTAAAATTAGAAAAAAATTGAAATAGATAATTTATTGGGTTATATTTTCCTTTAAAAGCAAAGCTTTTTTTATGGTGTGAATTAGATACACACCATGTTATAAGAAATGGATAAGCTAAAAATTACTATTAGAATAATGGCTTAAAGAAATATATTAATGTGAATGTGCATAGGTACCCTATCAACAAATTCTGATATCCTTTTGGCTTACTTAGAACAAAGTCTTATATTTAAAGAATTCCGAAATCAGCCCTGGTTCTGAAAAAAACTGTAATGTCTGACATTTGACTCTTCTTATTAGCTAACAAGTTAGTCTGTCACAGTTTCGTGAATGCGGGTAAAACAAATGAGACTCCTTGGGGAGAGGCGGACAGTTTTTACTTACACCAATAGCTGTAGCCACAGTATCAGCATTTTTGTGCTGGTTCCCCAAGCCCCAATTACTACAGAGTGACATGCAGAGGGCCAGGTGACACAAGCACACACTATGGGTTGTCTTACAGGAAAGGAACCCCACGATGACAGAACCAGGATCGGTCATGATGGGCAGTAATCATGCTTGCTCTTTGCTCCAGAAAGAGACATTTTGATTGTACCATGTAGTAAGCATGGCTGCACTTTGCTCTGGAGAGACACCATCTCTGTCTTCCAAGGTACTGTACAAACATCCTTGAAAGGACAGTCCAGAACAAAGAGCAGTCAGAGTCTCCCTAGTAAGATGGATGAAAGCACTAGAAACCCATGAGAATTCTCTCCAACAGGTCAGTCAGCACCTGCTTCAAGCTGTCTGTTAGGTTGTTCTGAAAATTGGGATTGTTGTTTAATTAACAACCTAACTTCCTCGTATATCCCTTAATTGCAAGTAATTTTACTTGGAATGTAGTTTCTTTCTGTTATTCTCTCCATGTGATTCCACTGGAAAGAAAGGCAAACTGCCATAATAAACTTCAGTTTAATCCATTTGCTGTAACTATGTCTGATCACAACCAGAAACACTGATTCTCTCCCAAAGGTTCAAACCTAACTCAGGCTCCAGGGCGGACTCGGCCCATTTCAGACCTCAAGTGATTCTGCATCGATTGAACCTTGCTGCAAGCCTGCTTGCTCCTGGGGCCCTGCCTTGATAACTGCACCAGTGCATCTGTTCTCTCAGACTGGCATCTTGTTTTGTCCCTCCGGATCCCCTAAGAGCCTAAGTCCCGGACCTAGCCCCAACCCGGCATCTGGGCCATGCCCCAGCTGTGACACCTTTGTCACTGACTAGTTGCCACCATTTTCATCACATTTGTCCTGCTGCCCCTGCTTGGTCCTGTGCCCCACTCTTCTACTTGGGGATTAACTAAATTCCTTTGCATGGTTTTCTTGATGCTAATCATCTATCTTAAGAACCACTTTTCTGTTATCACCTACCCCCGTTCGTTTATTCAACAAATAGTTCCTGAAGGACTACAAAGTTTGTGGATCTGGGCCAGCCTATGAGTTTGCAATGGAACCCTCAAATACTCTATCTGACTGGTCCTGATTACCTGACTGGTACTGTCTGTTGGCTTCTCCTGAACAGTGTATATGTTTCAGGTCTGGCTCCAGGCTCCAAAAGCCCATTCTGAGAACCATCACGCTTTCGGTGTACAAGATCCTTCCTTAAATTCCCCATATCTGTTATAAGTTTCTGTTTGAAAGGCTTTGTTTTGAAAATTTTAATAGCACTAGATGTTGTAACTGTCAGTCAGCATGTTGCTTTTCTCATAAAATACTAAATTGGAGAGATATTGTGGTATCCACCTGCCATGGTCTGTTCAGTTCACAGTTATTTTAAGGTGTTGTCATCTACACAATCTAGTATTTTCACCTATACAACCCAATATTTTCTTCCCAATGTTAAGGTCTTTGAATATTTTGAAGTTTGTTAAAGTTACATTAAACCATCATTGAGGCTTCATTCATTCTTGGGAGGTTTCCACAAATGAAACTTTACATATCTCCAGCCTCGTGGTCTCCTCTTGTCTACAAAACAGTACTGTACAGTTGTCTAATTTAAGAGCTCTTTTTAAAAGATCGATGAAATAGCTTCCCTTCTCAGGTTGTATATGTATATATTTAAGTATGTTGTATCTTTGTGTGTATCTGTGTGTGTGTGTGTGCACGTGCGCACTCCCTCTGATGTGGGTCATTATGGTTCACTGCTAAAGAAGGCCTTGCCAATTTCTAATCAGCTTTAAAGGAAAAATAAATGGTTTACTTTGAAGCAGTCACAATTTGTAGAAATTTTGAGCCCCAAATAGAACAAAATGCTAGAGGATTGTAAACACACTAATTTATAATAAATAGCATAATATACACTAACGTGATCAATATATAGCTAACATGCTGTGGATAACATATACTCTCATATAATAGGGTATCTGACCTAGGTTAATGATATAGGGGGCTAAAATCCTCAGCTCATGAACCACAAATCAAAATAATTCAGTTTACTAAGCAGAGAAATTGGCAAAGGTCGCAATAACCTCATGGTGTCAATTCAATTCTGCCAGAAAAGCACAAAGCCAAATAATCAGGAGACGTGATCTTAATGTCAATTAGTCCTTTCTTCTGTCAAATGGAATCATTTCTCAATCTTAAATTCTAACCAGGTTAAAAGGCATTGTCCAAAGTTCATTTCTAATAAGCTGCAAATCCTTATGACAAATGGTCATGTAAAAGAAACAGAGTTTTACCTGAATTATGCAGTTCCACATCCACAGGAAACCCTTTTCTGATTAAACTTCTTTTACCCTTGGACTCTTCCAACAGAAACAACAATTTATGTATAAAAACTACTACTCCTTATCCTTTCAATTATTGTTTTCCTCTTTCATGAATTTTAGTTACTTACCTCAAATCCTTTGAGAAAAATGAAGTATAAATAGATGAGTAGATGAACAGATGCTGAAAATAGATAGGCAAGATAGATAAGTAGATACATACATACACACATGCATATATACACACATAAACACACTCATATATACATACATACATAGACAAGTGACCCAGCACTATTTATTGAAAAATCTGTCTTTCCTCACTTATCTCCCAAGCTACTTCTGTCATATATCAAGACTGCATACATGTGGATTTTTTTCTGGGCTCTTTGTGGTGCTCCACTGACCTGTTTATTTACCTCTGTTTTAATTGCTGCAATGTATAATAAATATTGACATCTGATGGAGCATGTGTTTTCGCCATTTACTTCTTTATATGTGTCTTCTCCATTCTTGGCCCTTTGTAGTTACAAATATATTTTAGAATCATCTTCCAAGTTCTACTGAAAACAAAACAAAACCCTATTGAGATTTTCATTGGAATTACATTCAAGCTCTAAATTATTATTGTTTTTCTGACCCATGTTTGTGGTGTGTCTACACAGGCCTTTCTAATTTCTCTCAGTGATGTTTTATAGTTTCTACATGGCTGGTGCTGCATATCTTTTGATAAATTTGTTCTTAGATATATGATAGTTTTCATACTATTTGAATGGTATCTTTTTTTTCCTTCTTCTTCCCCTCAAAGCTCCCCAGTACATAGTTGTAGATTCTAGTTGTGAGTGCCTCTGGTTGTGCTACGTGGGACACTTCCTCATCGTGGCCTGATGAGCAGTGCCATGTCCATGCCCAGGGTCCGAACCAGCAAAACCCTGGGCCGCCGAAGCAGAGCACGCGAACTTAACCACTCGGCCAAGGGGCCGGCCCCTGAGTGATATCTTTTTAAATTTCATTCTCCATTTCTTGCTAGTATATAGAAATCAAATTGATTTTTTAATAATTCAATTTAAATAAAAAAATTTGCTAAGCTCTCATTAATTTTAATAATTTGTGGAGCCTCTGATTTTTTTATTTAAATAATCTCATCAACTACAAATAACGTCAGTTTTGTTTCTTCTTTTCCAATCTTTCTTTTTCCTTGCTTTACTGAACTGGCTATCACTTCCAACACAATGTTGTCTACCTGTGGCGAAAGATGAACCAACCTTAAAGGAAAGAGTTTGACATTTTCAACATTAAGTATATTATTTATTGTGAGTTCATTGCAGATGCTAAATATCTACTCTAATTTACTTACTATTTCTTTTAAAAAAGATTTAAAATTTTATCAAATGCATTTTCTGCAGTTATTGATAGGACTATAATCCCATATTGCTGGGAATTTCATTAATTGATTGACTAAATTTAAGCTAAGCCTGAAATCCTAGAAGAGATCCAACTTTGTCATAACATCCTTTTTTAAAGATTGAGATTCTGTTTGTTAATATTTTGTTTAGAAATTTTTCATCTATGTTCATGAATGAGATTGGCCTATAATTTACCTTTGTTGTACTGTTCTTACCAGATTTTGTATCATTACACTACTCTTGTTATAAAAGTTAGGGAGTATTCCCAATTTTTCTATCATCTTGAATGGTAGAACTCAGTAGTAGAGCCAATTAGGGGTAGAACTTACTAGTAAGGCCAATCTTGTGAGAAATTTTTGATTATTGATTCTACTTCTTTAATGACTTAGAACTGTCCAGGTTTCTCTTTCTTCCTGAATAATTCTTTTTCTTTTCTTTTCTTTTTTTTTTTAAGTACAAGTTTTTTGTTTGCTTGCTGGGAAAGATTCACCCTGAGCTAACATCTGTCACCAATCTTCCTCTTTTCGTTTTTCCTCTCCAAAGCCCCAGGATGTAGTTGTATATTCTAATTGTAAGTCCGTCTGGTTCTTCCATGTAAGCTGCCGCCACAGCATGGCTACTGACAGACAAGTGGTGTGGTTCCATACCTGGGAACCGAACCCAGGCCACTGAAGTGGAGCATGCCAAACTTTAACTACTGGGCCATCAGGGCTTGCTCTTCCTGAATAATTCCTGATAAATTATATTTTCCTAAGGATTTTTTATTTGGTGTACATTTTCAAATTTATTGATATGTCACTAATAATACCAGTCATTATCTGTTTAATTTCTGGATACCTCTAATCGTGTACTTTTCTCACAGCTGATATTGACAATTTGTGTCTTGTCTTTCTCTTCTGCTTATTCTTACCAGAGGTTTGTCAATTTCTTTAGCTTTGAAAAATAAAAAGACTTTTGGAATTGCTCATTCTCTCTGTAACTTCTGTGATATGTTTAATATATGCTCCCTTCTGCTATTTGAGAACATGGATTGGCCACATCTAGAATTATCATTATATATATTTTTTAAATATAAATTAGCTTAAGGTAGGTTTCTCTCACTTCCAACTGAATAAGTCTTGATACAATAAGTAAATATGATGCCACTCAAAATGATAAATTTAAAAGCAGCATTAAAAAGTAGCATTGACACAGTGCTTTAAGGATTTCTTACTTAAGGTTTACAAAAGTGCTTCAATATACGTTTAATTTCAAGCAATCCTGATATAAACTTTAAAGTAATTTTTATAACTCATTTTAGCATTGTGATAATCAAGGTCTGAGAATTTTCCAAGGCCTCGTTACTACTACGTGATAGAGCATAAACTTGAATTCCTGGCTTTAAAAGATACGCTACTTCCAAAATAATAGTATTAAGCATATTTTCACTTTATGTTTTATTGAATTGCTTGTTGTTACTATTATTTTTCATAATATGATTACTAACTCTCTTCCATGAACTATTGTGAGCTTGTTTTGGCAAAAACTCTTCAGCAATACAGGGTCCAGTACTTTCTAATCCTCACTGACCTGATTGCTCCCATAAATCCTGCTCACATGGTCTCCTCCATGGTCTATAAACATTCATTTTACTGCAATCAAAATTGCTATAATATTCCTTTAAGAACCTCCCAAATATTAGTTCTGAATCCTAATATCTTTTCAAGCAGTGGAACCCTTTCTGTATGACTAGATTTTAGTCTTGGGGGCACATAGTTTTATTTGTTTACTGTAGACCAGTCTTTAAAATATTTTTGACTATGTGGTTAATTTCTGAATTCACATTACCATTATTTCTAGCACCCTATCTTTCCTTGTCAATGCATGTAATGGTGTTTGCTGTCTGAGAAATTATCATCAACATCATCATCATTTATTCTAAAAAGAAAAACTAAAGACTCTTCTTTTTAGATGTGCACACTTTCAAAGACTTAAACGGATGACAGATGCTGAATACTTGCCTGTAGAGTGAATGTAGCTTAATAACACCAAGGATCTCATGAGAAAGTCAACTCTTGGTTTCACCCAGCAGGTTGTTCTCACTTCCCTTTATGAAAGGATGGGTAATGTTACTTTCAAGCTTACCATCACATTACAAATGCTTTTCTCAATTACCTCTTTTGTTTGTTTCACTGGCTTTCTGCTTATCCTTGCTAAACAAAATGTTTGGATCCCAGCAGAGAAGCCCTTTGAGACCCACTTAAACATTGCCTCTGATGTTAAGGAAAGGACCCCAAAAGAATAAACTGCTTGGCATCCACATGAGAGGCAAGCTGTCAGTTGGCATTATTGAGAAGTTTTAGGGTTTAATTGAGCAGAAGATCAAAATGGGAAACTAGTATTCGGGCTCTGCCTTTGTCCCATCTTCACAGTGTGCCTTCGTTATTCCAAAATGAAAGTAGAAAGGCTGTTCTTATTAAAAATAAATGAAGTAGATCATTGGAGTTTTCTATATAGGGAGAAAGAGATGGTGAAGTGTGACAAAGGAGTCGTGCTGACGGTTCAAGCCGTCTGTGTCAGAAGGACATGGCTTGGAGCATCACTTGGATGTAGATTCTACAATGATAAGCGTGAAACCAAGGAAACAACTCCAAATGGGCAAATAAGAGGAGACCTAGGAGAGACAGTACAGCACTCAGGAGAGTTACAATTGGCTGGAAGCAACTCTGTACCCCTGCTACTGTCGAATCCCTGCCACCACCAACACATACACCCCCAAAACCTACACCCGCACTTTCCGGATTTATTTAAGCAAGAATACTGAGCTCTATTGGACATGCAAGAAACACACCTCAGTGCTGTTTGCCTTACCCTCTTCAACTGTACTGGTACCAAAGTTGAGAAAACAGATACATTTTTGGCTATGTTACTTGTTTCTACAGCCCCTTCCAGAAAGAAACTATATTTATAATCTTTGCACTTCTGTTTAAAGGAATATTTTTCAACATCAGGCTCTCCTGGATCTTGAAACAAATTCAGCATTAAGAAGCCTATATTATAATGGCATGGAGAAAGCAGAGTCCGTGCCCAGTGATGCCTGACCAGTATTCTGCCTCCAACTCCCCAGGAATACAGAAAATACTTTTCTCCAGCAGAGCAGATGGAACATAACAAACTTCCTACTTCTAGTCTTGCCCAACTCCAATCCATTATCCAACCATCACAAGAAAAATCTTTCTAAACCTGACCACTTTATTTACCAGCCAAAATTCTTTCAGTGGCTTCCTATTTACTACACAGCATAATGTACCTGTTCATAGTGCAACTATTCATCCTTCACTCCAACTCACCCATCAAGTACCAATTTTTATTCAAAACTTTTCCTGAACTAGTGAGCAGAATTGAAAACCCTCTTCTTTGTGCTCCACCCTACCTGGGACACACTTCTCTCATATCACTGACAACATCCAATCCCATTTACATGTTTCCATGATTATCTTCCTTAATAAACTTTAAGCTCCTTGAGGGCAAACATGGGATCTAGCACATTGTAGAAACCCAATACTTAATTGTTGAATGAATGAAAGAGAAAGAGAGGGAGGAATCGAGAGTAATGATGGATGGGTTAACCTTGGCCAAAAGTAAAAGAACATACCTTCATCTCCAAACGGTGGGAAGCAGAGGAAGATAGGTAATGATGTAATAGGAAACCAAGAAAATGAAAAAAGAATCAAATATCTACTCTATGGAAAACTAAAATTTGTACAGGAAAGGAATATTGTATACAGATAAGATGAACTGCAAGCTGATCTGAGCAACTGCAGCTCTGTGCTTATCTCCAGGGTGCCTGGAACCATAATACTGACCATTGGCCAGGATTGGAATCAAATGTACTGCCTACGGATTTACAATGTGCAGTTTTAATTCTGAAACTTCCCTCATGGCACCGAATAGCAAGCTGTCTACATTGTTTATTGAAAATGTAGAGCGATGGTTTGCATCTGGTTTAACCAATTACATAGCCTTATTTTAGCTACTGACTGCTAGTTTATAAAAGATTCCTCAGGAAACTTGTGCTTAGCTGGCCTGGGACGAAGGTCTCTCACACATATCTTGGCGAGTTATAGTCCAAAGACAAAGCACATTCTATAAAATTGAGGAGGGGATCATGGGGGTCGTGCCCAAAAATCTAAGACCTCTCTGATGTTTACTTGTGCTTCCTTTCTCCTGATGTTCAAAAGCCTTTACCTTTATCAAAGCCACATATGATTATACCCTGTGGAGTCCTCTCAGTTCTCCAGCCTTCTGTGATTGATGTACTTTGCGCATTGAGTAGAGTATGGCTAAGACTCCGGGGAAAAGAAAGATGAAGAAAGGGAGATGTGGACCTTTGATGATAGGCTGACTCCCGGGCCACTTCTGGTTTGAGATCACGCAAGTGCCGCCACCACCGATGCGAGGGAAAGCATATCAATAGAACTTGGAGGTGGTAAATACTGAGCCAAGGAAAATAGTTACATGGGTCAAAAAAGAAATTCAGGTAGAGCAGAAGTCAGCCAAGAATTCTGTAATTTTGGCTACTTTGGAAAAATGAAAGTAGCAGAAAGAACTGAAGGTTCAAAGTCCGCCAAATTATAATTGGCGATCCTAAAGAGGAGAGATAGCATGTCAAAAAAGAATCGAGGAGATATTTCTTTTGATCAGAATGTGGCTCAGTCTAAATGAGAATCACTAAAAAAGACTTTACAGGTTTCAAGGGAAGGAAATCAAAGACAAAGAAAATAGAGCAAGTTGTTTGTGGAGTGACAAAAACAGCTTCCCAGGAAGCCTCTCCTAAAACGGATTTTACGCATTCAGATCTGAAGAGCTATTTCCCTTGTATTAGGTACTGCTGAATGGAAGAGTATGCTTGGTCTTGCTCAGGATCTTCAATTAGTTGCAACTTTTACAGAAATGTGGTTAGAAGGTCAAATTCCCAATCTGTAGAGGTGCATAAAGGCAAGGTACATAAAACATACCTGCAGAGGGGAAATTAGATAATAAATGAAATAATCCTTCGGAAGCTTCTGAAATGTTGAAAATACCAGCAACTTTGGATTGGCCTTGTGACGATACTAAAGTATCCCCTAATTTTATGCCTTTGCCTCAAGTAATTATTGATGTTATGACTGAAGAGTTTCCAAATACTTGGGTTCCTTATGTTATTCTACTGAGAGATGAGCAGGATTACATAAAAGAAGTGGCCATTGACCTCTTGGCTCATTTCCCATAAGAAGGGTTGAGTGATGGAAAAGATTAGGATTATTCAGAACAAAGGAAAAAATAGGGATAAAATGGATGAAAAACTCTGAAGACATTGAGTGAAAGTGTTCATATGGCTAATCTAAAAAGGTACGGAAAAGAAGGAGATAGATGGAGTAGCTACTAAAATTTTAATGGGTCACTGTAAGAGATTATGTGGTCCAGCTGCTTTACCAACTCCTCCATTTATCGTAGCCTTGAAGAATTTAAAAATCTAATGATGACATAAAAGCAGAATCTATAATCTCTTCCAAAGCAGTGCTGTTTAAAACAGTGTGAGTTTAAAAAGAAGATTATTCTGAATAACAAGACAGTCAGGGGCTTTTGTTCAACATCCCAGCGAGAAAATCAAGGCCATCTGCATTGGTAGACAATAAGACCATCCATGGTGGTAAAGAAATTTTGTTCAAATTTTTAGACACTGGTGCACAAGATATAAGTACACCTGAACCTGCTAATGGAAAGGTAAAGGGCAATGCAATTAAGCTGGTGGGATAAGGTAAAATATTCAAAAATAAATGTATAGTTCAAAGTAAGAATTTATGAATGAAAGTTATGTAAGGTTGTTGCATCACTCCTACCAGAATGTATTACCAGAGTGGATATGATATATGGGGAATGAGGAACTCTTGCCTTATCCAAGCCATCGGGAACAAATATGTTATGAAAATCTACTCTTCATTCTCTTTTAATTGGACATGTTAGATGGGGGCCTTTAGAACAACCTAAACCCACTGAAGTGCTTAATATAAAACAATATAAGATACCTGGGAATGGGTGACAGAGAGAAAAGAGTATCAAAGCCTTTCGGGTTGGATTAAAGATATGGTAGAGGTAGGTGAATTAGTACCCACAAATCCCTTGCTTAATAGTCCAGTACATCATGTGAGAAAAGGTGTTGGATCCTGGAGGATACCTCTAGAGGGCCGAACAAAGAGGATCCTTCAACAGCAACAATCATTCCTGATATGGTGTTAACAAGTCAAGTTTTGCAACAAGCTAAGTGAGATTGGTATTCTGTGATTTATTTGACTAATCCTTCCTTTTAGATTCCTGTTTTGAAAGAAAGTCAAAATCAAATTTGCATTCATGTGAAACAGACTCCAACACACATTTACTGTGCTCCTATGGGGATATTAAATTATCCTACTTATTACCACAACCTGGTGAGAAGAGACGGTGATTTAATTCAATCAGAAAGTATTGTTACTCTCACATCAATAACATAATGTTGATATCTAAATCTAAAATTCAAGCTAAGCATGAATTCCAAATGTTGGTTAATTATATAACCACCAGGGAGCAGCCAATTAACACAGCTAAAATATAGAGTCCAGCATAAATGACAAAATTCCCAGTAATTACTTGGGCCAGAACTACTAGCAGCTTTCCTCAACAAGCCACAATGAGTTATTGTCTCTCTAGCTCCAAAATTAAAAAAAGAGGTATGAAGATTGCTTTGTTTCTGAAGAAATCACATGTCACATCTGTAAATTTTATTGGTTCCTATTTGTATAATAACAAGGAAAAAGCTGAATTTGAATAATGCTTTGAACAGCACCAGGCTCTCTTGAAGCTTCAGACGGCCATTGACCCATACAACCCACTCTAAATGGGTGCTCAAATGACATTAGAAATAGAAGCAGCTAGAAAACTCAAGTTAGCTAAAGCCTTTGGCAAAAGCCCATACTGCATCCAGCAGTTATGGACTTTGGACTACAACATTACCTAAGGCTGCCTCATAAGCAGCATGGTTCACAGATTGTAGCTGAAGGGTAGAGAGCCAAAACTTAATCTGGAAGTCAGCTGCATTGCAACTAGTTGATCATTTCATTTTGACTGAAGAAGGAAAATACAACTTTGCTCAATGGACAGAATTAAGAGGGGTATTCCTCAGAGAGCTAAATAATAAAAAATAGTATGGATTTATACTAATTTTTAGGAAGTAGCCAATAAATTGGCAATATGGCCCAGGAAGTGGGACTTAGATAACTAAAAGATAAGAGAAATCCCAGTGTGGGAGACTACGTTATGAAAAACTTTATGGACTTCTAGAGAAAACAAATGAAAGTGGAGTAAGGTGATACCCATTTAAAAAACAAACAAACAAAAAACCTTCTGCACTCAGAAGGGTACTGGAACTAACAAGTAAATACCCTGTTTGCTCTTTGAAAGTACTTTCTTGGATGATGATGGATGTTAAGTAAACTTTTTGTGGTGATTATTTCGCAATATATACAAATACCAAATCACTATGTTGTACACCAGACTAATTTAATATTACACCTCAATTTAAAAAAAAAGAAAGAGGAAGTAGTTCCTTGGGTACACAAAATGAGTTGTCATGGAGACATTCAATCAATCAAAAAAAAATAGATGTATCCCACTTTGTGCTCAGAAAATCAAAAAATGATTAACAATCGTTCTGTTTATTAAAGAGAACATCAGAAAATACTAGCAATTCTGAGCTGCCCATTGAGAGGATCCAGGACAGTCCACAGCTGGCAAATGGATTATATTAACTCATTACCCATGACTCCAGGTATATACTGATCGGTTTTGGCCAGGATAGATATTCATTCTAGATTTAGATATAAGTACCAGGGGCCAGCCAGGTGGCGCAGCGGTTAAGTGCTCACATTCCACTTCGGCAGCCTGGGGTTCACTGGTTTGGATCCCGGGTGTGGACATGGCACCGCGTAGCAAGCCATGCTGTGCTAGGTGTCCCACATATAAAGTAGAGGAAGAGGGGCATGGATGTTAGCTCAGGGCCAGTCTTCCTCAGAAAAAAGAGGAGGATTGGCAGATGTTAGCTCAGGGCTAATCTTCCTCGAAAAAAAAAAAGATATACATACCAGGTAACTGAAGCAAATGTCTCTAATACTACTAGAGGTCTAGAGAAAAAGATTTTTTAAATATGATTGACCCTCCACTTATATATCACTGATGAAGAAACAAATTTATTGTAGGTACAGTACAATAATGGGCTAAGATGCATCATATACAATGGACTTGCATAACTTACCATCCACAAATTAGTGAACTGAATGGAAATCAGAATGTGCAATTAAAACATGTGCTTACTAGAGGGATAACATCACCAAGACAGCAGAATAAGAAGCCTTAGACCCTCCTTCCCTTGAGGGACACATTGATTCAACAATATGTAGACCAATTCCCTTTGTTAGAAATTCAAAGACCAATTGAGAGATTCCTGCACCCTAGACAAGCAGAAAACCAACCACAATGAAGCCAGTAGGTAAATTTGTGGAACCCTCTTGCCTCGCATAGCACCACATGATGAGGAGGAAGCCCCCAGCTCTCAGCTTCTCCCTGGAGAGAGAAGGAGAGGACTAGACTGTACATCCAATTTTCTGAGTTTTCTGGTGGCAGCCCAGGAGACTGATTTCTGTCTTTCCTGAATGTGCATGCTAACAGGAAAGAGTCTGATGCTGGAACCACTGAGAAGAAAACTAAAAGTTTGGACTAGTGCACCTTCATTGGTAACAGCCCCTCCCACTGGCTCAATGCAGAACAAGCAGATAAAAATGCTTGAATCTCAACTTCTTCCTGGGAAGGGAAAGAGTTGGAGTGTCCATCCAACGTTCCAGCTATTCAGGGGGCTGCCCAAGTGACTAACTTCTTCATCAGCTGTCTTGTAACACTGACAGGACCCAGCATACTCTACATGCCTGGGGGCCACTGAGAACAAAAGTGACAATTTGGACTAGTATACACTTGCTGCCAGAGCCTGTCCCCCTGGCTCAGCAGGACACAGTTGGGAAAACTCACAACTCCTAGCTTCTCTTTGTGGACAAAAGAGAAGATTGAAACATACATACAACATTCAGACTTTTGGGGGGCTTCCCAAGGGACTGATTTCAGTCCTACCTGTCTCAGAGTATTGACTGGACCCAGTATATTATAGATGTCTGGGTGCTGTTGAGAATAACAACAACAAAAAGAATTGAGTGGCATGCTGCTGCTCCCACAGACCCATGGTACCGTAGACAGACACCAGAGATAGCAAGAGATTACAAACTCCAGAAAAAAAAAAAAAACTGTCAGTCTCTCTGACTAGGAATTTATACACACAAGTCCAGAAGAGAAAAATACACAGAAAAGGTTTAAGAAGCACCTCTGAGTCTCTAGCCAGTTTGATTGATGAAGGTCTTCCCCTATACTATGCCACTCCATAAAGTTGGGAAAGTCGGCATATATTTCAAATAAGCAGATACCAACACAAAGTGTCAAAAAGCATGAAAAAACAGGGAAACATGGCCCAAATAAAGAAACAAAGCTCCAAATACCAATCACAAAGAAGCAGAGGTTTATGAATTATCTGACAAAGAATTAAAAATAACCATCGGAAAAATGTCAACAAGCTCAGGAAAATTATGCATGAACAAAAAGGGTATTCCAACAACGAGATAGGAAACATAAAAAATAAAATAAAACCCAGAAATGTTGAAGCTGAAGAATATGATAATTGAACTGAAAATTCACTAGAGGGATTCAACAGCAGACTTGATCAAACATAAGAAAGAATCAGCAAAGTCAAGTACCGGTCATTTGAAATTATTCAGTCAGAGGAGCAGAAATAAAAAAGAATGAAGAAAACTTACATGTGTTATGGGCTACCAACAATGGATAAATATACACATTAAAGGAGTCCCAGAAGGAGAAGAGAGAAAGGAACAGAAAGCGTATTTAAAGGAAAAATGGCTGAAAACTTCCCAAATCTGGGGAGAAAAATGGATATCAAGATTCAAAAAATCCAAGAGTTTAATGAATCCAAAGAAGTCCACACCAAGACATATTATAATCAAAGTGCCAAAATTCAAAGGCAAAGAGAGAATTTTTAAAGCTGCAAGAGAAAAGACACTTGTCACATACAAGGGAACCCCCATTAGACTATCAGCAGATTTCTTAGGAGAGTTGGAAGATATATTGAAAATGCTGAAAGAAAAAAACTGCCAACCAAGAATACCATATCCAGCAAAACTATCTTACAAAAATGAGAGAGAAATGATGATTTTCCCAGATAAACAAAAGCTGAGGGAAAACATCACCACTAGACCCACCTGACAAGAAATGCTAAAGTGATCTTCTAAGTTGAAATGAAAGGACAATAAATAGCAAATAAAAGCATACAAAGGTAAAAAGCTCATTAACAAAGGTAAACATAGACAAATACAGGATACCATAATAAAGTAATAGTAGTGCATAAATCACTTTTAATTCTGCTATAGAACTTAAATATCCATCAACAGATCAATGGATGTGACGGTTAACTGTATGTGTCAACATGACTGGGCTAAGGAATGCCCAGATATCTGGTTAAATATTATATCTGGATGTGTCTCTGAGGTTGTTTCCTAAAGAGATTAGCACTTGAATTGGTGATCTAAGTAAAGCATATTGCCCTTGCCACTGTGAATGAGCATCATCCACTCCATTGAGAGACTAAATAGAACAAAAAGGCAGAGGAGGGTTGAATTCTCTCTCTTTGCTTGACTGCTTGAGCTAAGACATCAGTCTTCTCCTGCCCTTGGACTGGGACTTACACTATCAGAACTCCTGGTTCTCAGACCTTTGAATTCATACTGGAATTATATCACTGGCTTTCCTGGGTCTCCAGCTTGCAGACAGCAGATTGTGGGACTTCTCAGCCTCCATAATTGCATGAGTCAATTCCTTGCAATAGGTTTCTTTATATATATCCTATTGGGTCTGTTTCTGTGGAGAACCCTGACTGACACACTGGACAAAGAAAATGCCATATATACATAAAATGGAATATGATTTAGCCATAAAAAAGGAAATCATATCATATGCAACAACATGGATGAACCTTAGGAACATGATGCTAAGTGAAATAAGCCAGTCACAGAAATGAATACTGCATGATTCTATTTATATGAGGTATCTAGAGTGGTCAAAGTCACAGAAACAGAAAGCAAAATGGTGGCTGCCAGGGGCTGGGGTGGGAGGGGGATTGAGAAGTTGCTGTTCAATTGGTATAAAGTTTCAGTTATGTAGGATGAAAAAGTTCTAAAGATCTGCTGTATAAAATGGTGATTACAGTTAACAATACTGTACTGTACACTTAAAAATTTGTGAAAAAGGTAGAGCTCCTGTTATGTGTGGTTTGTTTTTTTTTTTTTTACCACAATAAAAGAAAAACATGTACTTACTAAATTAAGGGGGATAGGACACTGAAGAAATGACTTACAAGATCAAATGAATGTTTTTTATATTTAATACACATGAAAGTGGAATCACTATAAGACAGATTGTTGAAATAATATCATTAGTTGATCGACAAGAAAGAGGAAATAAGGAAGACATTGGAACTTCTTTAAACATCTCACCTATTTCTAAACATTTTTCTTTTTCTTTGCTTGATCTTGTCGCGCCAGGACCAAAATTACATTTATGAGTTCTGAAGTAAGGATTAATACTAATCATCACATAATTACAGTATCTCTAAATATTACTGTCTGAATTTCTAAAGAAATGATGGTATAAGTTGTTCTTTCTCCTCATATATTTAAGCTGGGATTAACAATTGCTGCTTCTTTCCTACCTAGTGGACAAGACAGACTCATAAGTTTTTACTTATTCGACACTACTCCATACAACTAGGGATGGGTAAAGGGGAAAATACTGGCCGGACTCATATTGCTGGTCAGCTATATAAGTCAGTCCTCTTGCTGAACCTGATAATCCTACCCCAGGAGGGAAATCTGGTTGAAAATTAGTGATAAATGGAAATAAGAGGAAATGATTGCTGAAGGAAAGTAAGCCTATGAAAGGATAATAGGAAAAGGAAAAGCTAAATTTACTTTGGTACTTTATGAGTGGGTGAAATAAAAGAATGATATTAACTTTCAACTGTATTAACAGGCTCTCATAAGAGTGAAGCTATTTTCCTGTATAAACCTCCTCCTTTGTTTGAAGCTAAAGGTCTATGATAGGTCCCAGTGGATTTAAGAAGCAAGCAATTTGAAGCCATCTATAGGATGCATCTCCACAATGCTTCTGACACCTTTCAGATGACCACTTGAAATTATCATTTTACAGAACACGTCTATTAAAGAGAACAGACCCCTTTTGAGAGGTAACATGCTGGAACTTTTGTCTCCTGAATGTAACCACCCCAGACTTTCAAACAAAGGTAGTGACATGCAGAATTTATTCTGGTGATGGGAGCAATAGGGGCGGTAACTAGATCCAGTTTTGAGAGACAATATTGCTATCTTGAGGGACATGTCAGCAGCAGTGTCTTCATGAATTCAGCTCAGTGGAATATGGATCAAATGGTTCTGAGATTCCGTGAGCTACATGGAATTCTTTAATAAAGTCCTTATTTGCTTAAATTGGTAGAGTTGTTTTTACCACTTGCAATTAAAAACTTTGAGTATCACCAAATTGCATATTTAAAAGTAGGGGGCTATTAAGTAATAAGCCATAACATGTGGAATTGGATGAATACAGCATATGGAGCAGAATTAGGTAGCATCATACCATCCAGTCAAGAACGCTGGTAAATCTTACTACTCAACAATGAAACATTTGATTCAACTATTTCCTGTACCTCAAGATGTGGGACTAAGGTTCAAACAATCCCAAAGGAGACTATAAAATTGGGAAAGTAGTAGGAAAATTCAGGATGTGCATTTGTTATTTCATATAGTTTTCGGTGAAGGCAGTAGGGCACAAGGAAGGGAGAGTGTGAGGGTCACTATTCTAGAAGTAGAAGTAGAAGGACAAGGACATACAGGTTTTCTAAGAGAGAAAATGTCTGCCTGTGCTACAAACTGAATCGACTGAGAGACCCATCATTTAGAGAATGGCAGAGCTGAATAACTGGAACAGAAGTAAAGAAGGGCACACTTAGCAGAAGAAAAAACTTAGAGGACTCTTAGTGTCCGCTGCACAAGGAGACAGAGGAAGCCTACGTAAAATTCAGAGCGGGGCCTCTCCAACCAAAGAAAGTGGCTCAATATCATAGGAAATGACTATTGGATATGCACCAATGAAGGCAAGATCTAGGCCATTTGCTACTTAATATCCCATGAAGAAAATCCAAATGATGAAATTTCTTAACTCTAAAACACTTCCATTTTACCACTTGACTTCTTTAAGAATCAAACTTATTTGCTCTTTGCCCAGGCTTTCACAAAATCTAATGGATGAAGAAAGCTGGCTAACCACTAAAATTAAAAGCTGAAGGAGGTACCCAGCACAGTCATGAGGAGCTCAGACAAGGGGCCAGACCCAGATTTCAAGCAATGTCTGTCCCTCCCTGGGACAGTTACTTGTCTCTCTAAGCTTCAGTCTCCTATTCTTTACATTACAGTCTATTTCTTGGAGTTTACAGGAGAATTAAATAAAAAGAATATAAACTTCAAAGCATATTCCCAGGCATATAGCAAGTACCAGATAACTATTATTATGGTTTCTTATTACAAAACATTTATATGGAACATGAATCCTAAATTAAGCCTAATGGATATGATCAAAACAGTCATTTGGAATTTTTAAAGATAAGTTTCTTAATTAAAAGATTATATGGTCATAACTTTTCAGCTATGGCCATTAACAGAAAGCTCACAGTGACACTATGATAATTTAATATTAAGGTCTTCATTATATAAATAACAAAGATATGGACTTTAGATATATAAGAAGCAACAAAGATAATCAGGAATTTGTCACATAATAGGAAACACGCATGGGAAAATATCCTACTAAAGATGGCAAAATAAAACTGTATTCAGAATCTCTGCTCAAAATTTAACAAAGTTTATTGCTCATTTTAAAAAGGAGAAACTTTGCAAACACAACGCATCAGCAACAACAAAAAACAGAGGAAACCTTTTGACATAGACTTTGGATCTTTTGTAATTCAGTCTACTCCTAGCCCTGTTCCCAACACATTGACCCAAAATTGGTACCAGGAAAAGAAAGAAGGTGAATGAACAAAATCCTAAGAATCCTCGTTAACATAATCCCCATGCCCTTTCCTTACCTCCATTGGAAAAAAGGCAGGTTAAAGAGGTTTCACTCTGGAGAAAAGCTAAGCAAAGCCACCAAATGTGGAAGTTCCTCTCTATCACCACGTGTGCTCTGCAGAGCAAGATAAACGGTTAGAGATTCTCACTTTGGTATCTCCAGGTCAGGAGAAAAGGAAATGAGGAGGAAAAATGGCCATAATTACACAAGCACCAATAAACTTTGACTCATGGGAACTGAACGGAACAGAGAAAACAAACTTGCTGAGGATACGAGAAGTGAATGGATAAATAGTGACCCAATGGAATTCTATAAAACAGTGAAAAGAAAGAAACTCCAGCTGCATCCAACAACATAGAGGAATCTCATAAATACAATACTGAGCTAAAGAAGAAATTTTATTAGGAATACATACAGTTTAATTCCATATTTTCCAGAAGTGCAGAAATAGTTCATCATATATGCACATTAAAAAATTTTACTCTAAAGAATAAAAATATACATTTACTTGCTTCTATTTTGATGTAGGGTCATGGCTTTTTTTTTCAGTACAGTCACATGCTGAATAATGAAGGACCACATGTACCACGTTGGTCCCATAAGATCATAATAGAGCTGAAAAATTCCTATCACCTGGTGATGTCGTAGCCTTCATAACATCATAGCACAATGCATGATGCTCGTGTTTGTGGTGATGCTGGTGTAAACAAACTTACTGTGCTGCCGGTCATATAAAAGTATAGCACATAGAATCATGTACAGTACATAATACTTTATAATAAATGACTGTTATTGGTTTACGTAGTGACTATACTATACTTTTTATCATTATTTTAGAGTATATTCTTTCTACTTATAAAAAAAGTTTACTGTCAAACAGCGTGTTGTGTTACACTGGCAGCAGCCTCGTACATCTCATGTTTACCAATCTCTTGATTGCATCATTTTCTCTTGTGCTTGATTCAATCTTGTGTTGTTTATCATGGCCCCTCAGCATACGAAAGTCCACTGCTAATGTTGGCAGTAAGAGGCTGCACAGCGTGATTGACCTGGAAATGAAATTAAAAGTGATGAAGGCCTACGAAGATGGAAAATCAGTGATGCTTATTGCTCTCCAGTCAGGCGTGCCCCATTCCACCATAGCTACAGTCTTGAAGAACAAGAACAAAATGATGGAAGCTGTTAAAGGATCTGCTTCATTGAAGGCAACGAGACTAACAAAATTCAAGAAGGGCCTGCACCAGACATGGAGAAACTTCCAATGACCTGGATTGAAGACCAGACACAGAAGCATATCCCTCCAGCACCACAAAGATCACGGCCAAAGCAAAATGTTTATTTGCAATATTGAAAGGAAAGGCTGGGCCTGACTACCATGTTGAATTTACTGCTGGCTCTGAGTAGTTTAAACCCTTCAGGAATCTTTATTCATTATGTAACATGAAAGTGAGTGGTGAGTCTGCAAGTGCTGTTGTGAAGGCAGCTGAAGACTTTTTGGAAACTCTAGATAAGCTGATTGAGGAGGAAAGTTACTTGCCCGAGCAAATATTCAATATGGATGAAACCTCCCTATTATGGAAATGGATGCTTGAAAGGACTCTCATCTGTAAAGAGTCAAAATCAATGCCAGGTTCCAAGGCTTTTAAGGACAAGGTAAGTCTTGTTTGGGGGCAATGTTGCAGGCTACCAGTTGAAACCCTTTGTGACCTGGCACATGAGAGCCCCAGGCATTCCAGCAGGTCAGTAAGTCACACTAGAAGTGAGCTCAGTGAGGATGTGAACGGAGGTGGGGAACCAGACCCTGGGGAGGATGAGACTACCCTGGAGGAGAAGGGCAAAAGACGTGGAGAAGAGAGGGTTGTGGCTAGACTAGAGGGTTGGCCAAAAGCCAAAAGAAGGAGTCTCAGGGGGCTTTGGGGATTTACCCCAAGGCAAGCTCTTTCCGATCCCGGAGGGAGGAGGGGCAGTCTGACTCACCTCTGGGGTCAGGGTGGTGTGAGAACCTGACGCAAGAGCCGGTCAGGGTTGGCAGCAAGGCCTCGCAGAACCTACTAGAACTGGGGGTTATTCGGGAAGACGGTGTCACACTGCTGGGAGGTTGATGTCCGGAGCCTGCAGGGCCCGGTCCCTCCCTCCCTGCAACTGGCCCTGGCGCTGGGCCCCCGCCTGGCTCTGCTGCAGGCCTGGGCTGCTGGGGGTGGGGGCAGCTCCTGTCCCAGCCCCGAGGCCAGGCTGGCCCTCACAGCACTGTCAGGGCCCCAGCTGCAGAGGTGCCAGAGGGGGCATGCGGGAAAGAGAAGTGGCCCAGCAGGAAACTCCTAGGCTGACTCTCCAACAGGACTGAGGGTTTGCCAGACCGCTGGAGGTAAAGGAAGCCCCAGCCCAGGGAACTTCAGAAGCAGAAAAGTGGAGGATTCGAATCACAGGTCACTGGGATGTGAAATGCTGAGGGCGGAGAGGGGCTGGCATTAGGTAGTGCAATGGCTCTGTCAGAGAGTGGACCACAAGATCACGAAGACATGATCTCCTGATGACTGGGGAAAAAATGTGTACATTCGAGCAAGCTTGAGACATCCCATTTCCTGACTGCAGTGTGGGCTCTTCCCTTGATGGTTGATGCTAAGTCTCCTAGTAACTGCCCCCAAATACCCTCCCTTCACACAAAATTCCAGAAACCTGAGTATGTACTTACTGCAAGCAGTAAGGTATTGCTCAGACGTTGGAAGCAAGCTGGAGAATGCCCAGGGATAAGACAGGGGCCTGGTCGTGCAGGGGCTCACACAGGAAGGCCAAGGGTCAGGACTTTATTCTGTGGACAATTGAAAATCACCCCAAATATTTTCATTTTAGAAATCTCACATTGAATAGTGGGATGGATAAGAAACCAGCCAGGAGGCCCTTTTTTATGGGATGTGGAAGATAATGAGAGCTTGAACTACAGCAGTGGGGAAGAGAGCCGTAGAGCCGGAAAACAGTAGGTGTCCAGAAGCAGGGGTTAATAAAAGGTCGTCTTGAGGGCTGATCAATGAGAACTCCACAGGGGCTTATTGAGTCAGGGACCGCGTCTCCTCTGTTCGCCACTGGATCATCAGAACACGGTTGAATCCCTGACTGCAAAAGGAAATAAAAATAATTCTCTTGTGTGTCATTATTTGGCTAGTAGGTCATCTTTTTTTATCATATAATTGCATTTTAATATCAGTATTGTAATTGCCTGTCCATTTGTCTGTCTTCTCCACTAAGGAAAAAGCTCCTTAAGGACAGTTTCTGTGTTCACTGTGTTCATTCTGTGTTCATTCGTAGCCCCTGGCACAGTGTCTAGAACATAGCAGATGCTCAATAAAGGCTTGTTAAATGAAAAAATAAATAAGTATATAAGCACACACAATACAGGAGGAATAAGAAGTCATGGGTGACTCAGCTCCTCTTCCAAGATGCCCTCCTGAATTGCTATGCCAGCAAAATGGAGAAGTACTGTTTGGAGAATAACGTATCTTTCAAGATCTTCTTTATTGTTTGTAAGGCTCCCAGACATCCTCCTTTTATCAGTGATCTTCATCCCAATTTCAAAGTAGCATTTCTCCCTCCAAACACCACCTCTTTGATACAACCAATGGATCAAGGAGTTCTAGCAGCTTATAACGCCTACTACCTGAGGAGAACCTTTGCCCGGGCTATTGCTGCAACTGAGAAGACACTATGGAGAAGACACTATGCAATTCTGGAAGGATTACAGCATCTATGACTGCATCAAGAACTTTGCTTGTGCTCGGGGTGATGTCACCAAGGAGCGTATGAATGGCATCTGGATGAAGATGCTCAAGAGGGTCATCCGTGACTTCAAAGGATTTGTCAAGGATGAGGAGGTTGCAAAAATTAAGAAGGCTGTGGTTGAGATGGCAAACAACTTTGACCTGAGTGTGGATGAGGATGACATTGAGGAGCTCCTAGAGGTGGTTCCTGAGGAATTAGCTGAAGAAGAGTTGTTAAAACTGGAACAGGAATGCATAGCCTGAACAAGAGGCAAGAGGAAAGGAAAGTGCAAGAGAAGAAAAAGAAGAACCCCCAAGAATATTTACACTGTAGGGTTTAGCAGAAGCTTTTGAAAACCTCAGCAAACTCCTTAAAAAGTTTGAAAATATGAACCCCAACACCAAAATGTTTTCATTAATAGAGAGGAGTGTTCGTGGTGTATTATTTGCTTACAGGCACATCTATGATGAAAACAAGAAGCAAACAAAGCAAACCACCATGTACATATTTCTGAAGAGTGACACCTCCTCAAGAAGACCCTCAGCAGGTCCTTCAGGCGGTATTCCAGAAAAAGAGATTGTAACCATAGAAGGTCACAGCTCCATGCGTGTTATTGCCCCTGAAGACCTTCCAGTGGGACAAGATGTGGAGGCGGAAGACAGTGATATTGATGATTCTGACCCTGTGCAGGCCTAGGCTAATGTGTGTGTTCGTGGCTTAGTTTTTAACAAAAAAAAAGTTTAAAAGTAAAAAAAATACTTAAAAATTTTAAAAACAGAAAAAAGCTTAAGAAAAAAGATATAAAGAAGAAAATATTTTTGCATGGCTATAAATGTGTTTGTGTTTTAAGCTAAGTGTTATTATAAAAGAGTCAAAAAAGTTTAAAAAAATTTAAATGTTTATAGATTTTAAAAGTTACAGTAAGCTAAAGTTAATTTATTATTGAAGAAAAATCTCTTTTTATAAATTTAGTGTAGCCTGAGTGTACGTGGATAAAGTCCACAGCAGTGTACAGCAAGGTCCTAGGCCTTCACAATCACTCACCACTCACTCACTGACCCACCCAAGCGACGTCCAGTGCTGCAAGCTCCATTCATGGTAAGTGCCCTCTACAGGTGTACCATTTTTTATTTTATGTCATATCTTTACTGTACCTTTTCTATTTTTAGATATATTTAGATCCACAAATACTAACCATTGTGTCACGGTTGCCTACAATCTTCAGTACGCTAGCATGCTGTACAGGTTTGTGTCCTAGGAGCAATGGGTTATACCAAGAGCCTAGGTGTATAGTAGGTTGTACAGCTAGGTTTGTGTAAGTGCACTCTATGATGTTCGCACAATGACAAAATCACCTAACGATGCATTTCTCAGAATGTTTCCCATCGTTCAGCCACATATGACTGTATGGGTCTACAGATTAGTTCTTCTTCAATATTTTCATCCCTGATAATTTCCAATGATGAGCAAAAACCTCGAAACAACTGTGAAGCAGACTGAGTGCAGAATCCTTTGATACATTTATGAATTTGTTTTCTTTCTTCTACCACTGTCTCAGTAACACCAGATTTGATAGCATTTTTTTTTTCAGGAATTTTCCTCTATCAAATTTTGAAAAAGCATACAAATTACTTTTTTCAAATTACTTTAAAAACATCTCTTTTCCTTATCACATAATCCCAAATGAAGTTTTTAAACGTTTAATCAAGTAACGCAATTATAACTTCCACAACTGGCAAAAACATGTTTGGGAACGACCACAACTTAATCTTGACAAGCGCACAAGCCTGTTAGTGAAAGCAGAAATATATGGGCGGACGAGAGAGAACCAGACTAGCCACAGGTCGTGGGCATCAGTCATTACGTTCTATGGATGATATATGGAGGATCAGTTAATCAGGAAGGTTATACGAGTGGAAGTCTCCTAAGTAAGTGACATAGAGTAAAATTTAGATTATCGAATGACAGTAAAAGCAGAGGAAAATGACAGAAAGATAAATGCAATTAGAAGAAAGATCATCACCTGGGGTGGGGGCAGTTGGGGGGGGGGGCGGTGAGGAACAGACAGTGATGATTCGGTAAAAGACATTTAGCTTTCCTGAAGTAGAGAACTCAAGTGAAGCAGGAAAAGTATTTAAATACATAACAAAAGAAAATTTTCTTTAAATAAAAGAAAACTTGAATCTGTAAATTGAAAGGCACTGCATATTCCAGAAAAAAAAAATATAGAATAATCAGCAGTGATCTTTTAAAAAAAAAAAAATTCTAAATTATACTGACTTTCCAAGACAAAAAAATATTCCTTGAGACCTATTGAGGTAAGGAAGAAAAACGAGTCACTTGAACCAGCCCTGATTGCCTAGTGGTTAAGGCTCTGTGCACTCTCTTTCAGTGGCCCAGGTTCAGTTCCCAGGCGTGAAACCACATCACTTGTCTGTCCGTAGCCGTGCTGTGGCAGCAGCTCATGTAGAAAAACCAGAAGGACTTACACATACTTGCACAACTTGCACAAATACATGCTGGGGCTTTGAGGGGAGAGGGAGAAGAAAAAAGGAGGAAGACTGGCAACAGATGTTAGCTTAGGGCTAATCTTCCCCCTGGAAAAGAAAAAATGAGTCAATTAAAAGAGTAAAGATTAAGCTGGCCTCAGAAAATTCCAAACAATGTGAAATGCCAAAAAATAATACAGCACCAATGTTTACAAATTTCTGAGGTAAATAAAATGGAAACCAAGAATTTTAGACCTAGCTAAGTTGTCCTCCTAGAATACAGACATTTCCAAATGTGAAAGAATTCAAGAAATGTAGGACTGAAGGTATATGAAATATAGAACTGAAATTAAACAAGTGATTGAATTACATTTCAAAAATATATAAATGATATAAAACTTGACAATACAATAACATAATCTTAATGTTTCTCATAATTTTTTTTAATTTAAAAGAGATCTTTTAGGAACTAATAATCCTGTGATGAAGAAGAAGATTTCCTATTCCTTTAGTTTGCTAGTTTCATTTTCTTCTATTAAATTCAAGTAAAATTCAAACTAATGCATTTTATTGTTAAACAGTATGTATCCCATTATTCATTTTTATAAAACTATTATTTCTGTCTAGGCTTCTTTCATTACAATGAACAGAAAGAAATATGAAATTATAATTACTTAATGTTAACTTAATTGTTATTTCTGGGTGGTGAAATTGGGATTTGTCTTCTGTACTGTTTGAACTTTTTGTATTGCCTTTCTAATATATTTTATAAATACAATAACATCATTATTCTAAAACAAATAAAAGTTAGAATACACAAGAAACTGTAGGTGCAATAAAGATAAAATTTGCCTAACCATCTTGACCTTTACTCTAAAAAGCCCTTCATTTTCATTATTACTCAACTGATCAAAATCCTACATCTGACTGCATAGCCAACACACCATTAATTTTTTTAATTAATAAAAAAAGCAGAATGCCATGCTAGCAGCCAATCCTGCAGAAGAATTTTAGAAAGAAATTTCCCTCATTAATTCCTTGTCAAGCAAAAGTACTAATTGCCTCTAGAAGAAAAACTGGTGGGAGAAGAAAGGAAATGATTTAAAAGGACTCAAGGCTTTGCTCTCTCACAAATCGTATAAATACTTATTACTCTGTATGTTACAGACTGAATGACCACAATGTGCTCTGTTTAGGTTCTACTGTATTTCTCAGGTGGGTGCAGGTTTTTCTAGCATATCCAAGGTTGTAAGACACACTGGGTTCCTTCTGATTTCAAAGCATTATGTAAATATAATATATTAACCAGTGATCCTGTATTTGGAATGTTAAAAATAAAATTTGTTCTAAAAAACTAAATGGTCCATTTTATAAGTAAAAAGTAAGACCATTTTAAGTTATAAAAAAAACTTCAAGATATCAACACTGTCAAAACAAAAGTTGCAGTAGTTTCAAGTTTGACAAAAGAATAAAGTTTTTTTATGGAAGGCCAATTATTTCTTGCCTTCCCCAAATGAAGAAGGATTTCTTTCTAACGATCTGTTTATTCTAACATTCAGCTATATTTAAATTTAAATTGTTTTATTTGTGAATATAATTGAACAATGGTAAATCCTTGAAATTAGTTACCTAGTACAATTGGATGACTTCCAATCAAAAAAAAAAAACCTTTCAAAGGAAAAACACCTGTCCAGATCTAAGGTCTTTATAGGCACTTGTAAATCCAGTTAACACTCTACTTAACATTCTAACTATGACTTTAAACCCAGTTAAACTTCCAAATCTATGATAATGCATGATACTGTTTTCCAGAAAATCCACATGAAGTTATTTCAACGCATGGAAAACAAAGACTTTAAATAATGTGATTTAATAATTGTTTTCTTATTTTTAAATCCTTCTCTCTTTTTTAAAATGAAATATGCAGTATAATATGCCTCTATCTTCTTTCTTTTCAAGTGGAACCATCTCTTCTGTTTTCTGTTTCCATCAGTATATAAACTTGTTGTTCCTCCTGAAAAGGAGAGAGAAAATGGGAAGGGCAAATCATTGCTGTTGTGTCAATATTTCTCTAATTCAAAGGTGCCAGGACTGTATATCAAGAAACAGCACCACTGAAATCCACTAGTTAGATCCGTGAACAACTGAAAGTGAACTAACCTGAATACATTGGTATTGTGGATTCGTATCTCTTTATTGTCTTAATGTTTGTTATCCATTTGGATAGTTAAGTTTTAAAAACAACTTTGAGTTAGTTCTTTCACGTCAAAGAATCAGTTATTTGTATTCTTGAACATTTAGATTGTTTTCAATTTTACTAATATAAGCAACAATTATTTCCTTAAAATACATTCCTAAGATTTAAAATATTCATTGTGTGCATATTTTTCAGACTTATGATATAGATAACCAAACTGTCCCCTAAAAAATAATACAGAACTCTGATTTCACTTAACCCTAGATAACACTAGATAGTTTATCATTTTTCATCTTTTTGGCAATGTATACTTAACCTTGCCTCTTCATTTGTGGTTGTAGTTTCCACGCTCTAATTTCTATTAACAAGAACTAAAACATAGATAGCTGTGGATAACCATAGAGTCAGCTCCTGTGCCCTGCTGTGTCAGACTGGAGTTATGAGTGAGAGAAGAAGTGAGAGGACGAGATTAGTTGCTGGGAAGTGCTTTAGTAGATCCAGATTGTAGGAGAGACAGGCAAGAACTACAAGACTGAGCATGGGTTCGATTTAGGGAAGTTTTAGGAAATTTGGGAAGAGGAAGAAGATGCCTTTTTGGTACCATAGATGAGAGTGAGAAAGAAATAAAGTCATTTCTTAAGTTTTATTGTGCGTTTTAAATGATCTACTCCCCCATCATTTTCATTTTCAAGAGATTTCAGTAAATATCTATGTTGTTTTTCAATTATTTTGAGACTGTTTGAATGCTGTTTCTTTGAATGTGCCTCCCAGCTATGACTGAGCGACTGGGCGATTCGGCTTTAGGAGTGTTACATTGATTGCCATAATTCATAAGTCTAAGATACAGTAATGTCAATTAGAATATGTCAAAAACATTGGTAATATTCTTTTTGTTATAGTCTTTAATAGTATATTTTGTTGTATTTAATACTTTATTATTTTTAATACTACTTTTATAATATAAAAAACAATATATTTTGGGTTTTGCCAAAATATGAACATTCTGACCTATCATAAATAATGCTTTTGTAACTGCATGTTCTATTTTTTCTCTGTATGAAATTACTGTATGAGTTTTTGTTTTTGTATTTTTAATCATGACGTATTTTATATTAAATTACTCATCGAGATATCTAAAAAGAAACTCACATTAATAAAGGTAAATGTTTCTACTGTGTTTAGATGGGATTTAATAGTTCCAAAGAAATAAAAAGAAATTAAAAAGAAAAGTGTACCATTAATTTGTTGTATCAGGTGTCCATCAAAAATGTATCTTTAATTAATTACAGGTGCTTCTTTAACTTTCAAATATCTATTACACACTTACAAGGTGTCAGACACTGTGCCAGGAACTGGAGCTAGAGCAATAATAAAGGCAGGCACAGTGTCTTCCTGAACACACTTGTTAGAGGGAAGAAGATGTTAATTAATCAAACAAATGAAAGATAAACTTGAATTTTTGACAAGTGCTACAAGTTGTGATAAGTCCTATGAAGATTTATGATAATAGTATTTGACCTGAAAATTTTTTCTTTTTTGTTTGATAAGAAACTACTTATGTTGTGGCCGGCCCCATGGAGCAGCAGTTAAGTGCACATGTTCCGCATCGGCGGCCCGGGGTTTGCCGGTTTGGATCCTGGGTGCAGACATGGCACCGCTTGGCAAGCCATGCTGTGGTAGGCGCCCCACATATAAAGTAGAGGAAGATGGGCATGGATGTTAGTTCAGGGCCAGTCTTCCTCAGCAAAAAGAGGAGGATTGGCAGCAGATGTTAGCTCAGGGCTAATCTTCCTCAAAAAAAAAGAATTACTTATGTTAACTTTTTTTATCTGACACTAAGATCTAGCCACATTTTAAACATCTTTGTTTCCCATAATAACCATCTTTGAAATGACGTGGTCCACATTTTTTACACTTGAGAAACTTAATCTAAGTGCAATTGTAGCCTGGGGGAAGAGAAATATCTCCCCATTCTCCTCTTGGTTCTTATGGCTGGTTGAATAATTAAAATGGCATAAGGCAGGTTAACAGGAGAAAACTAAATTTAATACGTGTGCACAAGGAATTCACATAAGCATGAAAAATTCCAAAGACAGGCAGGCAAAATGAGGTATATATGTCTTTCTGGACTAAGGAGAAAGAGGAGGAGGTCTGGGACTTCAAAGGGAAAGAAGGCGATTTATAGGAAGATGAAAAGAGTTAATGTTTGGTAAACAAATGTTTGTTGGACCATTTAGAGACAATGGGACCCAAGGAGGACTTTGATCAAATGGGCCTTTCTAGGTTCCTCCTTGTCATCCACACCTAGTTCATATTATACTAGAGTTATCTATGGCAATAGCTTCTTCATGGGATGCGCCTTCTATGTTAATTTATTTTAGGCAGTTAGGGGGAAGATCAAAGTTTCTTCCTGAGCCTTCTAAACCTTGATTGTTTCCAGCTCAAAATAATCCCTATGCTGGAACGGCACATCTTGGGGTGGCCTACCCTGAACCCCATCAGTAGCATGGAAGAGAATTTAGAAGGAGAGGCCAAATTACCTTCCCCAAGTTTTCACCAAAAATATTTGCGGGTAGGCTGAGCATTGTCAAAAGAGAAAAATTTACATTGGAAGGAGAATTCAATGAACTTTCTAGAACAAAACAATAGAACTGATATGTTTGAAAGAGAAGACATTCAAACGTTAAAAAAATAGACAACGTAAGGGAAAAATCTCATGACATAAAAACTATTCTATTTAAACTGTTGGGGAATTTAAAATCTATCAAGTGTTTATAAATTCACTAGTGTAAATATAATGTCATTTTTAAAGATATCATTTTACATTTAATTCTAGTTAATCAAATCTCAAAGAGATATAAAGAAATAAAATCATAAACGTGTCCTTTTAAACATTTTTTTCTCCAAAATCACTTGCTAACTTGCTAAAATAAATTAGATCTCCTTACCAATCAAAAACATTATAATTTATGTTCTTTTATCTTTTCCTGCTTATACTAGAATAAAAAAATTAGTCATTGAAAACATGACACTCAAAAGAAGGTAGATCAAGGAGTAAAGCTTGTTTCTCTTTCAAAGACCATTCCAGGTTTGCAGCCAGATACTCCACTCTCTTCTGTCATTCATGATCCAGGTAACTTTCACCTTATTTCTCTGACATCCCCTGGAGAATTTGCCTCATCTGCATTGTCAAAGCTGAGCATTGAGTACATCCGTGTTCAGCTCACAAGAAGGCAGATGTGGTTGTGTATCTCCAATGCTTTAAGACCTAGACCCAGAAGTAACACAGGTTACTTCTGTTCCCGTTCCATTGGCAAGAACATGGTCACATAAGCACAATGGAGGAAGAGGGGCTGGGAAGTATAGTCCTCAGCTGGTGGGCACACCTATCTATAACTTTATTTCCTACCAAAGAAAGTAAAAGTGGATTTTTGTTGCACATTTAGCAGTTCCCCCCATAGGTGCCTTGTACTGAATTTAATTATGCCTAAAATATTTCGGTATCATCAGATTTTTTTACTCATCATCTTGTTTTTGTCACTTGAAATATTCATTCTTTCTACAAATATTTATTGAGCAACTACTATATATTGGTACAGTAGTAGGAGTGTAGGATATAGAGAATTATATGACAGCATCCTAGATTTCCAGAAGTTTCCCATCTAGTTGAGATTAATATATACCGACTCCTGTGGCAGATGATTTAAACAAGTTTGTCATTAATAGTAGCAAAAACTCTTATAAAAAGTCTGCTCCCTCTTTATAAATATCAGGAAAACTTGAGGTTAAGCAACACAAATCTAAATGCCAGAATCCACACACTTACCTTTTCCAAAGCCAGTACTATTTGCTATATATAATGGAGGTGAGCTAACACAAAAAATCAAATTGTGAAACCAAACAGACACAAATTAGAACGCTTCTGCAGTATCAAACCTTACTGAATTTCAAAAATCCAAGCAGTAAAGAGACTCATACACAGCAGATTATGACAAATAGTTACACAGTTTACATGACAATTTTCAGGGGGCCATACATAAATCAGTAAGTGTGTTTACTACAAACAATCTTAGACAATTAGGTACATCCCAGTAAAACTTTCCACAGATAAGGACTTCCTGCTTGCTAGCAAATACCATGAATTCTTTTGCTGGAAGGTCTGTCATTAGCATATTTATAAGAAGATTAGTCCAGATCACCTCCCTTCTTTCTTTCTAAGAGTGACACAGACACACATCTCAACCCAACCCACCAAGAGAGTAGATTACAAGTTTACCGTGTTAACCATTTAATTCCCATCTAGAGTTCTAGTTTCTTCCCTCCAAATTTCATATCTCTCTAGTTGTATTCACGGTTAAGTAAACTTAGCCGTAGAACTATAAACTTCTACACAGATATGAGTGTTTCCACAAACTGTTTTATTAAACAAAAATTATAAGCTTGCACAAGTATTTTATAAGCTAATTATCCATCTCACCATTTTTTAAATTATTTCTCAATGTAGGGACATATTGAAAGGGGGAGAGAAAGCCATTACATGATATTCTTCTCAGAGCAGAGCCAAAAGCTTGCAAACAAAACTCAAGTTCTCTCAAAATTCTACTACAGCAATGAGTCCAAGAAAAGCTACTCACAGCTGGGATTTGAAGAGACCCATGATAAGGAGGTGAAGAAAAGACTCATGAGAGAATGAAAATGGAAAAATAGAAAGGTATAGAAATTTTAAACCACTTTCTTTTAGTACATCTAGATTCAATCAGATGGGGTCTCCAGACTCTCATACAAATCACTTTTCCTCATTGGCCATCATGGAGAGTTTAAGAACCTACAGAGAATTTAGATGCTCTGAACTGAAAAGCATGAAGTCTACAGCTGCGTTACATCCAGCCTTGAGAGTCACTCCTGCTATATTCCAGAAAATTAATTTTCCACCTAGTGATTTTCTTTGATTTTCCATAATGGAACGTTTAAAAATCTACAGATCCAAGAATTTAAAGAGCTGTAGGCAGTGTTCAGTCAACTAGTTCTAACACAGCACAAGATACTCTGAAATTAAGGGCAGAGGAATGGAGGTTACTTGAAGCTGTGAGGATGAAGAAACCCTTTTAAGAAGAATATATAAAAGGAAGATGAGTAGGCTGAGAACTAAATCTTGATTAATGTTCACATTTAAAGGATGAGAAGAGTAAGAAAGTCTAATATATATTCACCTTTTTGAATGTGTGTGTGTATGTGTGTGATCAGCCAGGTAAATGTAGAGCTGAGATAGTGGAACAAAGAAAGGCTAGCATGTTCAATAGTGCCATGTTTCAGAGAAGTCAAGAGAGACATGAACTGAAGGCAAAAAGTTAAATGTGATGATTAGTTCATTGGTAACAACAGAGAGACATCATCAGAGTAATTGGAAAGAAAAACAAAGTTTCCAGAAGATAAGGAGCGAGAGTATGGTCAGAAATTATGGCAAAGTATGTCAATTGATCTTTTGAAGAATATTGCAATGAAAGGGCAGAGGTCATTTTGAATTTAACTTACTAACATTTTTATTGGCTTTAACATCTACCAAATGCTGTATCTAACTTGCCAAATCATTTTTTCCCTTTTTAACTATTTATTGAAAAACTAATTCTTCTAAAACATCTATGGAATTAAGAATGGCAATTTTCCAACAAGCTAGAACTTGTTGAAGTAGTCCCTTCACTACTGTTCTATTAAACCATGCTGGGCCTATTTTTAGTCTAATTAAATCATTTATTTATTGAAAGCACAGAGAGATTCCACAGATCCTTTAAGTTAAACTCACTGCAGTCAAGCTTTGACTAAGGGATTCAGGATCCTATTCCCCTTTAGAATTACTTTTTTTAAATGGCAAGTGACACCAAACCTCTTAATCTCAAATTCAGGTGCCCAATGTACAATATGCCAATCACTGAGACACCAGTACTTGGAGATGGAGAAAGCTTTATTCAAACTGGCCAAAATGAGAAAGTGGGAGGATAGGTTCCCTCAAATCTGCCTTAATGAAAGAAGAAAGCAGGGGAACTTTATAGAGCTAAGGGGCTTGGGAGGAGGAGTTTCAGAGAAACAAAGGGAAAATTCATGTTTCTTTCACTCCAGATAAGCCCTTGGGAAATCAGACTTCTGGTGTCAATGGCAGTTGGGGGCTGGTTCTCTGGTGATCATAACTTCCTTAAAGGCATTCTTTTCCTTCTGCAAAGCAAGCTCATAAATCCTTGTGATCCTTGAGTAACCCCACAGGTTAAACAACAAAACAGCAAATTAACAAGATTAACTCATTTTCATGTGTGTCTGTGTTGAGAACAAGGTCGAAGGGTAATCATTTTCTTATTGAATATTTATAGTGACCCTCAGGCACCCAGCTGGGAGAGGAATGTAGTTACTTTAGCTGAGAATTTAAAACTCAAATTACTTGCACCTAATTCTTATTTCAATCTTATTGAGAAAACATGTATTTTATACTGAAGGACAAACAAAATCTAGATGAGGAAATGACAGAATTTAGGGTGTGCTGGATTTAAACATGGGAACTGTGAAGATCAAAGCAATGGACTGAGAAGATAGTTTGGAGGCAGTGGAAAGGAGAATTGGAAAGCTATGGATTCCTGGAGGAGATTGTCACTGCCCAAGCCAGAGAGGAGTGTAGTCTCAGTTAACGTTGTATGACAGTAGGAAAAAGAAATAATGAGGCAGAGCTGATAGTCATTATAAAGGAATAGCAGCAGAGTTCAGCAATAGATTGGATACAGAGACAAACTAATAGAGACAGGGTTATAGGATAGACATTCATGGTCTTTTGACATAATTTGGCTACCTGTGTGAAGAACCAACCCTACAACCAATCATAGAACTTCAATCTGGTGTTTTAATTAAAATGTTATTTGAAAATCAATAATCAGTGAAGGAAATGAAGCATTCTGCTTCTACACCAATTCTACTCTTAGAGCATTTTCATGCTCCCACAGTTGATTTTCAACAATCTTGGGTCTTTTGCATATTACTGTATGTATATGTATATATGTCTATATAATATATACACAAAAATAAATATATATTTCTGTATATATACACGCATATATGTTACATATATGTGTATATATATGTATAAAATGCATATATGTATATATGTATAAAATGTATATATATGTATATTTTGAGCTCCAAATATTACATATATATTTAATAGTAGTTTATAATAAATCTCTTTCACTAATGACAGTTCTTGTACCATGTGTGTATAAAAAGGTTAATGGTTTTCTTGATTTTCCAACTCCATTAACTGATCACAAATAAAGAATCACTCTAGTTGAAGAAGGCTACATGATATCTATCTAAGCAATATGATAGTCCAAATATCTCCCCTGACACTTACCTTTAGAAGCCATGTATTGAGATGGTGTTGTTGCAAGACAGAAGGAACCTGGATCCCTAAGTCATCAAGTGAAGAAGAACACCCAACCCGAGGCACATTGGACTTGGCGTGAGCAATAAATAAACATTTGTTGTACTAAGTCAATGAAATTTCAGGATTCATTACCACAATGAAGTCTAACCCAATCAAACTAAATAAAAATGGACTGGGCTCTGGATATGCAAAAAGGAAATGGCCACTCTGAAAAGTCTCAACCATAGGACTGTCCTCATAAGGGCTTGGGGTCCAAATTTATGTTACCAGCATTGTTCAGAAAACTCCTAGCTGAGAAATTAACTTAAAGTTGTCCCTAGCTGCTAGCACTCCATAGGTATATAATCAAAATAGGACTAACAAGTTAAGTATTGATAAAACACCCCAAATATGTGCCCCCAAGTCAAAATTATACAATTACAGCATATGAGGAAACAAGCCACTATGAACAAAGGCCATCAGATAATAAATTTAGCACAATGACTTCAGATACTGGAATTATAAGACCTAGAATAACACGTAAATGTGTTTTAAATTTTTGAAAGAATGAAAGATTGAATCCCAAAACTCAGAAAATATCCTGTCTGAAACAAGCAGACAGATTTTAAACTAAAATAAATAATACAAAAATTGAAATAAAAATACCATGAATATGTAGAAATAGCAGGTTAAAGACATCTGAAAAGATTACTCATAAGTAAGAAAATAGATGTAAATAAATTATTCTGGAAGACCTAGGAAGAAAAAGAAATAAAAGGAAGATTAAGAAACATGGAGGATAGGGGCTGGCCCCGTGGCCAAGTGGTCAAGTTCGCATGCTCCGCTGCAGGCGGCCCAGTGTTTCGTTGGTTCGAATCCTGGGCGCGGACATGGCACTGCTCATCAGACCATGCTGAGGCAGCGTCTCACATGCCACAACTAGAAGGACCCACAACGAAGAATATACAGCTGTGTACCGGGGGGCTTTGGGGAGAAAAAGGAAAAAATAAAATCTTTAAAAAAAAAAAAAAAAGAAACATGGAGGATAGATTGAGGGTGAATATATTTTAATTGGAGTTCCAAAAGATAATGAATAGATGGGAAAGAAGCAAATTTGAAATAAACGATGGCTGAAAATTTCCCTGAATCGATGAAAAACATAAATCCTCAAATTCAGGAAACATGATATTTCTCAAACAGGATGAATAAAGGAAAATCAAACTTGGACAAATCATAGTGAAAATACACAACTTCAAAGACAAAAAGAAGATTTTAAAGCAACCAGAGAGAAGAGACAGATTCTCTGCAAAGGAGTGACAATTAGGCTGACTTTGTTCAGTTAGGTAAAGATTATAATATTTTGTGAATAATCACCTATAAACATAGGTGAAATGCAAGAATGGTTTGACACTAGAAAATTTATTAATGCATTTCACTACCTTAACAGATTGAAGAAAAATTAGTGGACCATCTCATAAGAGTATGTTAAAATGGAGCACTTTTCTGTTTTGCTGAAACCACAAAGGACAGAAATAAATAGTAAGTCCTGCATAACTGCACATTCTAAAGCAAGAGTCTGGTCCAACTGCAGAACGTTCAGAAGAAATGGTAGAAAACTAGTTCAGTGACGCTTGGCCCATCACATAATATGAGGATGTACACAGGGAAGTGAAAGTCTTGATCAACTGGTTGAACAAATTGGTAGAGAATATTCCTTTGCAAACAGTCGTTGGACTGCTGTGCACTTCTTCCTGACAACTGCCAAGGAAAGCAGGGAGAGGGTGCTTCAAGCCAACAGAGATGAAATACAAGGAAACTGCTTGATATACATGCACCTGGGGTTTGGAACTTACAGAGGATCAGTTTTTTAAACATGCCTGAAAAACATAAAGGTAAGAGGTTGTAGCTATGGACCCAAGGCAGCAGCGAATAGAGAGGTTAGCCTGAATGAGAGGTGGGTGGAACTTCCTGGAGAAGGAAACAAGCAGACAAAAGAACTCCTGAAAACATAGAAACTGAAAGGCAGAGTCTTAAATGTGAAACTGAAGTTGATACAACCTTTCACAAAGGAACTGGGGTTGAAGGTTCCCAGGAAAAAAGGCTCTGGATAGCTCAGAAATGCTTTCCAGAAAGAAAAACAGCAGCTTTGAATGTCTGCCAAGTCCCTAAGTTTCTACCACTGAAGCAGGAGAAAACCAGCCACTTCGACCTATTCTGTTTCCCCCTATCCCCTCCCCCTAGGCCTGACTCTGGAAGTCTACAATAGCTAGTGGGCAGAGGAGGAGGCAAAGTTCTGAGGAAAGAAGCTGACCATGATCCTTGTCCCACTTCAAGCTTCCAGGCCTAGGACAAAATCAAGCTGGGACATGGGAAAAGGATCTGGGCTGGGAAAGCTCAGATTTCAGATATCTGCTGCATGGACAATTTAGCTACTGAAATAAGACTATTTCTGGGCTTAGTAGAGATTGAAGACTAGCAGTGGCAGGAAACACCACATGATCTACATTACGTTTGATCCAAGGTCAGGAAAAGAACTAGGGCACAAAACATATATGAAGTGAGGCTCTCTGCTCCTCCTCGTTCGACAGACAGCCGCTTCCCTTCAGCACTGCTAGCCGCGTGCCCGCGACGCGATGGTGAAGGTCGGAGTAAGCGGATTTGGCCGTATTGGGCGCCTGGTCACCAGGGCTGCTTTTAACTCTGGCAAAGTGGATATTGTCGCCATCAATGACCCCTTCCTTGACTCAACTACATTGTCTACATGTTTCAGTGTGATTCCACCCATGGCAAGTTCCATGGCACAGTCAAGGCCGAGCACGGGAAGCTTGTCATCAACGGAAAGGCCATCACCATCTTCCAGGAGCGAGATCCCACCAACATCAAATGGGGCGATGCTGGTGCTGAATATGTTGTGGAGTCCACTGGTGTCTTCACTACCTTGGAGAAGGCTGGGGCTCACTTGAATGGTGGAGCCAAAAGGGTCATCATCTCTGCTCCTTCTGCTGATGCCCCAATGTTAGTGATGGGCGTGAACCACGAGAAGTATGACAATTCCCTGAAGATTGTCAGCAATGCCTCCTGCACCACCAATTGCTTGGCCCCCCTGGCCAAGGTCATCCATGACCACTTTGGCATCGTGGAGGGACTCATGACCACAGTGCATGCCATCACTGCCACCCAGAAGACCGTGGATGGCCCCTCTGGGAAGCTGTGGAACGATGGCCGAGGGGCTGCCCAGAACATCATCCCTGCTTCTACTGGTGCTGCCAAGGCTGTGGGCAAGGTCATCCCTGAGCTGAATGGGAAGCTCACTGGCATGGCCTTCCGTGTCCCCACCCCTAACGTGTCAGTCGTGGATCTGACCTGCTGCCTGGAGAAAGCTGCCAAATACGATGAGATCAAGAAGGTGGTGAAGCAGGCATCGGAGGGCCCCCTCAAGGGCATCCTGGGCTACACTGAGGACCAGGTTGTCTCCTGCGATTTTAACAGTGACACCCACTCTTCCACTTTCGATGCTGGGGCTGGCATTGCCCTCAACGACCACTTTGTCAAGCTCATTTCCTGGTATGACAATGAATTTGGCTACAGCAATAGGGTGGTGGACCTTATGGCCCACATGGCCTCCAAGGAGTAAGAGCCCCCTGGACCACCAATCACCCAGCAAGAGAAGGAGAAAGGCCCTCAGCTGCTGGGAATGCTTGCCCCAACTTGACCCCCTAACATATTGAGAGTCTCCTGACCTCCACAGTTTCCATCTCAGACCCCCTGAAGAAGGGGAGGGGCTTGGGGAGCCCTACCTTGTCATGTACCATCAATAAAGTACACTGTACCCAGCCAAAAAAAAAAAAAAAACATATATGAAGTGAGTGGGGAGAGATGAGACGAAAGCTGTCTTCTGTTCACATCCCATTAGTCCTGCTCTCTCTCTTCAATGGTTACAACCTCAATAGATGTAGACAAAGCTTTCTGTAGAATTAAACACCCATTCACACAAAGTAAATAAATAAATGTCTCAGTAAACTATGAAGAGAAGGACATTTCGTCAACCTGAAGAAAGACATCTCCCAATTACACAAAGAAAAACTCATAGTGAATGATAAACTTTAAAGATATTTCACTTAAAATCAGGGAGAAGAAAAGACTAGGGGGCCCACTGTCATTGATTATTTAGTATTATTGTGCAGGAGTTGTACTAGTACACCTGGTAAAAAAAAAAAAAGTAAAATAATTTAAAAGTATAATGATTAAAAACGAAAAACAAAATTGTCATTATTTGAAGGTAATGATGGCTTCTACAGGAAATGTTAGAAAAATCTGCAAATTATTAAAATTAATGAGTTAAGCAAGTTTGTCAGATATAAGATAAATATACAAAAGTCAATTATATTCCTATTACCAGCAACAAACAGAAAATGTAATTTTAAAAAAAAACATTCACAATAGCAACAAAAAAGTAATAGAGTACCTAGAAAAAGTATATACATACATATATATATATATGTATATATATATATATATAACTTTTTTTTTGCTGAGGAAGATTCACCCTGAGCTAACATCTATGCCAATCTTCCTCCATCTTTTAGTATATGGGCTGCCAGTACAGCATGGCTGCTAACAGAGCAGTGTAGGTCCACACCTGGGAACCAAACCCAGGCTGCCAAAGCTGAGCATGCTGAACTTAACCACTAAGCCACCAGGGCTGCCCCCCCCCCCAAGTTTTTTTTTTTTAAGTGCGTGGTCTTCATGGAGAAAATTATTAAAATATATTAAAAGACAACTAAGGGGCCAGCCTGGTGGCACAATTGTTAATTTTGCACATTTTGATTCAGCAGCCCAGGGTTCACCAGTTCGGATCCCAGGTGCGGACCTTTGCACTGCTTATCAAGCCATGCTGTGGCAGGCATCCCATACATAAAGTAGAGGAAGATGTTAGCTCAGGGCCAGTCTTCCTCAGCAAAAAGAGGAGGATTGGCAGCAGATATTATCTCACTGCTAATGTTTCTCAAAAAAAAAAAGACAATTAAAAAAACCTAAATAAATAGAGATATATACCATATCCATGAAGAATAAGATCTGATATCAAAGGATGCCAACACTCCAAATTAACCCAGAGTTATCATGTAAACTCAATCAAAATTCCAAGATGGTCTTTCATCGAAATTACTAAACTAATTTGAAATTTTTATATGAAAAAAGGGCAAGAAGAGCCAAGTAAATTTTGAAGGAGTAAAAACAGGTGGTGATAGTAGCAGGGAGAATGGTAGGTTCTTGTCCTATAAAAAAAAATCAAGTCCTTTTATGAAGCTGTAACAGTTAAGATAATGTGTCATGGCAGTAGACAAATAGATCAATAGAACCCAGAAATAGGCTTAGTAATATATGAAAATTTTATAAATTTCAGAGGTGGCATTGCAGATTACTCATAAAAGAATAGATCATTCAATAAATGATAGATTATCTACATGGAAAAAAATAAGCTAAAATGAAAGGAAACAAAATAAAAAAATAAAAATGAATGTCTGCAAAATTTCAGGTAGATTAAGGGATAAAAGATAAAAAGCAAATATTTTAAATGATTAGAAGAAAGTATAGGTGAATAATTTTATGATCTCAAGGAATTTTTAAAAAGACACAAAAAAGAATAAATAATGAATATTGATTATTAAATTTGAATATATTCAAAATTTAAATGTTTGTTCATCAAAAGATTTCATTAGAAATGAAAAGAGACACCATAGACTGAGAGAAAATACTTGAAAAGAATTTTAAAATGGCATAAGATAATAAAATCTTAAAAAAAAAAAAAAATGGGGGCTGACCCCATGGCCAAGTGGTTAAGTTTGAACACTCCGCTGCCATAGCCCAGGGTTTCACAGGTTTGGATCCTGGGCATGGACATGGCACTGCTCATCAAGCCATGCTAAGCAGCATCCCACATGCCACAACTAGGACCCACAACTAAAAATACACAACTGTGTACCAGGGGGCTTTGGGGAGAAAAAGGAAAAATAAAAAATAAAATCTTTAAAATGGCATAAGATTAGAGTCTATCATATATAAAGAATATTACCAAATCAATAAAAGACCAACCTATGAGAAGACATAATATACAAACAAATAATTCAAGAAACAAATCCAAATGGCCAATAAACATAGGAAACAAATGTTCAACCACAGGGAAATGCAACTTAAAGTCACAATAAAACACCATTTCACATTAAGAATTAAGAAACCTGACAATATCTAGTGGAACAGTGGGAACATTTGTGTACTGCTTTTTGGGAGTATAAACTGGTGCAATTACATTGGAAAGCAATTTCGCAATATTCTGTAAAGCTAAAAATGCACAGATTCTATGGATCAACAAATCCACTGCTTGGTAACTTCTCTGAGACTCTCTAGCACGTGTATAAAATGTTCAGACCAGCATTTGCACTCAATCATTGCAAAAATATTTAGAGCAGCATCTTTTTAAATAACCCATTCCAAGAAGAATAAATAAAGAAATCGTGACATGTCTACATGAAGGAATACCCTACAACAGTGAAAACTATTTCTCTAGACCCAAACATACACCGTAGACGAAGCTCAGAAACAAAATTCTGCCTGAAAGCTGTACTTCAAGATTGCTTACATTAATGATTCCGCTTGAATTAGTCAAAATTAGGAGACAAGGAGAATTTAACAAAATGAATTGTCCACAGCAACAACTTCATATCTAGTTAACTAAATAATTAAAAAAAAAAAAAGGGGGATCGGCCCCGTGGCCTAGAGGTTAAGTCACACGCTCCGCTTCAGTGGCCCAGGGTTTCGCTGGTTCAAATCCTGAGTGCGGACATGGCACGGCTCATCAGGCCATGTTAAGGTGGCTTCCCACCTCATGGGAACAGAAAACACAAACTTCAAAATAGAGATTACCTCTGATGGATGTAGAGAGAACCATGATGGGAAAGGGGCACACAGAGCTTTTCTGAACTTTTCAAGTTTTAGTTGCAAACTGGATGGTGCATTCCTAAGTATGGACTAGATTATTCTCTAGATATTCGGCATGTCTGAAATATTTCATTTAAAAAAACAGCGAAGGGATGCAGTCCTTTTATGGAAGGGAAGAAAACGAGAGAAGTAGACAAGCTTAAATCCAAAGTACTGTGAGACCGCCATCTAGTCTCAGGGTGAGGCTTTCGTTTACATGGTTAGTTCAAGATAAAAGTTCCTACATCGAGAGAGCCAATGGAATACAGATCCAGATCCAGTGAGCGTTTTGACCTAGTACCAAATGGCAGGTTTTCGAATCTCCTCCAGATTGACACTTGCTCCTGGGAAGAAGGGCAAATCGTCCATGAAGTCCCCATCTGCCCGTCTGAGGAACATCTGTGGTGATGTGAACCCTCCTAATTCAGGTGGCAGTCATGCACCTCCTGGTGAAATTATCCATCCTCAGTAATAACATCTGCTGGCAAGAGAAAGCCGTGAAAAGACGTTTGTTTCAGGTTTTTAAAAATGGAACCTTAAAACACATGTTGAAATTTTTTATTCAATGTCTGTAACTTTTATCTGACATTATACAGATTTATTTTGACAATCTATTTAGGTGTTGACAAGTCTGTTTTGCTTTCTTGTAAGTGTATTTTAAAGTTTTATGTTGAAGATATTTTGTATAAATCTCATAGTGATGCAAAAATTAACCTCAGGAAAACTCAATGCATCTTTGAAATGTGTTTACCTTGGAAAGGCTGCTTGGAACATGAGTACTAGTGAAGTTTCTTAGAATGCTTTTATTAGAAATCAATTCAGACTTTTGGAACAAAAATTGCTTGAGAAACTACATTCAATATATTCAATTCACTGGCCAAACTTTGGGAAAGAGACACCTCCTGGCATCCACCAATTACTGAGAAAGGGTAATTATATCTCCCAAATAGCTCAACTCGAACAACTTCTCTCCGTTCTCACTGCCAATAACTTACTAAAGTCTCACCCTCTTCTCTATCTTCAACAACTGCCTCAGCCTCACCACTGACCATGTCTGATACACAGTGGATTCTTTAAAATATCAGTCTGAATAAATGAATGAATGAATTTCGAATGTCTCAGACTTGCTAATGCCAACAGTGTTGAAGTACAGCGTCAAGACTGAGAGTGAGTAGAAACATAGGGGAAGAGAAGAAAGGAGCAGGAGGTACATGAAGTGGCGATGGAAATGTTCTCATGATATATTGTTCTCACAAAGCCTTCAATATGTTCATAGTGTAGAATCAGGAACAAGTTTTTAAAAATAGACCCCAAAGACAAGTTTTCTACAACTATTTTCAAATTACAAAAGTGACTGAGATGTCACAAATCGTAAGTGGAACTTTGAAGGAAAGTTATAAAAAAACATAAATAAGGGGCAGGCCAAGTGTTGTAGTGGTTGGGTTCACACACTCCACTTTGGTGGGCTGGGGTTCACGGGTTCGGATTCCGGGGACGGACTTACACACCACTCACACCACACACGCTGTGGCAGCGTCCCACATACAAAACAGAGGAAGATTGACACACATTTTAGCTCAGGGACAATCTTCTTCAAGCAAAAAGAGGAAGGTTGGCAACACATGTTAACTCAGGGCCAATCTTCCTCACCAAAAATTTATTTTATATATATATATAAAATATTATATATATACATATATAAATAAGCCCTTCAATTCATGATTCATGAAATCAAGGTTCCAGAGTTTTTAAAGGAAACTTTCTGACATTTTATTTCTGTTTATTTTGTTCATTCATTGTTAACTTTCCATTTGTATAACATCACATCAGTCACATAGCAGATATTTAATAAATGTTGCTGATTCAAATGTCACTTGCTAACATTTACACAGACACTGACTCAGATGCTTTTGTTCAAAAAATTATTTTGTCACCCTTCTCCATGATAACCACTTAAATATTTTTGTGGAAAAATTAACTTTTTATATTTATGGGTGTACTCTTCCTTTGACTAAACACTATCAGCAATCATGTTTTGGTTGTAAGTATTTAGTGGAATCCAGTGATTTAAGAACTCGGTAATTGGTGTAAGTAATTATTGTTCATCACCAGCAAATTTGTGGATAAAAATCTTTTCTGGTGTCATTGGATACTGGTTTTATATCTATCACTTCATCTCTAAACAAGACTAGAGATTATCTAATCATCACAAAACATAGAGTGAGATTAACACGTATTTATTTTTTTATTAAAATTATTTAGCTAAGGGAAATCTAGTGGGTTTTTGTTAGATTAAGACAGTATTTTGGTACACAACCAAATGAGTAACTACATATTATCAATTTTCTAAATAGTTCCAGGACAGAGTTTTTAGACTTGTAGGTATAGAACGCACTTAGCAAAAATGTATTGTCATCCTTCTTTTGACTTTCCCGTATCCTGAAAGTACTGATGCTAGTGGATCTTTCAATAGTGGAGAAGAGAACAGTAAAATCACAATCTCCAATATGAAATTACTGCTGGGTCCACTGTCAGACACTCACTTGAATCCTAGATCTGCCACGTAGTAGCTGTGAAAACCTGAGTAAAGCATTTAACTTCCCAAGGCTTCAGTTTCCTTTTCTCCACGAGAATAACAATATCTGGTCTACTTATCCCAGAGGAGTAGGTAAGATGATATACCTGAAGTCTGGGTAAAATGCAAAGCACTGTTGGAGTTTAATTAACATTTGATATCTTATGGAAAGAGCAAAAAAGGAATGGATTAAACAAACAAAGGAGAAAGGTACTTTGTACTGGACATCATTAGTACTTCCAAAATGGACCTCGCCACCTCCTAGCCCAATATTCAGCATATGTTCAATGAACATCTGTGTAACTAATTCGTTAATTAATTAAACAGAAGAAGCAAAAGTGATTATGTACTAGGAAGAAGGAAAAAACTAAGACCAGAACAACATTGGGAGAGAAGAAGTCACCTTTTGTGGCATATGCTTAGATTCCAGGAAACCCTTCCCTACTCTAACTGTATCAGTGATCATACAGGATAGCAGAGCATGAAAAATAGGAAAGTGTCTATCGTGAGATGCAGTGTGTGCCTCTACTCAGGGTGAGGATTTCAGGGCTGAGGCATTCCGGGTTCTTTAACAAGGGCAGAGAGGCCTGAGAGAGGTAGTGGGCACTCCTAGGCTGGCTGCCTGACTCACTGTCATTTTCCTCTTCTCAGGAAAGTGCATGTGACCCCCAGGGGTGGGTCTCTAACACATCTAATAAGGGACCCCATGTGTAGCCACAGAGAATTGACCAGGGGTGACCACCAGGTCCCAAGCTAACCCATCAAATTCTCTCTCCCAGGAATTTGTAGTTTTTACCAACAGTCGCAGACTCTAGGAGTCAGTGGAGCAAGAGCATATTAATACCACTGTATATAGGAAGGGTCCACAAATTCTGCTTCAGAGATCTCATTTCTCCCTGGCTGTTCAAATCACCTAGGATTCCATGAGACACGTCAGTACTGTCCTAATAACTTTCTCCTTATGCCTAAACTAAAGGAGTTTCCCCCAAAAAAGATTTTTTAAATACAATAATAGTTGTGTCACTCAATCTGCTACCTTCACTGAGCCAAGTTCAGCGGAGAGGTGCAATTGCTGCCAAACTGGCGATGCTGGGGAGAACCACAACTCCACGGAGAAGGGGTCCTGGAAGCGAGAGAGGAAGACTTTTGTTTGGTCCATTGATAACTTTGAGGAGAAAGAGGAATTAAAACCTAGGCTAGATGATGAGGGAAATAGTAGGCTTCAGTGTCATCACAGCAAATAAAAAAGGAAATTTCGTATTTGGGGGGAAATTTCTCATCTTTAATGAAGAAAGTAAGCCTATATTTAAAGAGAGGGAAAATGTAAATAAGCATTTAACAATGCATTTCCTTAGCCCGGGGACATCCGGTCCATAAAAATTCCTTGGATATCAAATGTGTGGACAAGAAGTAGACTACCGAAACTTCAAATTCCCTCCCAATTTATGTTTATAGAATTAGATAAATTTTTTCTCTCATGAGACTTTTAAACATGGAGGATAGCCTAAACCCAAAAGTGCTCTCATAGTAGTTCAGAATAACAACAACCCCCTGTTATAATTCTTTAAAGGCCTTATAATCATGAAATTACACACTAAAAATATACACTGAAGACCACAGAGAGACACACATGGCAAGCCAGCCATGTTTATTCATCATCAAATAATTTATACAGATTAATCCCATAATGGAAGTCAGGAAATTGAAAACCTTAGCTAAATTTAAGCACAGTCCTCCAGAGGCATGCATTATTAGAGGGAGAAATAACAGTTTTAAACAGTTTCTGAAAACAGGGTTAGTAGCTAATATCATTAATATTCTAAAGCAGTCCTCTGAGACTCAGCATAGACAAATCATTGATTTTTTCATTTATCTTTCTTGGGACTTGTGTAGTCGCTCCAAGGTGTCTTCATGTAATCCACTCATACCAGAGAATGTTTTCAAGGATATTCTAAATAATTAACCCTCTTACACTGGAGTTCAAGTGTCTTTCTGTGATAAAGCACTTGAAGACCTCAAAAGCATAATTATAAGCATACCCTTGAGAGTTGGGATATATCAAGTTCTCAAAATGAGGGTGGATATTAAAACTGATATAGCAGCAATTAGTTATCATGAATTTTCTCCATTCCTCAGCCTGCTGGATTGTGTCGGTGAAATAGAATTCTGCTAAAAGTCCACATAATTTCTGATCGCCACTCTCAATCCTCAGTCTTGAATTGATTATAGTACTTAACAGGCAAAGCCATCAAAACTGATTTGACTTCTCTCTTTCTTTTCTCCTGTTGAAGCAGTTATGTGTTAGCGTACAGTCACATCTAAAGTAGACTTCTTTCTTATAGATAAATAAGAAATTGTTTTTGGAGAGAAAATAATGCATCAATTAAAAACAATAGAAAGGAATCCTTGCAGAATAATGAATCACTTAATTAGGCAACTTGCAAATGTATGTAGGTTTAATAAGTCTTAAAAATGTGGTTTTAAATGTATGAAATAAGCAATTATAAGTACTTGACATTACACCAAATAGCAAACAGGTCCACAAAGGTGCCCCTCATAAAAAGTCATTCTGACTTCAATCTAACATGTACTTTCATCACCAGTATCTTAATACGTAGCTTCCAAAACGCAAAAGGAAAATTTTTCTATTCTTCTTATCAATAAATAAGTTCTTTTAGTAATTGGAATATGTTTCTAAAATCTCATTCTACTACATCATTAAAAATATCACTCCAATAAAGTCATGACTATCCTATGAGAAGGATAATTTTAATATCCTCCACCTCTAGCACCAGCGTATGACACACTGTGACAGATAAGTTTGTTAAATGATATATTGAGTCCAAAGATTTTAGGGAGAGATCCTTAATAAATAGTACACTCTTCTTGGTGTTTTTTAACCTATGTTTAAAATTTTTGACTCTAGCAAATTGATTGTCATACTCCCATTTATGATGAAAATGTGTGTGTGTGCGTATGTATGTGCGGTTCTTAGATATAGATCATTTAGCATTATAGAATGCGACCATTGTCCTCAAAGCCTTTCAATGGCTTCTCATAAACTGCTAAATTTCATCAAAAGTCTTTGCCATGCCTACAAAATCCTACAAGGTCTAGACCTCCACTGTTACTTTGACCTCATCTCCCGCCTCATGGCACCAATTATCCCTCTGCTGATCCTCTCTCTCAGTTCTGGCTTCCTAACGGTGCCCCAGAGCCTTTGCTCACTCTTTCCCCCTCTCTTCTTGGCATTTTTTGACCAAGACAGTCATAGGGCTTACTCTCTTACCTCCTTCAAATCCCCATTCCAATGTCATCATTTTCTCTAAAAATACCATTACACACACACCAATGCACACTCCTCTGGTATATTTTCCTTATCCTACCTTGCTTTGTTATTTAATTGTTCATTGTTTTTATAGCACTTATCACCCCTGACATGTTTGTATGCCTATTTTATGTCTTGTGTCTATAGAAACCATATTTTATTAGGGAGAAATTTTATTTTATTAATTGTTATATACCCATTGTCTAATACAGTGCCTGGCACTCAGGAGTTGTTGAATAATTATTTTTGGATGAATAAATGAATGAAATCAATTTTTTAAAATCAAATGAATATTGTTTTTCATGCTTGATGTTATGGCATTAAAATTTTCCTTTATTCTGTCTTAAAAGTCTTCAGTCCACCTATAATTATTTTTTTACCATAGTTTTTTTCTTTAAAACTCTAGTAAGGTAATAAATAAATATGAAAGTCTGGAAAACACCATAACCATGGCCATCCATAGTAAACTACTTTAAAGGTCAACACATAGATCAAAACAATAAGAAAAAAGAACAGTGGAAACCACTTCATAGACTATGGTTGCTCTTCCCAGTGACTTCTCCCCTCCAAAACCATAACAGAGAGGAAGGAAGGAAGGAAGGAAGGAAGGAAGGAAATTACATGAAATTTTAAACTAGGCATGTACTTTTAAGGTTAACATTTTTCTAATCCCTATTTGTGTCTGCTGTCTCTAGTTTGTACCATTCAATCTTAGATTCTTTGTGTAGAAGTATTCAAAAGGCAATGCAGTGAATATGCAGTCTTTTAGTGTGTGATCATTATAAATGAAGGCAGTAATGACTAGTTATGGAAACCCAACCACTCTGCAAAGACTGAACACAATAATCGATTCTTTTCCAGGAATGTAGTCTGATGAAAGAAACATTACTCTTCGACATGCACAAAATAGAATTTAATTTCTGATAGTTTTCTTAGTCATTTGGTCTTTACTCATTTGTTCCAGTACTTCCAATGGATGGTACACGTCGCTCACATGTGTGATAAGATGGAATCTAATTGAGGCTCATTCTCTAATCACATCCCTTGCAAACTGTACTTTATTTATGGTCTATTAAATAACAAAACTTTAGCATCTTATTGTATATTATATAGTAAACCTTCAGCACTTTAGTTTAAGTTTATATTCTAATGGATATCTGAGAGTCTGTATTGGCTAATGGAATAAGGAGGGATTGGTGCAAGATGGTTTCACCAAAACTGCTGGTCAAAAACTAGACCTACTGTGTGGTATTTCGACAGCTGATGAGGCAAGACTGTGCATTAACAGGACAATATTGCCTGTAGTTAGAAGCAAGTCACCAAATATCCCACAATGGTTTATTATTTCCAGAAAATATGACCCATGATTTAATAGAGTAGTAAGTAAATAATGATTAGTTGTGATAAGGGCTAGAAAAGAGGGGGGACAAACAAGATGCTGAGAAAATAAGCAGAATGAGAATGGAAATTGAGGACCTATTTCAGATAGAATGGTGATGACCTCTCTGAAAAGTAATGTGTAAATTGAGTCCAGAAGGATTCAATGGAGTCAGTCATGACGGATGCACGAGGAAGAGTGGTCCAGGCAGAGAAAAATATGGACAAAGACCCCAAGCCTGGGAAGAACTCGGCATAAGTGAAGAAGGAAATGCAGCCCAGAATGTCAGGAGCACAGTGAGCAAGAGGGAGAGGGCTCAGGCAGGCCAGGATTTGTTATACAGTGCTCTTTAGGCTATGACAAGACATTTGGGCATGATTCTGAGTCCAGCAGAACACCACAATTGTTAGAAGCAGCAATCCGGCTGCTGCGTGTAGAACAGATTTGAAGGGACCAAGAGGAGATGCAGGCACTAGTCCCAGGGAGAGAGGGTTTGGGCCTGGATGAAGGGATGTTACCAAAGTTTAAGACAGATGGTCAGGTTGGAGACATATCTGAGAGGGAGAATTGAAAGGCTGAATTGATAGATTGGATGTGAGGTATGAGGGAAAGGGAGAAATCAAGGACAGCACTTAGATTTCTGGTTTGTTTACTGAGAGGATGATGGGAGCACATTTCTCAAAGAAAAAAATACTATTGGGGTAGGAGATGGGAAAGGGATGAGAATACAGTTAGTGGAAAAACTCAAGAGTCTTCATACTTGTTATATTTGAGAATTTGTGAAACCTGCAAGCGTGACTGTTGTAGGTAGCTTGATATGCCAATCAGTAGTTCAGAGGAGAGGCTAGGGCTGGGAGGCAAAATCTGTTTGGTCCTATCTCCAGATACACATTTCACACATTTGTGAGAGGGTAGGGAGGCTGTGTATTAAAAGGGTGGCACGTGTGGGTGATGCTTTCTGCAATTGGAGTGATATGCTGGCTACTCCAGCTGCTTCCTTCTGCCTCTCTCTAGTCAACAGAGCCAAAGCAGTAAAGGTGAAGCCCGCCCAAATTGGCAGAGACCTGAAACCATTCCAATCTCTCTCTTTCTCTGTCTCTCTCTCTCTCCCTCTGTCTCTCTCTCTCTTCCACATTTCTCTCTCCCTCTTCCCTATCCATCTGATTTCTTTCTATATATAGTTCAATAGTAAAGTCTGAAAATCACTTGTGGGGAATTTGTAAGTGAGCAGGCTTTACTCACCTATAGCCTTTTTTGAAATGAAGCTGCTTTTGTTGAGGAAGAAAACATGGCCACAGATCAGCTTACTAGAGTTCTCTATGCTGTGGTTGAGGACCCAAGCCCAGCCAACAATAATGGGGCGCTTTCATCCAAATGCCTTTTTTCCTTATGAATATACCCCCAAGAGAAAGACGACTGTTAGGGTAAATTTTAGATATCCTGGATATCTTATTGTCATCATTATTTCTGATAAAGCTCAATTTGTTCATTTAGTCTCACATTGTACCTGTCATATGGTTGCCTACTTTGCTAATTGACTTGCAGAATTTAATAAATAAGATGCTCACTATATATCATTTACTGTCCTTTTAGACTGTACCCTTAGTGAATATGAATACTCCGCTGATTCCATTTAACTTGGAACAGATCCGGGCACCTGCTTCTGGGCTGCAGCACATATCAGCTGTGGAGGTTTTTAAATGCTTAAGCAACTGAAGTGCATCTTTACTATTGAATGGCATCCCTCATCTGTAAAGCCACTTACAAACTTTACTGATCAAGCTGTACATTACTGAGCTGGAATTTAATCTACAGAGCCTTCTGCAAAATGAGCTGAGTCCTCTACTAATCATGGGCAATGGTAGAATTTATTTGGTTTGCAGTAATTTGCATTATTTGCTTATTATACCCCTTGGTTCCTGCTGCAGACTGCTGTGCAGCATTGCCGGAGCTGGGAAATCACTCTGCACATCATCCTCCTCCCAAGGGGAGAGCATTTTGGTTGCAGATGAAATGTCTCCTTAATGTAAGAATCTCACCATTCATGCATGCGTATATCCTCCCTCTCTGTCCACATGATGCCATAGAGTGAGTGCTGCCTAGACATCTCTTCATAAACCTCTAGGAAGTTAGGATGTTCCAAAACATTAAACCAAAAGCAAAGTTACTCCATTTAGCCACAGATTCTGTTTGACTCCCCTCAGCCTCAAACAGCAAACATTGTTTGTGTTCCATTCAAACCCCTAATGCTATTAAAATTGTTCCTGTGCTATATCCTACCACACTTACTCCAGAAACAGTGCAGCAGATTAAACAATACAATAATGTAGAATGCATTTAATCAATCCTAGATACCATTTTATGATTCCTACTCCAAAAAAAGGTTTTATTCCAACTGAAGTATACAGAATTGATGACTCAAAATTCCATAGAGATATTCAGGGCCCTGTCCTGTGGCTGAGTGGTTAAACTTCTGCATGTTCCACTTCAGTGGCCTGGGTTTGCAGGTTCAAATCCCAAGCTCAGACCTACTCCACTCACCAGCCATGCTGTGGAGTTGTCCCACACATAAAAAAAATAGAAGAGGATTGGTACAGACGTTAGCTCAAGGCAAATCTTCCTCAGCAAAAAAGAAAAAAGGATATTCAAGCACAAATTTTTATTCCTGATTAGCAAATCTAGATAAACTGTAACAGATAACTACAGTGAAATTGGAGCACTGTTTCAGGAAATAAACTGCGTTTCCGTAATACTGTGGCAAATTCATTATTTCATAGGGAGAAAGAATAAACCCTTCTAGAAAAGGATTGTATTCCTATCCATTAGTATCTGAACCAACATCTAGACTTGTCAGGTAAGATCAATATACTTGCTTCACGTTTGCATCACAGAATAGCAAGAGGGCTTTTGACTGGATAAGATAATACCCAGAGTTTAATCCTAGCATATCAGAAGATAAAGCACTCAATTGTTCAAGAGATTATAAAATTTATGATTTAGGACCTTGTAGACATTAACCATATAGACATTAGATAAGATAAGAGAATATGTACAATCTTGAGAACAAAAATATAAAACTGAGTCACTTCTTTATGCTTGTTGAAGATTTTGCTCAAGAAAGGACATAAAAATGACAAAGGTTGCCTACAGTACGCAGACAAGAAAATATATAGCCCAGTAATAAAGTCAGGAAATATGTTCTATATTAACAGATGCACTCTTCAAACCATAAATTGTATGCAAGAAAGACTAAATAATTCCAACATGACAGAAGTCGTTAAAAATAAAATACATAAATCTTCACCTTCTTTTTTTCAACTAATCTCCACATTTGCACAGGGAATTTCAGACCCACCAATAATTGGCCCATTGATGGCTCTTTCCTATTCACATTCTCAATTTGTCTAAGAGAAATAAATGCTCTAGAAATCAAATGAAATTATAAAAACCATAGAATATCATGCTTGGATCCTTTAATATTTTGAGGTCTGTAGCATCTAACAGACTTCAGGCACATCTACTTCAAAAAACAGCTTTTGAAGATTTTCCTAAATATATCTTTCTTGTTGCCCTAATGCCATTTCAGTCCTGGGCAGATTTCTGTGTTCAAGACACCCCATTGGTTCCGAAAGCTGCTTCTCAGAGAGCCTTGTTAGGAGCATTCTGAGAATCTACTAGATGTCAAGAAGAAAGGTTTAATTTCAAGAATGTGATTCAAACTATTTCTATCCAATTGCTTTATAAAATAATTCATATGTTGTTGGGAATGAGCTATTTCAGAAAAATCCAAAACAATATTAGAAAAGATAGAGCAGTGTGTTTTTTTGTTTAGTTATTTTCTAGACTGTTAGTACAGTGTACACTCCAGTGGAGACATGCTCCCATAATCACCTGTCCTATGATGAGATTTTTGCTAAATACAATAAGGCAGAAGGACAGCTCAAACGGAACTGGGCAGGCGGAGGAGTAAAAGCTGAAACAAAGCCACTTCAAGTTTAAAGATGTTTAAAGATGTATGAACTTACGGCTAAACTCTTGCTGGGAAAGAACTGGCTTGTTTACCCTGAAGTAACTATAGTTCCCCCTGAAATACGAATAGCATGCCTATCCCTGGTCACCATGAGGGTCCTGTGTGGAACAAGCTGTGAGTGTTACTCCAGATTTTACCTTGAATGATCCCTAGATATTTTAATCTAAGCACTCACCCATAACTCTTTGGGAACCACCCAAGATGGTGGACAGCATTGAACTCAGGGCCTCCTCTTTGATTTCTATCCTATCCACAAACAAGAAAGAAGAAAATCAGAGTAGCCTGTGACAGTGCATGGGTTACACAGGCAAACTTATGTTGCTAAGACTATGACAGGTAACTATTGATCAATTCAAACTGAAGGAGGGTTGTAAAATGGAGCCCTGTGTGGGAAAAAATAGATTGCCGGCTTGGGATGCTTTTGTGTAAGAAGGTTATCTCATCACCAAAAACAAAGCTGGTCTGCAGCTGTCTGTGAAGACAATGTGCCTGGGAGATCTGGCAACAGCCAATGGGATCAGCCAAGAAACTTGTGCATCCGTGCTGGAAAACCACCCGGCAGATGACAAACAACTAAAACTCTTGTGTGATAATGTACTAATAGTCATGTCAGCATTAGGTGAAGCCCTAATCTGCATGTCATCTGAGTCCCACAGCATGGCTCAGAAAAAGTGTTGAGAATGCAATAGCCCTTCTGTTTGAAAATACCTGACAAAGGGGAAGAAAGCAAGGGCGGACATTGCTTAAGTAACTCACAGGGTAGAGAAAAGATAAACAGATTCAAGATATGTGTGTGATGGACAATCAAGACAAAGGTAAACTCTCAGCTCTAATCCCCAGCCTTTACACATTTCATGGGAGACAGGATAGGGGCTGGTAAGAAAGGAACACAGGGAGGCTGCCTCCCGAACAAAATATCACTGTAGAGCCTGAGTTTGAGATGCATGCATATCAAATAGAGTTTCCAATCTCAACCTGCCTACAAGTTCCAAGTAATATAAAGCCAACTATCTATTGTCTCTTGGATCCTATACATTGACTCAAAGTCAATAATCTCACAAGTTCTGCCCTGTGATGCAATGGACAGTGGTTGAGCCCGCACCAGGCACTCTCTGTGAGTCTGCTTCCTAACAAAAGGAGTCCTGCCACAGCTCTCTAGTAAGGAGGTTCAGGGTCTCTAAAAATGGGTTACCGAAGTTAGCGAACTGTAGCTATGCAGATAGGATTGCCCATCTCAAGTTTTTTGACACTCTCTCTCTCCCAAAAGGGGGCAAGATGCCTGGTGCAACCAAAGTGTGTTCTAGAAAGTACGACTTCAACCATCCCAAGAGAAAGATGCCTGGTCCACAAGATTGTCTTTTCCGGGACCAGAGATGAGAGAAAAAAGGTAAGAGAGCGTTGATGCCATATCTTTTGTCATCCACTGCACTTTTCCCTTTTCTGTAGTATCTAGTGTTAAGAGTGCTTGATTTGACCAAATCATCTGGTGCAGCTAAGGAGTTTGTTTAAAGGCTGTGTCTAATCTTTTAATTATCTCAGAGTTCATATACAACATGAATGTGAAGGAAAGAGCAGGTTTTGAAGGATGAAGTGAAAAGGGAGTGCACCAGACCCAGTTTATGTACTTCTCCAGATTTCCTCAGCCCTGGTTCCTGACCAATGCCACTACGACTCCCCAGGAGGACCACCTGGCCCAACCAGATTTAGGTAAGCCTAAAAGGGAGCTTTCGATGTTCATAGGATAAAGGCTCATTGGACACCATCTCTGCCTTTATGGCCATGGCCAGATAGATCACTGTGTGTTCTGCCTGCTTGGCCACTTGGGTTCACCGCAGCAACTGCCTCCTGGTCTCCCAAATTCCTTATGGCACAACCTGAGGGTACCCCACCTCATGCCTCACAACAGTGCCCCCTGCCTCCTGTCCTTGGGATTCCTTTCCACCACTGGGGCTCAAATGGGAACCCACCTGCTGCCCACACATGTGCACAGGTCCACACACCTGAGCCGGTGAGGCTACGTGCTGCAGGGAGATGGGAGAGCCCGGGCGTTTTCCTGCGTTCTGTGGTTTGTGCTGTGAGTGCCGCTGCTGCTGTCAGGGAATCTGGCTTCTCCAGTGGCTGCCTGGAGGGAGTAGGTAACACAACCTAGAAGGGCTGGGGAGTTAAGAGCCCACTGTGTAAACTGATAAATGAGAGAGAGGAGATGAGAAGATCTAGAGAATAAGAGGATAAATTCTTCTCTTCTCCTCTCCCCAGTAGACAATTCTGAGATGCAGTTAGTTTCATACCTCTTCTTGGAAGATGTCTTGTGAAACAGCAACAACCGAAACTTGTTATGAACCTGAGATCAACTTGGTAACATCTCCACTTTCACATGCTCTCCCTCTTTCCCTGAGGCTCGAGCTCCCCTGGGATCACACCCCACTGAATAATGCTAGCACTAACTTTCATCTCAGGCACTCTTTTCTAGGGAACATGGGTTAATATTGGAAAGTAAAATAATGAGATTAATACGTGTTGACTATAAAGCTCCTGTATAACATCCAGGTGAAAAAGCCCAGCAAGTAAATAGATATGGGAACCTGCAGGGATATCTGGAGTGAAGATAATGCATTTTACAGTGGGAAATATGGTAGTATGCGTGATTTGATTCCTTTAACCCATTATTTTAAACTTGAAACTGATAAGTGTGATATTTCATCAAGTGTCTACTATTTGCTAGCTGTCGATCTTGCAATAAATGATGTTATAATAGGGAACCATTAAAAAAAATCATGTTGTAGGGGTTGGCCTGGTGGTGTGGTGGTTAAGTTCATGTACTCTCCTTCGATGGTGGGGTTCACAGGTTCGGATCCTGGATGCAGACCTAGCAACACTGGTCCAGCCACATTGTGGTGGGATCCCACATAAAATAGAGGAAGATTGCCACAGACGTTAGCTCAGTGACAATCTCCTCAAGCAAAAAGAAGAACATTGGTAGCAGATGTTAGCTCAGGGCCAATCTTCCTCACACACACACACACAAAATCACATTGTATGGGAATTCTTCATCTGGGCCGATGAACTTGGATGAAAAAAGAAAAACTGACATCCTTATTTTCACTAACCCCTAACTGATATTTCAATTATGAGTGGAGAAAACAAGCCACAGTAATATTCACAGTATTTGTTATAGTGTCATCAAAAGAAATCACAGATATTTTCATATCACTTTATAGTTGTCACAGATAACTCATACAGCCATCACTACTTTTAAATTATGACAGCTATTAGACTTACTGGGAGACCGTAGTTAATATTATTAGTAACTATGTTAATTGCTATAATATCACAGTATGTTAATTGTTAGAACATCACAAAATGTTTCTAATATTTTAATAACTGTTTTTAAACATAGTTAGTTTCTTTTTAAATTGTAGGTATTTTTTAGAAGACTAAGAAACATTATTCTGAAAAGAGGTCCATAAGCGTATTCGATTGCTAGGGCTGCCAGAAAGAGTACTGCTAACTGAGTGGTTTGAAGGACAGAAATGTATTGCCTCACAGTTCTGGAGACTAGAAATCCAAGACCAAGGCGTCAGCCAACTGTGTCATCAGAGGGCTCTGAAGGAAAATCTGGGCCCTGCCTCTCCCGGAGCTTCTTGTGGCTGCTGGCAATCTTTGGCATGTCTCGGCTTGTAGAAGCGTCACCCCAATCTCTGGCTGCACCTTCACTTGGTGTTCTCCGTGTGTATGTCTGTCACCAAATTTCCCCTTTTTAGAAGGACATCAGTCGTATTGGATTATCCACCCTAATGACATCATTTTAACTTGATTATCTTGGAAAGACGCTATCTCCAAACAAAGTCACATTCTGAGGCAATGGGTGTTAGGAATTCCATATATCTTTTTTGGGGGTACACAAATCAATCCATAATAATAGTCTACCAGAGTAGACCCAGTTATAAGAGAGGTTAAGAATGCTATTACGGAAGAATATTCAACATGAGAAAATATTTTCACATATTCAAAAGAGAAAAAATAAGATTAAAAACTGCAATTATTTTATAATATTGTTTTTCTTATGCATATATTTTGTTCATATATATACATATATATACATAAGAAAAAGGCTGGAAGACCATACATAAACAGTGTATTAGCAGTTCTCTTCCCGTGTTGAAATTGAAGGCATATAGGTAAAATTTATTTCTCTTTTGTACTCTTCTGAAACTTTCAAATGTTCTTTATCTTAGCATTTCAAGTGGTCTGTATCTCTAAAAAAATGTTACATAATAAAAATATCTTTAAAGATGAAAAAGATAAAAGTATCTCCACTCTTTTGAACCTTAATTACACTCTAAAATTTTACATTTAATAGTCCCAACTTTAAAGGCTCTCTACCCTAAGTATTTGATAAATCTATAACTTTTCTCCTTGTAGTTTTCACTAAATATATATAAAAACGACTACCAATGTGCCTATAATTACCAATGAACCTTCTCATAAATAAAAGAAGACGTATATGATTCGCAATAAGATTGAATATATGAGTATTTATTTTATACACATATATTCAGAAGTAAATCTCAAGTAAGGTCAGTGAAGGAATTATATGCGGTGGAAAAAATGTGAAAGAGATGAGAAAACAGTGGTGGATGAGGCAAGTGCCTTCTGGATGTTTGAAGAACAGCACAAGGAAAGCAACTGACTGGGTTGTATGAATAGTTAACCAAGTCACCCATTCATTTTTTTTTTCCTTCAGAGACCTAACTACTGCATATACATAGTAAAAGTCAAAAACCAGTTCAGCTCAACCAGAAATAAGTAAAACATAAAACTTTAACAATTTACTTGAATAATAGATCTAATCCTCCTTGAAATTTTCCCCTTGAAAAACTTCAGAGCATTGCCACGATTCCCTACTTCTCTTTGGCTATAGTTATCTAACATCAGTGCACAAGGAAGGACATTAAGTGGCATATAAGATGTTATATCATGACAGAAAATGTTTTACCTATTTATTTTTTTGCCTTTTGATACCCAAAACTTTATTTTTCCCAAGCAATCAGAATAACAAATACAAAAACAAGATAATTGTTTTAGATGGAAGAATATCAGAGCTTAGAAAGGGATGCAAATGTGGAGATTGCACAAAGCAATAGGACAGAATCTACAAGAGCAGCACCAACATGGATTGTTTCTGATGCGGTCATGTGGCAAAGGCCTGGTCTTGGCACGTGGGCTGGAATTAACCTTTAAGGTGTTTGAAATGATCAGACATTCTGCTCTGCTCCTAGTCCTGCAGGCACAGAGACGGTCAAGTGCAAAGTTGATCTCTCGGGCTTTGTAGTCAGAATTTCTGGGATTAATACCAAGCTCTGACCTGAAGTACTTGCTTGACATTGGTTAAGTTATTTATCCTTCTTGTGCCTCAGTTTCTTCCTCCGTAAAACTGGCACAATAGTAGCTACCATTTGGAATTATCATACAGATTAGATTAGTAAACACATGTGAAACAGTTTTTTAAATCTCATGAAAATAATAAGCTCCTAAAGAACTTTAACTATAAATATTATTACTATTGATTCTTTAACTCCCATCACTTCCACATAGAAATTATTTTCACACTGGTTTTCACAATGGTTCAAGTAGCTTAGACCCATCAAGAAACCACTGGGAAATCAAAATGACAATGTCATGTGTCTACCACCACTCAAGGATTGAAACTCAATTCTTTCGCCCCTCTGCACTTGGTCAGTAGGAGGGCGCTCATTACCCATCTGCAGCACGCTGGTGTCCTCTGCTGATCCCTGTCTGTCTTTTGCTGACTCAGACCCATCTCTTGTCTTTTCTTGCTCTTTGTTCTCTCTCTCTCAAAAACATCAAGAGAAACAAGAAATCTGGTTTGTGGTTCCAGCTTCGGCTTCTGAAGGCTTGATTCGTGGTAGGAATAGAGGCAGCATGTTTTAACCCCCAATGACACTTCATTTCAGAAAGCCACTTGAAAGCATCTCGAGAAATCAATATCAGAAGTGGTCGCAGCTATTGTTATGCTATTGGGTCAGACGATGGGAGTTACCTATTTGAAGCAAGAAAGCTGAAACAACAATCAGCTGGTTAAAATCATAGATCACAAGAGAAAGCTCTGTGAAATGGAATTTAAACAGGAATATTCTATCATTTATCAAATCTATATTTTGGTTTATGGATTTTTAAGGCATTATAATACCGAAAGAAAATGTGAAATACCATCTGCACAGCCACTATTTTGGGAAACTCAATAATGCACTGTAGAAAAAATTGACACACTGTCACATAAGCAAAAGTAAATCAATCTGGATTTAAATAAGCAAAATAATGAGCCAAATTCAAGATTCAAATCCATTTAAAATGCATTTTTGTATTTTCCGAAAAGAGGAAAAACCAAACATGAAATATACACTTCTAGTGTCACTGGAATAAGATTACTTATAAGACATAGGATATTATAGGTTTTGCTCTTGTCATTCCTCCGTTTTTCCTGTCTACTCAGTCCCAGGCACAGTAGTGCTGTTAAGACACTGGCATGAGATCACAACTCTCATTGACTTTAATGGGACTTCTAAGGCAACAATAAAAACTCAGTAAGATCATACTGTACATGAAACCACTTTACGAGGATGAAATTAATAAAATCACAATATCGACATATGTTCAACACGCAGGTGGAGTTTGTTGACTGCGCTGTGTACGCATTCTGGCTTGGATGGGCTTACTCTAAAAATCCTTGGGAAAATTACATATACAAATACGGAAGACAATAAAGTGACCATATGAGCTGTAGACAATAAGGGCTCTCAGGACACTTTGAGCTTAAACATCCTCTGGCCTTGCCTGCTACAGATATTAGTTGGTCTCTTGCTGTTCTTTTTGTCTCACAAGCTAAGGGGTAAAATTCTCCGTTTTTGTACATTTATGAGCTACTTTTTTAGGAGCTCATAAAAGTTCAGATTGAACAGTAACTATCTAATTTTCTATCTTCATGTGTACCGACTATTACTAGAACTGGCAATAAAATTTTGCTGAAAGCAATGTTATGCATCATGTTCTAAGCTGGTTTGCTGGCATAGTGTCACACGTAATATTGTAAAACAGTTTGTTCTACTCAATCTCAACTGGAGCCACTGTGACAACATTTCACAGATGATGAGACTTAATTGCACAAAAATGTCATTCTTCAAATATCCTAGAAACAAAGGACAAAAATCTGGATTCAAAAAAGAAATCTCATCTTAACAAGGGCACCAGGAATCAGCCTCTGATCAGGCGATCAGATGAACTCTGAAACTTCCTGTATTTGATTTGAAGAAATTACAAATATAACTTTAAATTCTTAAATGAAACAAAAAGATAAAGCAGACAATTCTCTTAACTGGTTACTCCAATCTTTTAAATGTTATTTTATTTTAAAAACACATTAAATGTTTACTAAAATAATAAAAATCTAACTACAAATATGCAGAAATTACACAAGCCTTTAACAAAGTACAAAGGAATTTTTGCAGTGTGTTGACTCACGAAAAGAAATGAGTATATAAGCCTGCAAGAGTGAAATTTATTTTTAATGGTCCAGCTTCCAATACATAAGATGTAGCCTATTATACGGTGACATGCCAGTTATGCTTCATCAAACTGATTATATACCATTTCATGAGGTTGTAATCCACTGGGACTTAGGCAGTCCAGTGTAATCAGTTATAATAAGATGGATCATTACAGGTTGTGAAAATATCAAACCCTCCAAGCAATAGATCAAGATAAAGCTCTGTATGTTGAAGATCCCTGAGTCCTGGCAGGTAGCCTATTATTAGAGGGCTTTTATGGTTTGGTTGCAACCAATTTTTCTATAAAGAAGTCAGCACAATAAATATTTTCTTTAAGCCCTAGCCATGAAACAGCCATTATCTTGAATAAAAAAGCAATCACACATTTTCATTTTTCAGAACTCTTCTCACTTGCTAAATCACAAGTAGATGATTTCTCAATTTTCCTGGCTCAATATAGGTCTCCCAATTTTTCTGAAAACCAAATAGCCTGCACCTGCCCATCAGACACATATGCACAAAATCACACAAAGAAACAAAATTTGGAATGGAGAAGTGATGGACTATGGCTAGGATTGCATAGGGAATAAGTTATATACACAAAACTTCTCTCCAGTCTTGAAGGCATCTTTGACCAGCGGGGTCTGGAAATGAAAGAGCAACACCATGCCCTTCCCTCTCTGCTCCCCTACACGACAAAGCTGGTAGTTCAAGAATGAAGAAGAGGAAATAAACTCGGGACTGGAGAGAGACAGCTACCTTGCCCACATTCGCACTCCTTTCTCTTCCCTTTTCCACTGTAGCCATATGCAAACCACAAGAAAATTCCACCTTGAGAAAAAGATATAGATGGAGTAAACCATTTTAAAACAGTTCGCAATACACTAAATTTTGAAAATAGAAGATAAAGGAAACTCAGCCTCTATCCCCATCTCATGTTTGCCTGCAGCCTGCTTCCCCCTCTCTGTATCCAAAACACCTGCTCACTCTCTCTCTTCCTCCCTCTCTCCTCCTCCTCTCCTCCTCCTCTCTGCTCTTTTCTTCTTTCCTCTCCTCCCCTCCCTTCCCCTTCTCTCTTCTTCTCTCCTTCCCTCCTTTACTCCCTCCTGTCTTCCTTTTCTCCTGTCACCCTTTCTCTTCCCACCATCTACTATAGCCTTCACTCTAGGGCCTCCTCTTTCTCTCATTAGCATCATCTGTACTAATTGAATGGTGCAGATGATGAATGGTACTGATGAAACGAGAGAACATGGAGGGAATTCATGCTTCTGGAGACTAATAATAACTAACATTTATTGAGTGTTTCCTATGGCTAAGCCTGAGCAAGGAACCTTGCATTCTTTTTTTCTTTTTTTTCTGCTTTTTCTCCCCAAATCCCCCCAGTACATAGTTGTATATTATAGTTGTGGGTCCTTCTAGTTGTGGCACCTGGGACACCGCCTCAACGTGGCCTGACAAGCAGTGCCATGTCCACGCCCAGGATCCAAACCAGTGAAACCCTGGGCCACCGAAGCAGAGCGTGCGAACTTAACCACTCGGCCACGGGGCTGGCCCCTGCATTCTTTATGATTTACTCTAATCCTCAAAATAATCTACAAAGGTGGATTCTATTATTTTCCCCACTTTTCAGATTAGGAAACCAAGGATAAGAAGTAAGCAATTTGCCAAAAGTCACAATCTATGTAAATGAAAATCAAATCTCAAGATTTTTGCCCATCACGTAAAAATAGATCAGAGAAATTTCACATTTTGAACAAATGATTAGAAGAGTCAGATTTAAAGTGTAGGCACTGGATCATATATAGAAATCACTTTGGAGGATCTCAGGGAGACCCTTTAAAACAGGCTGAAATCTTCCAGAGAAATTGTAGCTGGGGTTAAAAATGTTGCCATAATTGCCATTCAGAAGGCATAAGCAAACAGTGATTAAAAATATGGCCTGAAAATCTGAAGACACACACGCACATGCATGCACAAACACATGATAGATAGATTTACAAGCATTGATTCACGATGAAGCTGCTTCTTATAGGGGCAACTCCCTAAAGTGTGCCTTAGGAGAAGGAAATTATGTATTTAATGATGGTTAATAACTCTCCAGAGGGCAGCCTAGGATATATAGCATAAAAAGGACCCACCCAAACGATTATTCTATCAATGATATGGGCTTCGGAGTTTTGACTACAAGGTGTTCCACAAACTCAAAGATTACCCTCTGGGCACCCCTTACCATTGCCAGAGGTTTGGCAACCCACAGAGCAATGCTAAAATTGTTCACTAGCAAGAGCCTGTCATAATCAATCATGCCAACTTAGTCATGAGAGAATAGAATGTGTTGTGGGTACCTAAGAGTTTACTCTACAGTTGGCAAGCAAATCCAAAAAGTCATGGAGGTTATCAGATGGAGACTACAGCCTTCAGAGCCTATTCAGTAACAACCACAGCAGAAAAATGGCTGCCCACTTATTACACAGTGTGTTGGAAAGAATGTAGTCTTTCCAACTAGACAGAAGGCAGATCACATATCACCTCGGCCAGCTTAGCCTTCCCCTCACTTCCTGCCAGCCTTAGTTTTTAATTATTTTAATTTTTAATAATAACAGCACTTTGTATGTTTTTTACAAAGATTTGATAACATGTATGTAAACAGTCTAGCTGAGATATGTAGACTTTTGATAAGTAACAACTGGTATTGTTTTTATTATCCTTTTAAATTGACTAGCAAGTGTTTATGTGTTAAATGAAACACTTTCATATCAACACAGCATCATTGATTGATATTCAAATTGCTCTCCCCTAAAATCCACCCCTACCCACCCCTAAAGTATCTATCCAGTTCATTGCCATGTTGTATCTACTGCGCATGTTTTTGTCATGAGACTGTCCCACTTCGCTGAAACAACTTCTTGACCTGGGACTAGAAGCAAAATGCAAAATCTACAACTTCGTTACTCTTTGTAGTTAAATGACCCTATTTTACCTTTGTTTTTATGTCTACAATTCTACATTCCATCCAACAATTTCTTCATAGATTATATCCTTGAGGAAAGGTGCACAAGACTGATTTATGAGTGGAAGAAGTTATTTAACAAGAGTGGCACTTTGCAGTGTTGAAAGATGTGACTGATGTCTGAATACATTATAAAGAAACAAAATTATGTTCACATTATGTGGGAAGACATTGCTGTCCTTATTTGCCTGTAGTACAAATCAGTGTCTGGATTAATTCATTCATATAATTATCTTTGCGGCTCTTTTACCTTTATTCATGGCTATAACTTTCTATTTAGGAAAGAATGCTTTACAAGAGAATGTAAGACATCTTTTGAGCTCTATAGTGGATACTCAGGGATGATACATGGGCCTGTGGACACTGGGAACCAGCGGAATGAGGCCAGGATGAAAAAGCAGATGCCTGAGCTATTTTACAGTATAAACAACACGAAGATTTCTAGACAATAGATCCTTGGTTGCCAAGCTGCTGAAGATGGTTATTTCATCTCTAGAACATAATTGGTCTGCTGGCATTACACCCACGTTACTTGAAGGAATGAAAATAAAATTATAAACTGCTGTGTAAAGCCTGAAATGGCCACCTTTAAGTTTAATCTTCCCTTAATGTTGTAGAGTTCATAAAATATGCATTAATTCCAGTTTTTAATAGCTTTTATCAACCCATCTTTCTTCTTCAAATGGTAGACAATGCCTAATAGAAGAGATTTCTCACACTGCACTTCCAAACCGTGATATATCTTGTAATTTTGCTGGGTTTTTTCCTTTTTAGTTTCTTAAGCAATATTTGTTAGATAAAGCATACAAAGCAATAAACAGCTTCTCCAATGTTGAAACTATCAGAGAAGCTAGAGTCGTTTTGAGAAACCAGTTCATTCATTATAAGCAGATTAGACTTTCACTGACATAATATTATTATTGTAATATTTTTAAAAGGTTTAAACCAACAAAAACTTTAGTTTTTGTAACAGTAGCTTCTAGTTTTCCTTTGTATCACATCATATATCTTTAATTCAAGGCAAAGTAATCTAGCTCTTAAAGCCTACATTTAAAAATACAACACACCCAGAAACATTGATGAGGATAATTACTGCATTTGTCAAACTGCTCATTTACCACGACCTGTCAAGATCCTGAATTTTTCAGCAGCAATGAAAGAATAACAAAGAACAAATAAATAAAATCAGTAGACCTGACTATAACCTCCTAAAAATTGGAAACAACGTAAATGCCCCCAAAATAGATGATAGGTTAAATAAACTATGGTGTATTCAGAAAAGAAACATAATTCAGTAATTAAAATCATAGCCCAGTAGAATAATTAGTAACAGGGCTAACGTTTTCAGTATACTGCTAAGTGAAAAATAGAATACAAAGAGTGTAATAGTATGATTTTATTAAAAGTATAAATGTCTATACATAAAATGCCTAGAAAGAGATAGAACAAAATAATTACATTTTTTTCTCTCTGTGATGGAATTCTGAGTGACTTACATTTTCTTCTATATAACTTTCAATGCTTTTCAAAATTTTCCATTGAATTTATACTACACATATGAATAAGAGAAAACATTAAAATTTTTTTATTTAATGAAGAAAACTTCATCAGGCACTTAGAAGTTGATAATAGTGACACCATGCAATCTGTATTAACTGCTAATGATGATAATAAATTATTAATCAATTAATTAATTCTAAACTAAATATCAAAGTGAAATTTTTATTCTATTTAATAAAAAGAAATAAAATTTTCCAACAATTATGTATTGAACAACTACTAAATGCATAGCTGTTACGTAATGTGCCATGGCATGTGAAAGAAGCAGAATTGGTGATGAGAGATGTCAGGGTGTAGACCGTCTAACTTACAGGGACCAGATTTCAGTACACTCAAGGAAAACATTAGATAGATGTACTAAGGAAGGAAAAGTAATGGAGGACGTATCATGGTAGGTCTGGGAGCATGAATGTGAAGTTAGACGTCAACGTCTGGCTGCTTTATCCATTAGGCACAGTTGGCACCATGCTGAGGCCCATAGTGTTGTAATTTCTTTTTAAAATGCAAAGAAGAAACTAACTTCAAGTTCAAAAAACTAACTTTATGCCAACACAATTGTAACATCTAATTTTAAATATTTTTTTTAAGGAGGAAGCAAAAATGCCTGAGTTCCGAGGGCATTATATTGTGACCCTTGTTCAATGACTTGCTAAAGAATGGTATTTAAGAAAACAATTCCAACAATTCTAGAGAACATAGATGGTAAAGTGCCTAAGCCAGTAAGACTGTACATGAATATGTTACAGCAAACTATGAATAAATGAGGAGCCAGAGGCAGAGAGCAGCTCTAAATGATGAGAACGGTAAAAGGAGCAGAGTGTCTTGGCATAGACAAGCGATTTGACAAGTCTTGTAACAGTAGATGTGGGGCTGATGACAACACAGTTATGTGGGTTCATGGCTGATCAAGCTACAGAGAGTTCTCTGTGGTTGTGCCACAGGCGCTGTCCTTCAAGCTCCCGTGTTCCACCTGGATGAAGAGATGCTTTTCGGATCTTCATGTTGCACAAAGCTGGGACAAATTACTACTATGCCGATTGATAGAATTAACTTAAAATTTTTTCAAAAGGTAAAAGACTGATAGTGAAATTAAACAACTATGAATCTAACATTCAATAATTAGCTGTGAAACTACACAATGAGGACATGTGGATTCAAAAGTTTATATGAAGGAGGGTGAGTGGCCAGATGACTCTAAGACCAAAATGAGTGTGTCACTCCTACCACAAAAAGCAAACAACCCATTGCAATCTCAGCCTGAGACTTGGAAATATAATCTCCAGGTCAAGGAAAATCACTGTGTTCAGTTCACATATATTATGAGGGAGAGGCTGATACTCTGTGATAAAGGCACAAGAGGTAGCCAGGTTGACAAATGGCCATAAACCACTATGTCACATGAAGAATTTGGGGATGTTTAGCCTGGAGAAGGGAAATGTATGTATCTATGTGTGTGTTAGGGGAAGTGGGGGGCATAACAGCTGACTGTAAATGCTTGATGATGAATTATACGTAAAACAAGGATTATACTTATTTTGAATAAGTATAAAAATAGTTAAGATCAAAGGTTAAACATTATAGAGGAAAAGATTTTCACCATAAATACGAGTGAAAGAATTTCTAACAACTAGAGTAGTCCAACAATAAAATAAAATTCTTGTAAAAGTAGTAAGTTATTTAGTATAAGAAATATTCAAGTGCAAATTGGACGATCATCTATCAACAATGCTATAGAAGTGATTCTCGTCATGGATATGTGGTTGAACAGGAGGATCTCCAACATTCTTTCAGAGAAGAATATTTTATTGAAGAGAGATAAATGCAAACGACCCAGTGAAGAGAAAAATGGCAAGGATCTGTAAGTGACTACGCTGGGGAAGGCAAAGGAGAGAAACAAGACTCACAGCCTGTTTGCTGTGTGCCACATAGCAGAGGCTAAATAGAAGGAATTCTAACTTGTGATTTCCCCATCACTCACCATGTCTGTGCTTATCCTTTGCAATCCCCCCAGCTCAGCCCTTTGCAGAGCTAAGCCCAATGCAGCCACACCAAGGAATCAACATAAGCTCTCTATTAATGAGTTCATGCCTCTGCCTTCACCTCTCTTCACCCATTTCTTTCAGGGACTGTCAGAAACACCGAGAGCACAGCCAGAGCACCATCAACAGATAAACTTCTTAAGCAATCAACTCTTCAAAGTCAAATTCTCTCAGTCCAAGACAAGGATAAGCAGAATATACTAAAAGAAATCTGTGAGAAGTATTACGGTGTATTATGGTGAATATTATTATGCAGTTCCCTTTATGATCATCAGAATAAATGTATATCGTCCAGGAAAAAATTATTTCCTAATATAGGAACAACTGGAGAAAACTATGGTTTTCATTGATATCACATTTAGGGAAATGTCGATTAAGTATAAATGATTATAGAACGAAGTTAAAAGACAATAAAACAAAATGAAAAGCAGCTTGAGACTTTTCAACCATGAAGTGTAAGCCCGAACGATCAGTTTTATTCATTCCTGTGCAGTTCATATTAGCATTTTATTATGCAAAGCTGTAAATTTGATTTTACAGTGAAAATAAAATTGGTTTCTTTAAACTTGTTTCCTCTCCTGTAAAATAAGGGGTTTGAGCAACATGATCTCTATAGCCCATTTTGATTCTAAAATTCCACAATTAATAGATGATATTTACTATTTACTATAGCCTCAAAAGTGGCTATATTTTTGAGAGATCTTGTTCACTACTCTCAAACCACTTTTAGACACTCATTAGCAAGCAAGAGTTGAAATAACGGAAGCTATTTCCCTACCACCATCAGTATGCGAGCCTTAAAGAAAAATGATAGGAGCAAATAGTCTCAATTATTAGAAGCATGGTTTTCATATCAATAAGTTGTGGGTGCAGAATAGAATGTTGATGAACCTAGAAGTGCTCTCTCATCCACTCCCATCACACAATGGACCTCATGAAATTAATTTCTGGTAGGAATCAAAAAGGAGCTTTTCAGTGTGATCTGCGTGACTTCCTGGCTGCCTTTCTGGGGTACCAGCAGCGTTGTCATGGACCCTCATGGTGATTAAGAAGTTGAAATGATAATTACTCTTGTTAAGTTTCACATTTCAATAGAATATCCTCCTAGAAATACAGGATTAAGAAATAAGACTTAAAATTGGATTCTGTGATTCAAAATTATGTGTCCCTTTTGACTGTTTTGGCACATTTAGCATACAAAGCACGCCTGTTCAGTTACATAAATTTTCTATACTAGCTGACGAAATGTTATGATGGAAATCCTAAAGGTGAAGTACATGATTGAACTTTTTGGTTCAAGGCCATATTTTATTGTTGTGAGCTCATGGAATGAAAGATAAGAGCACAGCCTGTGAAAACATCTAAAAATACCCCACAAGACACAAGATTTTCAAAGTAGAAAAAGACACAGTTAAAGATGGGGCAGAGATCCTTAACAGTCTTCAAAGCGCATCTGAACAATAATACTTCAAATGTCCCCAAGACAACCTCATTAACAGTGAGCAAAACATCCCCACCACGGCCTTTATCACGCTTCCATGATGATTCATGCACAGCATTTCCTGCAATAGATGAATAGGAGATTGAAGAGGGTAACTTTGGGCTAATTGGAAGATCACAATGTAGAGGATGTGTCCCAGAGTAGATGGTCAACAAATGTTAGTTCCCTGGGAAAGTACCATCTCTAAGCATTATCCTTGGATATTTATATGGGGGACACGTACTATTTGTGAAAACAGTATATTTCTCGTAAGCCAAAAATTCAAGCAAAATACTCTTCTGTAGTTTAAGTTCTAAGCTTGTCTGGCTCTGTGATACTTGATACACTCTAAATTTCTAAATCCCAATCTCGGCTTCCAAAGAACCCTAGAGAGTGATTGGAAGTAAAAACCCTCTCACTGTTAAGATGAACAGTAGCAAGCACATGCTGCAGAAAACAGGAATTATGTCTGATGTTTAAATCGCCACAAGAGCTGCCCCTCACCAAACAGTGGTTCTTAAACTTTAGTAAGCACAAGAACCACTCAGAAAACTTGTTAAAAATAGTGACAGCCCATGCTGATCCCCATTCCTTCAGTAGGGCCTGGAAATGTGCATTTTAGCCATCATTTAGGATCTGGAAGCGTGTTCATTCTCAGGCTATACTTGGAGAAACAATGTCCTAAAATATGTGGCTGCTTCTCAATGAACTTCATATATCAAAATGGGGAACGTGGTATCTTAGTGTCAGTGAGCTTGTCTAAACGGATTTCTAATGCAATGGCATGCTAGTTCTGCATTGGACAAATTTTCATAATTGAGTGGCTTGGGTGGAGACCTGATACAACTATTCTGAATGTGATTGATGCCACAGCTGATAAAGCTGAACTGTACTCACTAATGTGCTACGCTCTGGGAGGTTCTTTATGCTGGAGGCTGGGACTGTTGCCCAGACGCTGTGATTGTAATGAAGATAGGCATGGGTCTTTAATGTTTTCCACCCCCTATCCAAACGCTGAAAAATGGTTAGCATTGAGTATTTTCATATATAGCAAGAATAAGACAGAGTCAGAAATTTCCATTCCCATGTATCCTACTGACCATATTCTAATACAATTTCCTTTCTAATGGTCTATTAAAATGATTGATGTTGAATTAAACCTTTGTAATGGTGGCTGATCACGTGAAAGAGTGACAGTTGGCCAGGATGCCATTATTAACAGTCTGCATTCTGACTGACTTAACAACAACCCCATTCCATTCAGTGTTATGTGTGTACATTTACCCCAATTTGCATACCTAAAAAATGCTCTTTAATGAATAAACTGTCTCATGACAGCTGCTGTTTGATTACCTTTTTCTAAATCTTATTTGTAAATAAGGCTTAGCCATCCAGTAACCAAAAGGTTTTCATGCATTATTTTGCTGGATTTTTACTGATCCAAGTTATTTCTTTTTAACAGGAGAAACTTCTTTTAGAAAATCATTCATTCTGTTTATTTACTGTCCATGTCCTGGTCAGGCTTTTAAAACCGTGTCCTCCAGAATGGAGACAAAAGAAATTGAAAGAGCTAAATCGAATATGCCAAATTTTGCAGTGTAAAAACATCATTATATGCAAACCTGAAGCATTCCATAACCTGAGTGGCGTTCCTTAGACCTACCAGCACACTGGCAAGCTCCAACCGATCTGGGCTATCAGAATGCCAAAACACCTGAATGCTGTGTCTAAAATTAGACTATTGAAATTCTCCCTGGATGTCACTTTCCTTTATTACAAACACATTTTTTCTCACCATCAAAGTTGCTTTAAATGAGTAAAGAGTGCCACCAAGAGGCAGCATATCATATTCCCGAATCAGTTCTGTTTTCCCTTTTTTTTTTGAAAAATATATACTTTGCCTTTGTTAATTGTGCTCACAGCTTTAAGAGAGACAGGCTTATTTGCATGATTTAAAACATGTGATTCAAGTGTCGAAGTCATGTTAAATGTGTCTTTTTCCGGATTGATGAGCAAATCTGCTATGATGAATTTTGAAACATGAAAATTCTACCTGCAGTTATTGGTATTTGTAATAAGTATTAATAAGACTCCAATTTCCACAGCTTGCTAGCTACATAGTGACTATTAGTATGGAAAGTTGCAGTTTCCAGAATAAAATTTTCTTATGCAAAATGGTATCATTTCTGCCCAGAAATTTCAAGTATATCAGATCAAGAACAAAGGGGCAGGATTTTTTTTAAGTAGCATGTAATCCTAGCAATGTTGACCTTCAACCCTAGCGCCACATTGAGGGGAAGTGAGGTATTCCCATTTGTCCGTCTTGCTTTTCTAATGATTACGAAATTTTATGAGAATAAAATCTATGGATATTCCCCATTTTAGTTATTTGTTCTGCCTATGTTAATTTATTCTCTCATTAAACAAACATGTACTGAACACTTACTGTGCCAAGAACAGTGCCAAGAAGAAAATGAGTAGGACAGTCTCTGTCCTGACGATTTTCATAACAAGCTGGGGCTCCTGCTTCTGATTGGCTCTGTTGGAAACTCCCAGCTCTCTAAATTGAGACAGTTTTATTTACAATAATACATTATATAATACTGTGTTGCATATTGAAAGTAGCTAGGAGAGTGGATCTTGAAAGTTCTCATCACAAGAAAGAAAAATTTTTTGTAACTATGTATGATGGACAGATGTTAACTGGACTTTCTGTGGTGACCATTTTGCAGTACATACAAGTATCAAATCATTATGTTGTACAAGTGAAACTAATATACTGTTATGTCAACTATACCTCCATAAAAAATTTTAATGCATTATATTTGTAAGCATTTTCTAAAGCTTTTAGAAGGATTTTGCATTTATAATTTCACTTAGAGTCACAATGACTTTGACCATGTACAACAGCTATGATAACTGTTAATTATTATTCTTATGTATGGCTCAGGACATGGTTTAATGATTTACCCAAAATGTCATAGGAAGGTTGTGGCAGGATTAAAATTAAAATGTCCTGACTTCCTAAACTGTGCCCTTTTGAGGAGGCCACCCCTCTTTATGATGAATACATTAAAATTAGCATGATATTTCAAGGAGGTCATCATCGTAGGAGGTTCTACAATAATTATAGTGATGCTGACACTGCTTAAAATATTTCTGGAACTCTTGTTTCAAATTTCCCTTACGGGAAACACAAAAAAATCAGTCTCATACACATTCAATTCAACATAGATTTATTCAGTACCTATCACTTGCATGGCACTCCACTGGATGATAGAGAGATATAAAGATGTTACAATTGGCAAGAAATTTACAATTTAGCATGCACAATGAAAAATGTAGTACTGGTGCTTTTTCTTCTTAATACTAATGGAATCTGTGGCCATTGTAGAGACATAACACATACTGTAAATTATTGAATCTAAGATGTTGTTTAACACACTATTTTATGTCTAATAAGAAAGAAAAACACTGCACTGACAATTAAAGTGTAACAAGTTACTCTCACATCATTCAAAATTTTTATTTTACATTTAGAGAAAGAGCTCTTTTAGTCTTATTTTGACATTGACTTTCTTTATTGTATCACTCTATCCTATACATATAAAAGGAAAATAGAAGAACAATGAATTGGTTAAGGCAATGACAACTATGTCACAACTGTTATCTGGTAGTTAGTAATTATAAAAGCTCAGCGATGATTATATACCCCAATTTAAGAGATGTTAAAATGGGGGGGTTGCATTTTAGAATCCCTGAAATCACTGAAGTGCACATTTCCTGCTCAGTTTCTAAAATGGTCATTACAGGACAGAGCCAGGAGGAATCATCAGGAAAAGATGGAACAAGAGTTTGACTCATTTTCTTTGGTCTGGTTCCTGTCAGTCACCACCACAGTGGTTAAGAGAATGAGTCGTAGAGTCAGAGAGCCCTGAGGTCAGCGACTGGCTCTTCTTCTTACAAGCTGTGACCTTGGGGCAGGTTAGTAAACCTTTCTGTGTTTCAGAACGCCCATCCATAAAAATGCTAACAATAATAACTACTGCTTAGGTATTAAATGAAATAATGTACCAAACACTTAGCACATAACCAACAGTACTGTTATATTTGAATACGGCTAAGATACGGGAAGTCTTCTAAATAAAATAATCATATTATACTATTAAGCCCAGGAATAGCTAAAACCCTGTCACCTACCTTCTCTAGGGATGGAACAGGCAGCATTGCCCTTTTAGCTGATCCTATTGAAGGCTGGGGATCCCACCTTGACCAAGGCAAGAAAAGAGTTCAGGCTCTGGCTTAAAGTCATTCTAGAGTAGCTACCAATTTGTCAAGAAGAAAAGATAAACCTGAAAGAGAAATTCAATTTCTGAATTCATCCCTTATCTTCAAATATTCAAATATTAAGACGACTATACAAAAAGAAGTTTATTCCTAATATGGTCATACAATCATAAGCACAGTATTTCAAAATAGGCTGAACTTAAACACTGTCAAACATACCAACTACCCGAGTCAGGAGAGGTACTAGCTGAAAAAAAATAAAACGATCTGAAAGCCTGCCTTTTCAGACAATGTGGCCACCAGAACCATGTTTGCTTATAACAGTGAACACAGCTCGGGAAACACAATTAAGGAAAAGCATTCCAGACTGCCTGCTTACGGCAAGCCTTTGGGTGACTGATGACTCAGCAGCAGCCTTGGCTTCCCCAAGACACCTCTGTGACAGGTGGAAGCATGTCAAGCCCCTGAATCAGATATACCCCCCGGCTGGGACTTGTTCATGGAACCTAAAGACAAACTTCAGAGATGACTTGTATCTCTTGACCCTCCCTAAGGCTGATGAGTCCAGATATCCCAGTTTCTAGGTCACTTTCTCACTAGGAAAGGAAGCTTTAATTCGAGAATATTCCCCTACTTCAGAAGCCTAACCATCATCATTAACCCTTACTATGTATTATTCATTTTTTATTAAAAGAGATATACAACTGCAAACAGCCAACAATGCTTACTAAGGGAATAAAAACCTCAGTATTTCTAAAAATACATTTCTCAACTGGGACCACCTTCTAGTCATTTCCATTTAAAAAGAGAGGAGGGAAAAAAACTTAATCCCGTGGGCAAGAGTGACTAAAATGGACAAATAAACAAATATTTGGAAAGGTGTACAATATTTATTTCCATCTCACCAGAGAGAGCAGATTTGTCTGTTTCATTATTCATAAGTCACAATTTTAGTTTAGTTTTCCTGCTTGCTAAATATCAAGAATGTTCCAAGCCCCCAGGCAACAGACTTCAGTAAATGATGGCTGAATTTAATTCACTGCATTATGGAAAAATAAAAATTTTAAATCATAAAACATGTGAATAACAGTTTCCTTTTTGGGGGCAGCATTATAACTATAATTCCTTTGCTGTCAGGAACTCATCAGCCTTTGCATATTATGAATGCCTGTGTGGCAAATTAATCAACATGAATTTTAGGTTAATAAAAACTGTTTTACTTACGCTTCTGTTTCCAAAGGTGAGAATCTCTTCATCGGTGCTCTAGTGGGAACCTATATTTTATAATTAAGGTTAAAAATGATAAAGCAATTGTCAAGTTACTAGTGCTTGTAACACTAAAATCACAGATTTTTAAAATATAAAATTCAAAATCAGGTAATAATTGTTTGTTAGTCTCTTCCTCAAGTAGTATATTTTAAATGCCCTCTTAAACTTAGCCATAATAAGGAATACTATATGGAAAAGTTAAGCAGATTAAGCTATGACCGATTCACAGTCTTAAATAGAAACTTTCCATCTAAAATTATAAGTGAAGAACTAAAAAGTGTTTTATTAAGACTACCATTAGTCTATATCATACTGATCTGGTCGCATAACAAAAGAAAATTTTGCACATGAAATACTACATTCTACATTCTAGCCCTGAAGAGAATTTGGCCTCTGTAGTTCGGACAGCATAAGGAGATTCCAACTAGAAGAGAAACATCCCTCATGAATGCCACCCATAACAGCCTCATCACGTTTCGCAGAAAGTTTTAAAGCCTCTGAGGTGATGACGGAGGAAAAGCAGTGATGCAAAATATACGGAGGCCGATGAGGGTCAGGTCCTTCACATACACGTTTGGCTCTTCCCAGGGCATTTCTCCCGTCTCTGTTGTTCGTTTCAAGATGGATATGATCTAATTATCTCTAGTAGGAGAAACCTTATCTAAAGATATCTTTCTCACTGGCTCTGACAGAGGCCTGAAATTCACAACTCCTAACTCCTTTAGGTCAAAATATAAATACAAACTATTTTACATCAGCCTTTAGCATTTAGTTTAAATTTTTGCTAAATTTACCAGTAACTTGATAGGACTATATTAGGATAGAGGTGAAGAAAACTTTGATGACAAAAGGAAGAGAAAGTCTGGAAAGATATGAAGAACTTTCAGAAATACTGTTGGAGAAAAATACTAGTGTCTGTGGAAGCAGGGAGCTGGGCGTGCGTGGCCTTTGAGAAGACGGAAGACTGTAGTGGACAGAGAAGAAAGGCTAAGAGAAGAAAAGGGGCTGGTCAAAATCAAAACTGGGTAGGGAGGCACTAAAGATCAATTATAGCTACTTCTCAAAGTTCCCTAAGATTGGCCTTAACCATTAGTAGAATAGATGCCAACCAGTTTTGATGACTGTAACTCTTTAAAACAAAAATCACTGTATCTTAGGCATATGGATAGATAGAATGTATTAGAATATTAGTTAAGGGAGCAGAATTAGTTCTTCCCTAAGTTTTTACACCTAAAATTAAATTTGCTTTTTTTCTTCCAAGTTAGATTCACCCTGAGCTAACATCTTCTGCCAATCCTTCTCTTTTTGCTTGAGGAAGATTAGCCCTGAGCTAACATCTGTGGCTATCTTCCTCTATTTTTTTGTATGTGGGACACTGCCACAGCATGGCCAGCGAGTGGAGTAGGTCTGCACCAGGATCCAAAGCACAAACCGGGCCACCAAAGCGGAGTGCACGGAACTTTAACCCCTTCGACATGGGGCCAGGTCCTGCTTATTGTTTGTTTTAGTATTAAAAGCTAGTTAAAGAATCAGAAAGGATAAGATTCCAAAGGACAAAATAACCAAAAGTTGAATCCTGATTGATTCAAGTAGACAAGGTAACCACACAAATAACTGACCACTGTCAATCATCTAGTGAAGACTAGAAAATGAGTTGTTTGTGACGATTTCCTCAGTCTCTCCTCTCAACCCTCCCTCAGGAGGCACCAGAACTGTCCACCAAGAGGGATTGCAAAGCCAATATGGAGGACTGAATAAAACACTCTTTACACTCAGTATTTGGAAAACGTTGGGTTAAGATGTGGACAAGAAGGAGGAAAAAAATGAGGAGTTCTTGGTGATATACACGGAGAAACAAGGACAAAAACTCCTGTGTGAGGCAATAGTTTTAATTGCTTCCTAATGGCTGGACATTCATCTTCTTTGATCTGTGCTAAGGTCAGGCAGAGAACAAAACCAGTCTACATTAATTCTATCACCTTCTTTAATCCCTAATTGTCATCTAACCATAGGAAGCCATAACTGCCCAAAAAAGGGAGGAGAGAAAGCAGAAGATATATGGTTTTATTGTTTTGCATTTCATGTAATGTGTCCTAAAATAAACAACTAAACCTGAAATAGGGGGGAACAAAAGGAAAGCTAAAACTATCGTGTAAAATTAGACTAAGCAAAGATTGATTACAAATAATTTTAATTTGTTTATTCAAATACAAGTTCTTAAGACCAAAACTGAGCTCCTTTCTAATGTGAAGCTCTCTCCTCAGTTTCAGAGGGGAGGTGCTGTGTTCAGTGAAGGAGCGGGGGCTTCCTAAGTTCCACACAACTGTCTGTATAGTCTTTTGCCGTGAGGCTAGTTTTTAGAAGAGAATACTCTGGTAAAATGGATTTACTAGAGCTTCTTAAATTCTACTCCCACCAAAAATTTTTTTTAGTATGGAGCTGCAAGACTTCATTTGGCTTATATAAATAATCAATTCCAATTTATTCCTCAGTGACTTTGTAGGACTTGACCACTCTTCATCCACATTCTGAAATTTCAGGGAACAAAGTAAAAATAACAACTGACAGCCCTAGATGGGGCTCATAAAATGGCGTTTCACACAGTTCTCTCTACCCCAAGCAGTCCGCAAAACAAATTTGTGTTGAGGAAAAGCAGTGTAATTGTTAGTGTTAAATATTGGGATCATCTTGTGACGAAAACATTATGATATGTGGGTAACATAGTAAGATATGACATTTCCTTGAAAAAATCATCTGAATTCTTCATTAAAGATTTTTTAAAAGACCTCTCTCTCTCTCTTTCTATGAATAAGTAACTTCTAAATGGAAAATAGCAATCTATTTTTGTGCTGGTAGTTTTTATCTTCTTTGAATCCTGGAAATAAAATGAGAGATCTGTTAAGCCATATAAAGTAGTAGGAAGTTATGACATTCATCCAATTTTTTATTTTTTTAAAAAAAGCTATATCAAAACTCCTAATATGCTTTCTACGTTTTTTCTGAGAAAAACAAAAGCAAATTGTGAAAGAATGGCCACTGGTCCTTCATGTCCTTGTTCCTTCAAAGAAAACCTCATAAAAAATAAGTCACTGTAGTTGTCTGCATCTTAAGTGCACAGAGCTGTCAGGCTCATTTTTTCTTCCATCCTCAGCCCAGCTTCTCTCACCACTGCCTTCATTTCTCTCTTCAACTTTATGAACGTTTTGGGAAAGACTTTCTCAGATTTTCCCAGATCTTTCCTGAGAAAACCTCTCGAGAAAAATTGTTGAACCTTTCATCTTGTTTCCAATTGCATTTAATCTGGTGTTTGTGAATTTGTTTTCTTCCATTTACTCAGTAATATTCCCATGCTGACCCTCCTTGGGCAGCTCAAGGTTAGCAGCTCTAAGCTATTAATCTCTAGAAAATTGGCTCACAGATGTGCAGCTTTCATGTAGGGTAAACAGAAGTTAGAACACCGTTCAATCTTTACGTCTTCCATTTCCCTTCTGGGTTGACTCTTTTGTGCTCTACAACTCGTCCTCTAGAAATGAGCTGAAAATACACCCGCAAGTGTGATATTCTCTCATATATTAGAAACACTAAGCCACGCTGCTTATTTCAAACTGCAGGAAGTTTCAAATACTGCTTTTCAGGCACTTTGAGTAGAAAACACAATTTTATAATAGTTTACCTCTCTTTTGTACACACTTTGAAATAATTAGTAAGGTCAAAATTCCTGAACCTGTTCTTAAGAATTTTAAGCCATCAACAGTGTTTGGTGTGATGGGACACCTTATAATGAAAGTTATTGATGTTTGAAAACTCTCCCCCCAACAATGCCGTTTGTTGTTGGCAAACAGCTCTTCTCTTAAGTAACGAACAGGACCTGTAGCTCCTTATTTCTGAGTTTTTTTGCATATTAGAAAATGAGGAAGAACTAATGGGACAATTTTTTAAATAAATAGAATTAACCAAGTCACTTAATTGCTTCATTTCACAGAATTCAACACTGGGAACAGAGGTCCTTTAAAAATTCCACTTGTGCCCTTCTTCAGTAGTTATTATCAAGGAGGAGAACTGAAGCTGTGAAACTTTAATTTGCCCTACTCTCCCCTCACTTTACACGTAGGAAAGTGGAATTACTCCTAGTATTTCATTGAAAGAGATGAAAGAGATGGAATTTTAACACCTTTCAGAGTTAGACTAGTCCAGTGAAAACTTTCAAGTCTTGATTCTCTACATCATGCTTGCACTACGGCATCTCTCTCTATGAAGTGGAGTTTGGTGTGAGGGTCGTCTTGTATCCTTTCCTTCGTCAAGTAACAAAGGAACATAAGGAGACAATTCTCCCATAAGGCCTTTCTACATCTCTGTTCTCATGAGTAGATTTCTAGAAAGCTCCAATGCAATATCAATTTTTTAAATCTTTTAACCTATGGAAAATGTTATTCATTCTCATTTTCAAATTTTTGAGAGAGATAAGTGCTTAAGGCAGTGGGGAACAAGGACAATTTCTCTAAACAGGAGACATTGTGCAGTAGACTTTGGTAGATTTTGTGTCCCGTCAAACACTTGCTCCTTCTTGTGCTAATACTGACTTATTTTTGCTTTGAGGGAGTCATTCCTGTACCCACTATTAATCCATGCAGCATATGTTTATGTGTCTGTGTATGTATATATATATATGAATATATACATAATAATTTTAATTTTACTGTGGTATTTTTGAGTTGAGGCTCCTGGTAGATTCATGGCTGAGGAAAAGAAGTCATTAGAAGTGGGGACTTTTCAAAAATTTATGACATTACAGCTGTTTAGACAAGAAAAAAGTGCATTAGAAAGAGAAACATGGAATGAAGGCTATGAGATTGCCTTGGAAAGTAGTCTAATTGAAAATATTTTTACAAGCTCTCAAACCAACCAATAAATGGCATATGCCCATTCCCAATCTCAATCTATAGACGTAAAACCTAACTATAACCTCACATCCCTTTAGGACAGCTACTATCAAAAAGACAGAAAGTAGCAAAGGCTGGCAAGGATGTGCAGAAATTGGAACCCTTGTGTACTGTTGGTGGAGATGTAAAACGGCTCAGCCACTACGGAAAATAGTCTAGCAGTTCTTCAAAAAACTAAAAATAGAATTATCATGTGATCCAGCAATCCCACTTCCAGATGTTTATTCAAAAAAGTTGAAAGGGGTCATGAAAAGATATTTGGACACTCATGTTCATAGCAGCATTATTCACAATAACCAAAAGGTGGAAGCAACCCAAATGTCCATCACTGGATGAATGTATAAACAAAAGATGGTATAATGCACACCACAGGATATTACTCAGCCTTAAAATGGAAGGAAATTCTGACATACACCACAACATGGATAAGCCTTGAAAGCATTATGCTAAGCAAGATAAGCCAGTCATAAAAAAACAAATATCATATGATTCCACTTAGATGAGGTATCAGAGCTATCACATTTATAGAGCCAAAAGTAGAATGGTGGTTGCCAGGGGCTGGAGGGTAGTGGGGAATGGGGGAGTTGTTGTTTAATGGGTATAAAGTTTCAGTTTTATAAGATGAAAAGAGTTCTGGAGATTGGTTGCACGACAATGTAAATGTACTTAACACTACTGAGCTGTACACTTTTAAAAGATTAAGATAATAAATTTCATGGGTTTTGTTTTTGGTTTTCTGCTGAGGAAGATTCACCCTGAGCTAACATCTGTTGCCAATCTTCCTCTTCTTGCTTGAGGAACATTCAACTGAGCTAACATCTGTGCCAATCCTCCTCCACCTTGCATGTGGGTCGCCACCACTGCATGGCCACCAAAGAGTGGTGTAGGTCCATGCCCAGGAACCAAACCTGGACCACTGAAGTGGAGCGTGCCAAACTTAACCACTAAGCCATGGGGCCAGCTCTTCATGTTATGTACATTTCAGCACAATTAAAAAAAAATTTTTTTAAGGAGACAAAAAAACAAGATTGACTCAATGTGCATGAGGATGAATCAGAAATCATAGAAGTATATGTAGAAAAAGAGCTTTTCACTCTTTTGTAGGGAAAAAGCATATACATATGCACACATGTATATACATACACATATACATATATATACATATATACACATACTTATACAGACATACATATATAAAGATATATATAAGTAAAGATATATGTAGGCATCTATATATACGTATTCAAGGTATAACTATTGTTTTCCTCATTGTACAACACATACACGTACATATGTGATTCTCTGACTCAACTACAAAGGTGGCAATTCACCAAAACACCTAAAGGAGTTAGGATTCTTATAAGACAATAATAAAATAGGCATAAAAATAGTTTTAAAATCTTACTTTTTTAAGAAATAAAACCTTGACTATATGTCTCTTCTTTTGTCGTTTGCAGCCAAAAGATTATTACATCAATTTTATTAATTCTTTTAAAGAATCAGCTTATGTTTGGTCCCTATTTTATTAATCTCTGCTTTTATCTTTATTATTTTCTTTCTTCTACTTTTTTTTTTTTTTGAGGAAGATTAGCCCTGAACTAACATCTGCCACCAATCCGCCTCTTTTTTTACTGAGGAAGACTGGCCATGAGCTAGCACCCATGCCCATCTTCTTCTATTTTATATGTGTGACACCTACCATAGCATGGCTTGATGAGCATTGCATAGGTCTATACCTGGGATCTGAACTGGCAAACCCTGGGCCACCGAAGAGGAACATGCGAACTTAACCAACTGCTGTGCCACAGGGCCGGTTCTCTTCTACTTTCTTTATTCTTGTTGGGTTTTTTCCCTAATATCTTGAGATGTCTGTTTGGCTGATAGATTTTCAGACTGTATTCTTTTTATCATATTTATTCATGGCTGTAAATTTCCCTCTAATGCTCTTTTACCAGAATCCTACATACTTGATAAGTAGTATGCATAAATTGTTTGATTCAAAATACTTTCTGATTTCTTTATGAAATCTTCTTTCACCTATGGGTTATCTACAAACATATTTGTTAACTTCCAAACTTTTGTGGATTCTCTAATTGTCTTTTGGCTATAAATTTCTGTCATAATTCCGTCATTGTGTAAAAACACAAACTGCAAGATTCTCGTCATTTGCAACGTGTTGAAACTTGTCCTGAGGGTCTCATTCTTTAGGTCCCAGTTAAGGTGTGTGCATGTAAAGGGAGAGACGATCAGAAACTCTATTTAGGAATGGTCCTCAACTTTAAGTTTTGTTTCCCTCAACTCATGAGGTTGAAACTTAAGCTAACCCTTACCTAAATCCAGTTTCAAAGAGGCTTCTAAGAGAACAGCAAACGTCCTTCGAGCAAAGGCAGTTTCAAGTGCTGCTTTTACTTTGCTCAGTCCTCACTTTTTCTGGGATGTTGTTTCAGAAATCTCTCTCTAACTTACTAGCCATTTGATGCTTTTAAGGATAATTTTTTTTTTAAAGATTTTATTTTTATTTTTTTTCCTTTTTCTCCCCAAAGCCCCCCAGTACATAGTTGTATATTCTTCGCCGTGGGTCCTTCTAGTTGTGGCATGTGGGATGCCGCCTCAGCGTGGTTTTGATGAGCAGTGCCATGTCCGCGCCCAGGATTCGAACCAACGAAACACTGGGCCGCCTGCAGCAGAGCGTGCGAACTTAACCACTCAGCCACGGGGCCAGCCCCTTAAGGATAATTTTTAAATATTTTATTCAGCATTTTCATTTTCTTGAGAGGCAAGGTTGGTCAAAATTACCAATCTTGCCATTACCGGAAGTAGGTGTCCAAGAACATTAACTTTTCCACCAAACGTGTGAAAAACATTAGACCTCATTTTTTGAGTGATTTTAAAAGAGATATTTGACATTAAGATAGCTACTCTTCCTCAATTTCATGATTCTACAGAGCTGTCAGTCACGCTACTTGATTCTTCTTAGCCACAGGACTGGTAACATGAAAAAAGCTAGTTATTGAAAGTATTGCATCCGCCACAAACACAGCTGAGAACTGGGAACTCGAGCTAGGTAGAGCCAATCACAGTCTCTCCATGAGATTTGATGTATCAACTTTGAAAGGGAAAGGGGCTCTATGCCCATGGAATCGCATGCCAGAAACATGCATATTTTTTTAAGACTGTCAGCAGCCACCTTGCCTGACATACAGAAAAAGCCCGCCTCAGAATGAAGTCCATGCGCAGAACGAACTAAAGAGATGAAAGCAGAAAGGAGCAATGTCTAGACCCATGATGCCTTGGACATTGAGCCTTGGACTTGCCGGTTATATAAGCAAAGAAAGTACTTTTCTATTAAACCTAAGCCATAATCGAATTGTCTGATTGGGTTCTTCTCTTTTAAAAATGAAGGAGGGGCCGGCAGGTGGCACAGTGGTGAAGTGCGCATATTCCGCTTCTCGGAGGCCTGGGGTTCGCTGGTTGGGATCCTGGGTGGGGACATGGCACCGCTGGGCAAGCCATGCTGTGGTAGGCGTCCCACGTATAAAGTAGAGGAAGATGGGCATGGATGTTAGCTCAGGGCCAGTCTTCCTCAGCAAAAAGAGGAGGACTGGCAGTAGTTAGGTCAGAGCTAATCTTCCTCAAAAAAAAAAAAAAGAGTCAAAATGAAAGAATCTTGACTAATCCAATGTTAATAGCTGATAGAACCCACTGCTCAACTGTTTGTTCTTCCACAGCGTTTGAGGACCAAGATATACAACTAGCTACCTGAGGAAACTATTTCTCCTGCCAGCCTCCATGAGCCATGAGGGGACATGAGCCATCACTTCCTAGAGTAGACTAATTTCAATACTGTTCTCTAGAATCTTTGTTTTTGTTTGTTTGATTGGTTTTTCCCAAGCACTCTGTAATTTTAGTAAACTTGTGTAGAAATAAGGAAACAAGACTCTAAGTCAGGTTTTCACTACACAATAATTGAGGTTATATAAGTTTAGTAATCTAGAACAGAAATTGTATGCTTTCCTTTAAATTGCCATTCAGTTATAGTAACGTCTTCATAAAAATAAAGTAATTTTGTCTGATCATAAATAAATTCCTAACATTCAGGTAACACTATACTTAAAAGAATGTTGCATAAATACTGTTTTAGTTAGGTTACCAACAGGAAACAGGTGGAATGCTCAAGTTAAGATAATTCAGGGTAAGTTTAATTACAAAGTGACAATTCATAAAGGTGTTGATAAGGTGAGGGGAACCTCAAGAGATGGTTCTGTAACCCAGGCTTATTAACTTCAAAGGGACAGGAGAGGGAGCAGTTACCGTAAAAAAAGGAGAGACTCCTGTGGGGGAGGCCGCCTTGAAAGAAGCAGTTACCTTCAGTTAGAGTAGTGAAAACAGCCCAAGGCACCCATACACGGAGAGAGCCAGGGAAGTAAATACTTGACCTCATTCACCTACCTCTCATCACTTGCCAAGACTCCCTACTGGTCAAACCCAACCAGAAATCAGAGGGCAAGAAAGTCTGTTTCTATAATCCATGCAGGCTGGTCTCCTGGGGGCAGCGAACAGTATGGAGAAAGGAATAAAGATATAAAAATATAAACACAAACATAACTTAAAGCCTTTCTTACTAGTCCTCACCTTGTTATCAAAATTATTTAACATCTTGCCTTAATATTTTTTCTTGGATTGAGGTATTTGTCCATAAAGTATCATAATTTAGATGACAAATCTGCTTCTGTATTAAAGATACTCTGAAATACAATGGATTAAAAAAGTAGATGCACGCTTCCAGTCGAGCAGCCAGGTTGGTAGAGGGGTTCCACTCCACTCAGTTATCAAGGGACCGTGTTCTTGTATCTTGTTGCTCTACCACGTCCTAGGGCATGGTCCTCCTCCCACGGTCCAGCTCGGTCTTGAATATGTCTGTGCTCCAGCTCACAGGACGTGAAAAGGAGGTAAGCCCAGAGCAAGAAAGTGAGGGCAAAGTTGCACACCTCACTTCCCCTCATGTTTCCTGGCAAGGAACTTTGTCCTATGGCATTTGCAGCAAAGGAGCTTGGATAAAGTAGTCTCTAGTTGTGTGACCATACTCCCAGGAGGAAGAGTAAGTAGATTTTGCAGGGTGGACAACTGGCACTATGCCAGAAGGTGTTAAAATCCTCACAGCTTTTCCTACTTTTAAGAGTTTATATAGCAGTGGATCTTATAACTAATAGATTCATTCTCAAAACTCTTTCTCACCTCATCTTTTTTAAGCTAAAATCTCCCTTTGTTAGCATATTTAAATATGACCTAATAAGATTTTTCAATGGTAGAGTATGATTTCTCAGTGTGAATCCTTCATCCGAATCATTTATTTTCAAACACATGAGGTAGAACCCCCTACAATTTTATCCCTAAAGTTTTTAATCTCATACAAATCCAGAACATCCAACTCTAAAGTGCATCCTCTCAGTCTGCTACTGGTACTGAAAAGAAGTCAAGAGTTAAGTTGATAATATGCAGATCTACCCAAGATATTGAATAAAGCCGTATCATATTGAGGAAAGTAAAACATGGGCTAGATGTAATCATATTGGGGCCCAAGGAATGATAGAGAGGCAGACACAGTAAATTGGCAGAAGAATGTCAGAAAAGGAAAACAAAAGTAATACAATTCCCGTAGTGACATGAACTTCAGTCACATATGAGTTGTGACTTCTACCTGTAATGCACCAATGCTGCCTGGAATTGTGAAACTCTTAAACTTTTTTTTTTTTACATGTTTTGGGGAGGGGGCAGTGAAGATTGGCACTGAGCTAACATCTATGCCAATCTTCCTCTACTTTATGTGGGATGCCACCACAGCATGGCTTGATGAGCAGTGCTAGGTCCATGCCCGGGATCCAGACCAGCAAACCCCAGACTGCCGAAGTGGAGCACGTGAACTTCACCACTGCACCACCAAGCCAGCCCTTTTTTTACATTCGTATAGTGCCTAAGAGATTTCTCAAACTTTAACTTCTACTCTTTAGGAAGACATTAGTTAATTCTATATGCCCTGACTGACTGATTCCTGAATCACTTTCCTTTTTAAAACAAAACTAGGAAGAAGGGGAAACATCGCTCCAGTGAAGTCCCTAATGATGTAACCTGTTCTAGATATGTCTAAAGAGCCTTTGGCATTCCTTTGTATATTTAAGAAAGAACAATCTAACCTGAAGATTAATTCACATTGTCTAAATTATTATAAAAATGCCAGCATTTGACATAGCCTCTTTAGCATAATTTTAGTATTCTTTCACAATTTGTTAAATACAATTTGTTAATTAAATCATTAAAACATTGTTGATGGTACAAATTAAGTTATTCTTTTTCCATTTGTACAAATCAGATTTCAAATAGAATCAAGACCATAAATGTAAGCAGTCATCTTCTAACTTGAAAGGCACACAGATTTCTCAGTGCAGGGTAGTGTGGTTCTCAGTATTTAACCTACTATCATAAAGTCTTTTCTTCAGTTATCAGTCTTTAACATTTAACATTTTCTATCAAGATTCAAAAGTTCACATTTTCAACATTTTGCACTTACTTTTGAGAGAGTAGTTTTCATGCAGGTGCCATATGTGAGTTTAGCAGAGTTGCAATACTGTGATATTTATGTAGATGTCTAAAGTAACTCTGAGGCCACTTGGAATCTTATCTTCCTTCCTTATCTACTGTGAGTGATTTCTACTTCATTTATTCTCTAAATATATCGTGTGTTTCAGGGCGCCATATTGTACAATTCAGTCCCTGGGTTATTTTTATTTCTATTACCATTATCTACCATTGGACTAGTTGAGTAACTATGATTACTTGCTAAGTCTACAAAACTTTTCACTCATGGGCAAAGATGATGGGCATTAAGATCGCTGCTATTAATATTGTCCACTCCAAATGCTTTCACGTGAAAAAATATTCATTGCAAATTCAAACTCAATTTTAGAAATATAAAACATACTGGGTAAATAACAACTTCATCTAGGGCAAACCCAGGAATATATTTTAGGAAACCATGTTCAATCTTTTCAAAATTCAAAGATCTGCCCTCCTACACTCTAGAAGTGGCTGAACATTCATTTTCGAAGTTATTTTTAAATGTACTCCCCCAATAAATTAAAAATTCATATTATCCTACATTAAAAAATATTAGGAAAGCATGAAGTCATTGTAGTCCTTTTTTTTTTTTTCTTCAAAAAGTTAATCATCAATTCTTAGGAATAAGAATCTTTGAGAGGTCGTTTAACCTACATATACACCACCTCTGCCACCTTCGGAGACAACTGCCTCAGACATACCCTAACCAGATGGAAATCTAAACCTCCTAAGAAACAAATTCCATCATCCACTACTCACTGTCAGGAAATTCTCCTTCATATTTAAACCACAATGCTCAAGCTACAGATTAAGCCTGTTTCCTCTATTTCTATTCCTGGTGGAGGAGAAAAACAGGTGGACACAATTCATCATGTAGTTGAAAACAATAATTAGGTCACTTCTCTTTCTTCAGCCTAACAAAAGAAAAAAAATCCATTGGTGTTTTGCACGTATTTTATTTCCTAATCATATCTGAAGGGGTACATATACAAACAATTTCAGTAATAATATAAGTAGGGGTCTTCAGTGCAAAACCAAGCAGAGGGCACAGTTGGCTTTTAAGTGTCTTATCTTCCATCTATCAGTGACCTCATGTTCCCTCCCCCTCCATCCCTGTCTGTAATACCTTGGGGTCATTGCAGAAGAATATGAGATAGGGCAGACAATGAGAGGGATGTGGGCTTGGTCAGACCCAACTGAGCCTGGAGCTTAACGCATCTTCATTTTGGCCTGGGACTTTACAGCATCTACAGTGAAGCTACAGACAAGCAGCACACTGAGATACAAAGTGAAGGGAGTGGGCATCTCTATTAAGGAATCTAAGCAACAAGGAATGCAAATGAGCAGTAATGGAAACTGAGGGCAGGCTTTCAGCATCTGGGACTTCTGTCTCAGGCAAGGTGTTTTTCATTTCAGAAAAACCATCAGACTAGACTGGTCATTGGAAGACAAACTTGAATTGGGACCAGAATGGAAAGTCAGCATTAGACCTGGGCCCCATGGAGAAAGTGTTAGGAAACTTGGAGAACATGGGGGAAGCACCTGCCCCCTATATCATGGGTCAGAGTAGCACGAAGGGTGACAGAGGACACAAGGGGTGAGGGCAGCGGTCAGTAGCAGAGAGCTCACATTTATTCAGTCCACAGACATTCACTGCCTTGATGGGGCTGAATTGATCAAAACTTGCTCTGCAGGAAATAACACATTTTTGCAAAACTCAACATACCTATAAGCCTTAAAGATTTTATTCATTTATTTATAATTTTTTGAGACTCTACTATAAAGAGTAGAGACTCTATAGTGTCCTAGGTGCTAGGAAATAGTGAGAAAAAAGAAATCCTGCCCTGTTGAGCTTACATTCTAGTGAGAGAGAAAACAAAGAAGATAATAAGTAAAACATATAGTACGATAAGTGCTACGGTGAAAAACACACACAAAAAAGCATTTTTAATAGCTCGCGAACTCCTATTTGACTTGTCACAAGAATAAGGTCCCTTTGAATTGACCTTGGAAATTGATTGAATAAGGAGGAATTTGAGAAAGAAAAGCAGTCTTTCCAAAGCTCCTAAAATTCCAGCACACAGTAGGCACTCCATGCTCCCCTTGGCCTGTTGTCCTTGAATCTAATTTCTCTGTCTACCCAGCTAGGTAGATCACAATAATGTGTGATATGATAAATATAGGGTTTGGAAACTATTAAACACTATACAAACAAAGCCTGCATCATTTTTTATTGCTTGACAATTATTCGTTTAGATGGAGCATCATTAACTAAAATGTCTCTGGTAGCGTGCTACAGAATTATATCTTTGCCCCTTTCCTATTTGATATTTTTATCAACAAGCTGGATGAAGACATAGAAAGGATGGTTATCAAATTTGCAAATAACACTAAGTTGAGAGGCAGAGCTAATGGGTTGGATGACAGAATTAAGATTCAAAATGATTTTGACAAGGCAGAACACTGAGATGGAACTCATAAAATGAAATTAACAGACGTGGTAGGAATAAAAAAACAAACTAATGAACACACAAACACCCTGCAAGGGTGCAAGATGAGAGAGAGTAGACTTGATAGCATTTTTATTAAGGGAAAAAAAAACCCAGAAGCCTTAGTTGATCTCTAGTTGGACATTAGTCAACATTTTGATACAGTGCAAAAAAATGTCTTAGGCTGTATAACAGAGTAATATCTAATACCTAAACCAGGAATAGGCAATATCTGTGTGGAGAAGAGTCTTCTTACCTGGGTGTCACACTTCAGAGCAATATTTATAGTATTCATGGAAAGATGACAAATAGGAAATGTACTCCTCATATCATATAAGGAACAACTGAGGAATTGCTTGCTGTTGGAAAGAGAGAGCTTATAGAAAACTAATGTGTTTTCAAATATTGTAAAGGGTTATTACTGATAAGAATACCTCATCGTTTTTAAATGTCTTAACTGTATGACCTCAGGCAAGATCTTTGGCCATTTGTGTCTTTTTTAATCTCTAAAACAGAGTTCAGAATATCAATTCTTTAGGGTTATTATAAGGATTAGCAATGATACATGTAAGGTGTGACATCACCTGGAGCACTGTCTGCACTCCCTAAATGGTGGAAATTTTTATCCTCTGTTGCTCTAAAAGGTAGACTAGGGTGAATGGATGAAGTCGGCAGAGCCATGCCACAAAAGAGAGACTCGTAAAAGTTAGCTCCTTTCCATAAACTTTCTATGCAGATGGTAAGTGATTATCAGGGAATTTGAGAGGGATTCCTATGCTGGATTCCGATACTGCAGATGGATTAGATAGTTTCTACATTCCCTTCACCGAGTAATCTTTTAGTTCCTCTCCAATGCGAAGATTTTGGAGTTCTCTCTGATTTCTCTCTATTCATCTAATGAATGTGTTTCTGGCATTGATAAAACGAAAAATATGTAGAAATGGTTATAACAACTAAGATTCACTGTGTTTTACTCTGTGTCCTACACTAAAATGTGGCTGCATTTATTAACCCCTTTTCACAAATGAGGAAACTAAGGGAGAGTACAATTTTGTAGTTTGACCAAGTTCACAGATCATCAGTGGCAGAATAATGATTTGAACCCAGGCTATCTGAATTCAGAGTCAATTAGGCTAATTTTGACTTATTAGCCAGACTTTCTTTCTCTAGCCATGGCATCACGTGGACCCCAATAGGTTTTGTGATGTCCCAGGATTTCTTTAGTTATCTCCAAACTGTTGTGTAAACACATTTAATTTTAAAAGTAAAGTAAATTTAAAATCACAAAGTAATGCTGGTGGATCAATCCAAAAATTTGTTCTGCATTATTTAGAAATGATGTGTTCCACAAAAATGTATTTTGTAAACTAATAAGGCCATTTCTTAAGTGTTAAAACTTTTTCTGTTTCATCTGTTTTGGAGGGAACTGTTCCGGGGATGAACTGCCCACTACCTCTTCTAATTTGTTCTAATTTACAGAACGTGCGTTAACTTGTACTTGAGACTCGGGATCATTCCATCATGGATGTTAGTTACTGTTTTATGACGTCAGTCATTAATGTTCTCAGGATATATTGATAAATAGGCTATGTCAAAGTAGATTTTGAGTAAGGGCTTAGGCACTCTCCAAGAGTAAATTCTTTGAGTTGTGGAGTCTGTCTTTGAGACAGCAATTCTGGTTGCTTAGAAACACCACTTGTTTTCTTCCTTATTCCAGGTTGTTTCAAATGTAGTTGCAAGATGCAGTTGCAAGATGAAAGACTTCTAATTATGTAAGATGGTGCTGCTTACTCAAAGCAAATTTCAGTGCCTATCAGATAATAAAAAGACAAAGTGTGGGAATTGGTGCATGGTGAGAGGGCAGGAAAAATTAACTAAACAATGCGGTTTCTGAAGCCGCAGGACGTTTTGTCTACTGAAGGGGCGGACTGCCAAGAGGAAGTTTAGGAAATTGATAGGAATGAGTGAGAAAGTTTAAAAGTAAATTAAGTTCAAGGAAGTAAAATTCTATAATGCCTTAAAACTTAAATCATATTTTCTGTTTATTTGGGTAAAATTTGCTTCCTGATTATTATAATTGGTTTAAGTTTCTAGTTCCTACATCTGTGTGTGTTTAGGCTTTCAATATAGGTGTGTTTAAGCTTTCAAATGTTCAGAGCATTTCCTAGCATCCTCTTTCCTGAAATTTAAGTAGCTTCGTATTCAGTTTTATAAATACGTTCTTTTTTAATTTCCAAGGAAATCCACAACTTAGGACTTACTGGGAAATTTACTTTTGAAACATAGGATAATGATCTACAAATATTTCTCTGGAAAAGAGCTTTCATCTAAGTAAATAGTTTGTATGTGCTGAAGCTAGAACTTGATTGAAATTTGCCGGCCATTTGTTCTGTTGGTTAATCTTTCTGCTTACCTTACCAAATATTTGGATAGAAGCCTAACTACTGAACTGCACCTAAAGAATAGAAATAATAAACTGCATAGAGTCATAGGGTAGACTTTATAACTGCTTAATTGATCAATGTGCAAGAGCCCCCAAATTATTCATTCAATAAGCATTTATGGACATCTATCACGGTTAAGCAGTCTGCTCAGCGCTGAGCCTACAAAGAATTTTGGTGGGGACAGAGCCTATATCACACAATGGGTGAGTGTCCAGGTGATAGGGACCCAAAGCAGAAAGAGCTAATCCAGACTGAGAGCAAAGGAAGGCTTAATGATAGAAATTAACCTCACTAACAGGGTGAATTAGCATAGGAAGAAAGACAAGCCAGTCAAGGAAGGTAATGAGCCAAGGTGGAGGTAAGAAAGTATAGAGTATGTGGGGAAAAAGTGTGGTCAAACACACTCTCTCCAACTCTTCTTCTGTTTTTCTCTTTCAGATCTCTTCTAAACTGACTTCCATTCTTATTTCCCTGAAACAACTTTTATGAGTATCACCAATGACCTCCATATTGCTAAATCCAATTGTAATAGCTTTCCATTGCTGCAGTAATAAATTACCACACACTTAGTGGCTTAAAACAACACAAATGTATTACCTCATAGCCATCTAGGTTAGAAGTTTGATACAGTCTCACTAGGCTAAAATCATGATGTTTTTAGGTTCTTGAGAATTTTATACCAGCAGAAACAGTGCAACTTTGGACTGAAAGAGATAGTGAGTACAAACTATAAGAAGACTGTCAGAGACCCAAAATTCTACAGGCGAGAAACAGATGGATACAACTACTCAGCAGCAGACATGCGCTACCTTTTACGGAAAAGGAAGGGCAACTGCAAGGGTGAAGCATTAAACCCAGAGGGCCCCAAAGGGTTCTGGAATTGTTTGGTACTTGCGTGTTTTGTATTCTTTTATCACATGGTCAGTCAGGTGTGGCCACAAGAGGAGACAGAGGAAAGGCTCAGGAAAAAATAAAGTCTATTATCCTCTCAGGTCCCAGAGAGGGGGTCACTGCACCCCGAGAGGGGGTGACATGGGAGAGAACACCATGGGAGTGACCTCACCCAAGCAGGTGGGGAGCCAAGAGAGAGCAAGGCTGTGGGCAAGTGCCTTTATTAGGGGTCAAGGTGAGGTACACAAGAAAAGGCAAAATGGGATTTCAAGGTGCATTTGAATATCACTAGGTCACAGTCAGGGGGGGACAGGAAGGGAAACGAGGCAGGGAGCAGCCTGACGGCCGGTCACCTGGACAGTGCTCACAGCCTGTTTGTAGGCGTGTCAAGAAGCAGGAAAGTATGAATTTTTAAAGGTTACAATACACAATGACTCCTTTCTTCCTCCTATTTTCTCCTCTTTTGAGCTGAACACCTATAACTGGTATCTTATGCCTGTCCCACTATTACATTTTGGAAATAACTTGTTTCTTGAGTTTCATATTCACAGATGGAAACTGCACCCCAGACGGATTATGCACAGAGCCTGCTCACACCTGGTTTAGATGATTTAGACAGTGAGACTTGGGACCTTTGAGCTGAGGGGATTGAGTCAGACTTCAGACTCGATGCTTCAAGGACCCTGGAATCAGGGGGAATATATTTTGCTTGTGGAACTGGCATGAATATTTGGGAGCCAGAGGGTAGGCTGTAGTAGGCAGAATAATGGTCCATCAAATATGTCCATATCCTAAGCTCCAGAACCTTCAAATAAATTATGTTACAAAGAAATGGGCCATTAAGTTTGCAGATAAAATTAAGATCGCCAGTCAGCTGACTTTAAGATAAGGAGATTATCCTTGATTGTCATGGTGATCCCAATATAATCACAAGGACCTTTAAATGAGAAAAAGGCAGAAGGGGCAGAACCAGAGAGATGGCATTGTGAGAAAGACTTGACTAGACATTACTGGCTTTGAAGCAGCCTCTGGAAGCTGGAAAGGACATGAAAGTGAATTCTTCCCTAGATCCTCTAAAAATGAACACAGCCTTGTGGACACCTTGGTTTTAGCCCAGTGAATCTCGTTATCTGACTTCTGACCTCCAGAACTATAAGATAAATTTGCATTGTTTTAAGCCACTAAGTTTGTGGTTATTTATAACAGCAGCAATAGGAAACTAATACACAAGGAAGGACTGAGAAACTATCACAGACCAGAGGAGACTAAATGCAATCTGATGTCCTCAACTGAATCCTGGAATCAAAAAAGAACATTAGCGGAAAATCTGTTGAAATCCAAATAAGGTCTAGAGTTTAGTTAGCAGCATCATGCCATTGTTCATTGGTTTTGACAAATGTATCATGGTTATTTAAGATGTTAACATTAGGAGAGGCTGAGTGAAGAGTATTTGGAACTCTATACAATCTTTACAACTTTTCTCTAAATCTAAATTTATTCTAAAATAGTGTGTTAAAAAAGTTTAGCTAAGAAAGAAAGGAGTGAGTTTGGTAGTTAACTCAAGCAGGTGCTAGACAAGAATGATTTTTGAATCATTTCAAGTTAATTTCAAAATGCATAATTTTAAAAAGTTTTCCCAAGCAATTTATTTGACATTTTTCTTGAGAATTTTTAAAGAAATCATAGACAGATATCAAGCAAAATGTCTATTCTGCACACGGCTGTCAGTAAAATTACGAACTCGGAAGCTGCGGGACAGGTCTTGCTTCTTGCCTCGCTCCCTTCTTTTCCCACTTCTTCCTTACCTTTATTTTATTCATTTCTTTCCCCAAGTGGTTTCATGCAGTCCTTCTCAGCTGAAGAAAGAAATAGGGCTGATAAAAAATAATTTGCACCAAGATGCTAGTGAATTAAAGTATTCAGTACTCTTCTTGGAAAATTTGCACTTCAAAAGAAGCAGGCACTAAGGAATTTGAAACTCCTGACAGCACAATTCTCTAAATATATGAATAAATTTCTCCCAGAATTTGCTTTTGCTGTCACTGTTTTCATCTGTAATAGCTAAATTCTGTATTGTAATTTATTGCTCCCTGTAACTTGGATAGAATGGATAATTTGGGACACACTTTTTAATAACCAAGTCATTAGTTATTCGTTCAAATTTATTAATGTATCAAAGTACTGACAACCCTAGTCTCGATCAAATTATTTTCTGGTAAAACCTGAGGTGCTAGAATTTATTAATAATAACAATAACTTTCCCCCTCGAGATCCGTTGCTGTGTGGCACTGCACCAAATTACTTCCAACTTCACGGCAATGGATAGTGGGTATGAACATTATCCCATTTTATAGATGAAGAGCCTGACGTGTAGACAGTTGAAATAGTTTGTCCAAGGTCAGCAGTAGTTCAGGACAGAGATGGGTTTGAGGTGAAGTAGTCCAGCTCTGGAGCATAACCCAGGCTTTGCTCCCTCCTGTACTTGTGCTCTTCCCCTCCCCACCCACCCGACACACATTTGATGGGGTAATTCAATAGAATTCATTATCTTTCCTCTTCATCCACTATCATACTAACACACGAAGATAGAAAAATATAAACTACACATGGTATACAACAGTTATATTGAAACGTGCTTTTCTTTTTTAAAAAATGAATGTCATGGTATCTCTACTTTTCCAAAACAGCCTGGGAGAAATGGCTTTTCTTTTCGAATGTATATGCACAATGTTCTTTCATTCTGCTCATGGGCAGGCTATTGACATTATCATATAGCTCATGCCCAGTAAAGTACAGGCTATATAGTAAAGGACACATTTACTACAGGTAAAAGAAAAGTTCTGTCTCCCTTTAACTTTGGATCCTAAAACAGAAAGCAGCTTTTCCAGAGCAGGGCTTTCCCATCTTCGTTCAGTGATGCCTGTAAGTATTCAATAAGGAAAGCACATATATACAGGTATCGTTTCTCTCATGAGAAAGAAAGGCATTGTTGTGCAGGCCCACTTTTAGAATCTCATTTTACCCTCTTGAAATAAAACTTCCACTACATTACTATGGAATTAGGATAGAGCATCTTGAGTAACTCTGTTCCAGCTGTGTCAAAACTGGACAAGTATCTTGATTACTTGATGAACAAAATATGTGAAGGACAAGTTTCAAGGACACGATTAAGGAGAACAAAGTCCATTAGAGGTACAATGGAGGAACAGGAGCCTGGCTTCCCGAGAAGGCAGCAGAGTCCTGAGCTGTGGCTCGGAATCCTGGCTCTGCCTGAGACACTCTGGCCGTGTCACAGTCAACCAAAGAAAGGATGGAAAAGATTTCTTTGACAGAAATTATATTCACACGCTGTCTTAAACTGATGGAAAATGGGTAATTTCCGTATTTTTAGGGGTTTCAAGAAAACTTAAAGCACAGCCATGATGAAGAACCTATTCCTATAAGAATCTGAAAAACAGAAATAAAACATCCAACTCCTCAAGCCAACTTAAGCTTCAGTTTTCTTCCCAAATAGCCAGAATGAAAGTGAGGGGCGAGGGAGGGAGAAATCTAACATTAACTTGAACCAATTTGGAACACGTTGTAGTAGGCACTGTATGCTATTTTATTTTATCCTTATGACAACGTTGTGTGGTGCAGGCGTTAGAAGCCATACATTCGAGATGAAAAAACAGATTCTAAAAGCGTAAGTAATCTCAGATGATATAGTGAAGTGTGAGCCAGGTCTTCTGTTACTGGGTTTAGTACTTTCTCCAATGCAACATAAGTAGCAACTAATGTGGTGTGCTCTGGGGTATACAAGGAAACTACCCCAAAAATCATCACCTGCAAAAAGTGGCATAATTTCCCAAAAATCACTTTGTTATTCCTTGTCTTTCTAATTAGCTTTTTCTAATAAGTTCATATTTAAAATGCAAATAGTTGAGTATTATGCCCACCATACATTAAGTGAAAAAAATTAAATTGCCCAGAAATAAATATAGAACAGACCTATAGAAATTATACCGTAAAAAAGGAAACAAACTAAATGCTCCCAAATATGAGTATGATTAAATAAATTGTAGAGAAATCCCAGTCAGTAGAATAAAAACTTCTACTAACAAAAAATTAGGTTAAGCTATAATGTGAAGTAAAGAGAGTAAGATAGAAAGTACTATGTACAGTCTGATTACAACTATGTCAAAATGCCAAAAAAAAAAAATAAAAGGCTATCCAAGAAGTATAAAAGTGATGCATTAAGATGATAGATTTATGAGTAACTAATCTCTTGTTTTTGCTATTGTTCATATTTTCTCTAACATATTTCAATTAGTTTTTATAATCTCTTAATGAGAAATCAGTGGCTTTTAGCAGCAATAAACTCAATCATTTTAAACTCAAGCCATCCAATAGCCGCCTTCTTGAGGGCCAAAAACACTTTTTTCTATTTTATTTCCCACAGTGCACAGTTCCTTATACCAAGTAGATGCTCAATATTTTTTTAATTAAATACATTTTTTTAAAATAGTAAGCAAGAGCAAAGAAGATCCCTCTCTGCTTAGAAAGTATTTCCTGAACAGGTTCACTAATTAGAGATCCACTTGTGTTAATGAGCTCCTCTTTTAAAATGCAAATGAATCAAATAGCTAAATGAGAAAAAAACAGGAACAGAGAACAGACAAGAGGAAACATAAATGGCTAATAAACATTAAATGAAAAGTTCAACCTCATCAACAATCAAAGAAATGAAAATTAAATGTTATCAGTTTTCCTTATGAAACTTAGAAAAATTTTCATGGTAATTCTCAATGCCAAGTGGAGTATAAATAAGAATATAAATATACATCTCTCTTAAATTGCTTCTAGGACTGAAAAACTGGTACTAACTTTCTTGAAAGCAATTCAGCAAAATACTCCTAACTTGTGATGCCGGAATTCCAGTTCTAGGAATCAAGTTTAAAGAAAAGATGAAAGATACGTGGCAAGCAGTTTTCTTCATGGATGTTCAATGCAGTATGATAATCCTAAAACAACTGAAACAATTTAAGTATCCTTGACAAAGGAAAAGAAAATCAAATTGTTGTAAATCAATTCAATAAAATACTAGTGTTCATAATCAAATTTTCAAAAAATCTTTGAATATAGAAAAATTCTCAAGATATATTAATTGAGAAGTAGTATACAGACATTATTATACATCATGATCTCACTTTTAAAAATATTTAAGCATAGGCAAAATGTTAGAAGAAGATAGTAGTAATGCCTTTCTCTGGCTGATGGTATTTCACATGGTTTTTGTTGTCTTCTTAATTTTCTTTCATACTCACATTTCCTAAGAGGATATTATATAGATTCAGCATTTTAAAAATGTGTTCTATCTATTCTGGTTGAAATTTTTAGAAATCCGCCCTAAGAAATAATGCCAAATGAAGAATAATTTCTACATAAAGATGTTCATACAGAACTTTATTTAAAGTAGTAAATTTGGGGGAATAGAGAACTGGTTAAGGATAGCATGGTCTATAAAATAGACCACATCATCTTTTAATATTATGTTTAATTCCTTTTACTTTATGCAAAACATCTTTTTAGTGTGCTAGCATAGACAACACTAGGACAGACAGGAGAGGACACACCCCATCTCCATCTTCTCCCTGAAGAGCTGACTTCAGGATTGGAGAGAGAGATCCAGTTTCCCGTTGAGTACTAGCAACAAGTTGAGCAAGATTACTCTTCTCCTCTGTGAGTCGAGGCTTTATTTCCTAACCTCCTCAAAACATGAACACACATAAATAATGAGAGAGATTATTTAATAATATAGGAACATACTGCTGACACCACAGTTGAATTTTGAAAAGCAAAGCACAATCGTGAAATTGACAGCATAACCTGGGCTTTCTATATGCACATAAGACTGGTCTGTTGAACAGCCCTTGTGCTCAGTGGGATAGAAAAAGGATGTGGTTTTATTTTTTTTTTGGTTCAAGGCCTTCAAATATGCTCTGTTGAATTTCCTTTTCCCATCCTTTAATGACATCTTGGACCAATCCTACAGCTTCCCAGTCACTTTCAAATGTTGAGAATTTCAGTCTAGTCTAACAGAGTTTAAAATCTCAACCTCGCCTTCAGTTCCGTGTTCATCTTGGCCTTTCCCCAGTGGGAGTGAACTTGGAATGGAGACCCACAGCCTCACCTTCACTCTTCCCCCTCCTTTGCTTGTTTGCTTCTAGCACTTCCAGGAATGGGTAGGAGGAGAGATTACAGAAACAGACCAAAGGTGTACTATTAACTGCTGCCACTGTAGTCCTTTGCTGCTGTGAAAGCTCCCAAGGGCGTCTGGTACAGGTTCTCAGCAGGCCCTGAGGGAGACCCCTCACGAAATAGTCTGCTACTTGGGGAGTTCACTCCAGTTTAGCTGCTTTCTAAACCCACTTCCACTCCACTTCCAGCTCTAGCATTTACCCACAACCCTACCTCCTGGTATTGCCTTTCCAAAGGCCACTTCTCTCTGGTGGGACATGGACCAGACTGCTGAAAGTCCGACGCCTCCCTTTATGTTCCCTTGACCCGCTGGAAAAGGGCATGTCTTTGTCCTAATAAAAAATGGGAGTGACGGGGGGTGGGGGGTGGGCACAAAGTGTGAAGTGGTGCACCTACAACACGACTGACAAACAATAATGTACAACTGAAATTTCACAGGGTTGTAAACTATCATAATCTCAATAAAAAGTTAAAAAAAAATGGGAGTGAAAGACAGCTTTATTTCTCTCTCTCTCTCCCCTCCAATCACCCTCAATCTATCTTCCCTACCCCCACTCCAAAAAGGCACAGAGGGCAGGTCATTAAGTCTGATGCATAAGCATCCAACTGGGGAATGAGATATCTATCTCCCCTTTCCTGGTCGCCCCCCCCTCCAATGTTTACAGGGAACCCTGCTACACATGTCATTCTTCTGCTGAGGCCAATAGCTCGCATCTCTAAAAGTTCATAAGATCCCTCGAGTAGAGTATTCATATACACTAGGCAGTGGGGAGAGAGGAAGGCAGGAGGGCTAGTTCTGACACCTTAGTAATCTTATGGAAATATGACTGATACGTCCTTAGAAAGTGTCTGCAGAGTGTGGATGTACATGCTCTGGGTTTTGTTATTTGTTTGTTGCTGGTTTAGACGTTTGGTTGTTTGGTTGGTTGGTTTTGGGACTTTAGAAACAATTCCAAAATAACAATGACAAAAATATTCCTTCAATATTGTTACAGGTAGAAAAATGACTAGAAGGAAAGATACTAATATAGGACCGTGTTACAGCACTTGTTACTACATGGCAATACTATAGGTATACTATATAGGTATATTATTATGTCTAATATACTTATTATTACTATAGGTATATTATTTCCTTTTCACCTGATTTTTTCTAAGTTTTAAAGAGAGAATACATTTGAAATTAAGGGGAATATTTAAAATGATATTTAAATATAATGTATACATTTTCATATTAAAGTGATGGGGGAGTTATTTTTTATTTTCTTAGCTTTATTGAGGTATAACTGACAAATAAGACTGTACATATTTAAAGTGTACAATGTGATGATTTGACGTACATATACTTTGTGAAATAATTACTACCATCAAGTTAGTTAAACATCTATCACCTCACATAGTTACCTTATTTTTGTGTGTGGTGAGAACATTTAAGTTCTACTCTCTTAGCAAATTTCAAGTCCACAACACAGTAGCATTAATTATAGTCACTATTCTGGACAGTAGATCCCCAGAGCATATTCATCTTATAACTGAAGGTTTGTACCCTTTGCCAACATATCCCCATCTCTCCCATCCCCCAGCCCCTGCTAACCACCATTCTATTCTCTGTTTCTACAAATTTGGCTTTTTTAGATTCCACATATAAGTGATATCGTACAGTATTTGTCTTTGTCTGGCTAATGTCACTTAGCAAAATGTCATCTAGAGTCCTCCATGTTTTTGCAAAAGGTAAGATTTCCTTCTTTATCATGGCTGAATAATATTCCACTGTATGTGTCTACTACATTTTCTTTACCTATTTGTCTGTCAGTGGACACTTAGGTTGTTTCCATACTTTGGCTGTTGTAAACAATGAAGCAATGAACATGGGAGTGCAGAGATCTCTTCAAGATACTGATTTTAATTCTTTTAGATAAATGCCCAGAAGTGTGATTGTGGGATCCTATGGTAGTTCTATTGTTAATGTTTTGAGGAACCTCTATACTGTTTTCCATAGTGGCTGCACTAATTTACATCTGAGCACCAGTGCACAAGTGTTCCCTTTTCTCCAATTTCTTGCCAGTACTTGTCATCTGCTGTCTTTCTGATAAAAGCCATCCTAACACGTGTGAGGGGATACCACATAGTGGTTTGATTTGCATTTGCCTGATGATTCATGATGTTGAGCATCTTTTCATGTGCCTATTGGCCATTTGTATGTCTTCTTTGGAAAAATGTCTATTCAAGTCCTTTGCCCATTTTTTAATCAGATTATTTGTGTTTATTTTTTGGTTGAGTTGGTACAAGTTCCTTTTCATATGAAAGTGATTGAACAGACGTGCCCATCTACTGTCATAAACGAGATTGTCAATATACAGAAAGCGTCCAGGCACTGGCAGATTCTTCACTGCTCAGACAAATCAAGAAAAAGACTTTTTCTTTTGGAAAAATAGGTTTAACCGACATAGCTATACACATACACACACATTGGTTCACATATATAGAGTTCTCATTCAATTTTCACAGAGTCAAGGGAAAAGACATTTAAGTAAGTCTCCTTAAAACCAGGGCAAAATTTTGTATGTATGGTAAAAAATGTATGAATGAGACTTTACTTTGAAATATAAAATCTAAAAATACAAAAATAAATTTATCTTCTTTTAATGAAATAGAGGATATATTTAGAACTATAAGCCAATTCCTAGAATTTACCAAAAAATGAATCCATTGTAACTGTTTTTAAAAAATTTTTAAACTATTCACATAAAATTGTATGATGTGTTTTCACCTTAAGCTTGACAGCAGGATCATACAAGAGGGTTGGTTCTTCGAAATATTACTCAAGTCTTCATCTATTTTCCCAAAGGACCTTTCTTAATCCTTTGAAATTCAAATCATCCTCCTTTGAAGAACTTATCCAGTCATCATGCTTGTCACTTTTTGCTTCAACTGTTAACTTGTCTAACTCTGCCAGATCCCCATTTACCAATGGCTTTGCATGTGATTACAGCAGTTCTCAAAAAGCATTTTCCACAGACTTCAGAGCTGCTTGTAAAATTGGCAATTGCACCTTAACATCCATTAGAATTTTATTTGCAAAAATTGAATGTGCACCTTTCTATGATCACCAATAAAGACAATGACTAACACGCAGTACGTTTGGTGGAAAGGGATAAATATGTTCATGTTCTGAACACTCTTATTTCTCTGATAACACCAAATAAAGGCAATTGGATACTGACCATTAGGACAGTGAGGAGCCCTGTCCTTGTGGGTGTGAGTGTGCGTTAAACCCCTGGGCCACGAGAGCCCTGTCTAATTACTGGGAAAACTTCTGGTGCCAAAATTGAGTAAAACAAAGTAAGCATCCTCTCCTATTTTCAGTCCCAAAACACGCAAATAGACAGGGAGACTTAAATCAGATCTTATCACATATAATAGTCAGAAAATCATCTAGCCCGGGAATTCAAATATACTGCTGAGTATTTTAACTAGATTGGAAAAAGGGAATAGAAATTTAAGTTGAAAATATGGGATATTTTAGGAGGAGAAAAAATTTTTAGAGATACTTAAGTATGTGTGTTCAGAGGACTTATGTTGTGAACAGCTAATATGCAGCATAAATATCCTGAGTTGGAGAGGAGAAAGAAACAGTTAAAGAGGGACAAAGTACCGAAAACAAAATTTGATCACTTTGAAGACCAAATGGACCCAACAGACAAATATAGGACATTCCACCCAATAGCAGGAGAATATACCTTCTTCTCAAGTGCAATGGAACATTCTTCAGGATAGGTCACACGTTAGGTCACAAAATAAGTCTTAACAAATTTAAGAAGTCTGAAATCATGCCAAGTATCTTTTCCAACCATGACTGAATGAAGCTAGAAATTAATAGCAGAATAAAAAATGGAAATTTAACAAATATGTGAAAATTAAACAGCACACTCCTTAATAACAAATGTGCCAAAGAAGAAATCAAAAGAGAGATTAGAGAATGCCTTCAAACAAAAATGAAAACATAACATACCAAAACTTATGAGATATGGAAGAAGCCAGTAATAAGAGGGAAGTTTACAGCAATAAATACGTACATTAAAAAGAATAAAATATCTCAATAAACAACCTAACTTTACATCTCAAGGAACTAGAAAAGCAGAACAAACTAAGCCCAAAGTTAGCATAGGAAAGGAAATAACAAAGATTAGAATGGAAATTTTAACAAAAGGACATTAGAGACTACTATGAAAAATTACATGCCACCAAGTGGATAACCTAGAATAAGTGGATGTTAGGATGGCCATTATTAAAAAACAAAAGATAATGAGTGTTGTGGAGGGTGTGGAAAAATTAAAACCCTTGTACACTGTCAGTGGGAATGTAAAATGGGTCAGCTGCTATGGAAAACAATATGGAGGTTCTTCAAATATTAAAAATAGAATCACCTTGGGGCTGCCCCGATAGTGTAGTGGTTAAGTTCGCATAGTCCACTTCGGCAGCCCAGAGTTCACAGGTTTGGACCCTGGGCATGGACCTATGCACTGCTGATCAAGCCATGCTGTGATGGTGTCCCACATACAAAATAGAGGAAGATTGGCACAGATGTTGGCTCAGCAACAATCTTCCTCAAGCAAAAAGAGGGAAGATTGGCAACAGATGTCAGCTCAGGATCAATCTTCCTCACACACACGCAAAAAAGATATTGAAAAAAAAAAAAGAATTACCATGTCATCTAGCAATCCCACTTCTGGGTATTTATCAAAAAAAATTGAAATCAGCATCTCGAAGAGATATTTTCACTCCAACATTCATTGCTCCATTATTCACAATAGCTAAGATGCAGAAACAACCTAAATGTCCATCAGTGGATGAATGGATTTTTTAAAATGTGATATCTACATACAATGGAATATTATTCAGCCTTTGAAAAGAAAGAAATCTTGCAATACGCAACAACATGGATGAATCTGGAAGACATCATACTAAGTGAAATAAGACAGTCACAGAAAGAAAAGTACTGTATGATTTCACTTACATGATGTATCTAAAGTAGCCAAACTCATAGAAGTAGAGAGTAGAATGGCGGTTTCCAAAGGAGGTGGAGGAAGAGGAAATTTGGAGTTGCTATTCAAAGGATGTAAAGTTTGGGTTATAAAAGATAAATAAGTTCTAGAGATCTGCTGTACAATATCAAGCCTATAGTTAACAATATTGGATTGTACACTTAAAAAATTGTTAAAAGGGTAGGGACTGGCCTGGAGGTGTAGTGGTTAAGTTCCTGCTCTCCACTTCAGCGGTGCAGGGTTCCCCAGTTCGGATCCCAGGCATGAACCTATGCACTGCTTATCAAGCCATGCTGTGGTAGGCGTCCCACATATAAATTAGAGGAAGATGGGCACGGATGTTGGCTCAGGGTCAATCTTCCTCAGCAAAAAGAGGAGGATTGGTGGCACACGTCAGCCCAGGGCTAATATTCTTTAAAAAACAAAAAAAACAAAAATTGTTAAAAGGGTAGATCTCATTTTAAACGTTATTATAATTTTTTTAAAAATTGACTACTTTGAAATGTTGCCTATAGACCTCAGAGTTCACACACACACATCACCCTTATTTTCAGGCAGTGCCTAATTTTAATATTAATTTATGCAACAATTATTTATTAAATTCTACATTGTGCTAGACTATTTTAGACAATGAGATACAACCTAATGAGACAGGTTTAATTTTAAATTCCTCCTGCATAGAAATGGAGTTTCACTATTTCTAGCCTTATTTTCTATCTCAGTAAATCTAATCTCTTCTAAACATTTTCAGACTCCTCATTAAGTTACTTTTGACTTATATAATTTACCAGAAAATTCATTAAATTGTTCATTAATTTTTCACCAATCTATGAACCTTATCACTGCAGTTTTTATTAGCTACGATATAATTAACTAGGTTTGACTTTTTAATTTTAGGGACAAGTCATTTACCTACACTATCAACAGTTTTATAATAATTACTTTTTTTCCTCCATCAGATTTCTTTCCCCATCATCTCCAGTAATTAGAATTCCACACTTAATATCTCATTTATATCTGTCTTTTTTACTCTCAGTCTTTAAATATTGAATAGTTCGTGATTTTTAACTATCTATTTTAAAGAAATCAGTGGTATTAAATATATTACAGACATGTCCAATAACGGAAAAATTTGAGTGTGGTTTCCTGACATTTATATCACATATACCAATCAGCTATCAACTTCATTCATGTAGTGAAATATAAATTGAACGTTAGCGATTCTTGGCAGGTGGAAACAATGGTGACACGATGTCATCTCTCTTGAAACAAATATGAATTCATTGAACAGTTAGCTAACGTTAGTCCTGCCAGCAGCTTCATGCATTCCTTCTGAGATCTGTTTCCTTTAAAAAGTTAGAGACCAAAACTTAGAACAATAACCAATATGGTTTCTTAAATAAAATTCTAGAATCTCCATACATTGTTTTCCCACAATGATGGAACAAAAGTTCTAAAAAGAAATAAATAAAATGGAGTCATGGGAGCTTTGCTAAAGCTAAGAATTCAGGTCACTAAATCATTCCATCAATTTAGGCTTGACCTAAGCTATACCTAAAATATTTCCCTTTCTGCGATTCAAAAATTTTGAAATTATGAGTTTAAATGGCAATTATCCACATTGGTTTTTTTTTTCTTCTTTTGCTTACAGCTTTATAATCAGGATTTACAGCCAGTGTCTTTATATGAAACATCCAGTGTAATTCTAATGATGATTAGTCTTTTCAAAATAAAAATCTTTAAATAAAATATACTTAATTAAATTGAGGAAAATTCCAGTGAAGTCAAGATAAATTGCTTTCTGAAGAGCTAGGTGCTACATGAAAATTAGGACATAAAATTTGTGTTATATTGAAAAAGAAATGGGAACCATTTAAAAAATATTTCAGAAGAGTCTTCTTTTTACAGTGCCCAATAGCATGAATTGAACGTGCCGTGTGTCCACTTGGTGCCAATATAAACACTATGTATTATGTATTTCATTCGTTATTTTTCAGTCTTCCAATTTAGAATATACCTAGGGTATTACTATATTCAAAGATTACAAAACAGCAGAAAATCAAAGCTAAGCATGTCATCTACCATATAACAACAACACAGAAAACTATTTTTCTGCCAAAGACACTGAAACTCAAAATTATAAGAAAAAAATAAAAAGTTAGAAATTATCTGACCTGAGAAATTTTTCAAATATCTCATATCACAAATGTCAACAAAAATAGATCTGCTTTGAAAAGGAGATGATTCTTCACATTTTCAAGGCTTCACGTTTAGATAAACCAGAGATTTTTCCAACAGTTTTTTCATATTTGCTAAAGAATTTTCTAGCATTTTAAAGCAGCCTTGGAAGTGAGGATTTTTTAGATTAAAGAACATATGCCAGAAAGTGGATGTGGCAATTAGCATGTGAATAGTTTATATCTGAATATATTTTGCCAGTAAGAAAACATGAATTCAGTACCAACAGAAGGTAAAGTATAAAAACATGTAAGATATATTTACAAGAGTTTACAACTCTTTGATAAAATATGTATATACAGATATACACGTATTTATGTACATACATATATGTTAACTATAAACACAAAGCGAAATGAGTATGTTATGGACTGAATATTTGTGCCACCGCCAAAGTTCATACGTTAAAGACCTAATCCCCATGCTGGCTATCATTAGTGACAGGGCTTTTAAGGAAGTAATTAAGTTTAAATGAAGTCATAAGGGTGGGGCCCTGATCCCATAGCATTAATGTTCTTATGAGACACCAGAGAGCTCCCTCTCCCTCACTCCATGTGCGCACAGAGGACCCAGTGGGAAGGCAGCCGTCTGCAAGCCTGGAAGAGGGTTTTCACCAGGAACCAAACCCAGCAGAACCTTGATCTGGGATGTTGAGCCTCGAGAACTAGGAGAAAATAAATTTCTGTTGTTTGAGCCATGCAGTCTGCAGTATTTTCTATGATAGCTTAAGTAGATTAAAGCAAAATGAATGCCCAAAGAATAGCAGAGACAATCTGTGCTGAGCAACGATGTTTGGGGTGAATGAGATCATCGCAGGCTGCAAGAGGAAGAGAAGATCTTCTGCGGAGGAGGGAACCTATCTGTGGAACGATTTGGAGATGGACGACAGTATCAGTGGAAAAATGATTGCAAATTATAAAGGTGAAAACTGAGTATTTTCAGAAGACGAGTACCCATCGGTCTCAGATAGAGGTTCATAGTTCAAGTGCAGTGAGACAGAAATGCAGAGATAAACAAACACTTCCTGTTCTACCTCATCTGATCCTCCACCAAAAGAACTGAATCAGCTCAGGAGGCATTCCCTGGGTGACAAAAAGAATATCCATTTGAGAAGTGTGTGCTCGTGGGCTATCACGGCATCCTGGAGCTGGAAAGAACCCAGCGTTTCTTGCCCAGTCAAGTGGCCCCATTGTCCTTAAAGGACAAGAGCAAGGCAGATCCTGCAAATGGACAAGAAATCTCTCCTCTCTATAGCCAGGCTACATCGTCCAAGAACAAACACACAAACAAATGTGTAGGTTTTTCTTTGAAGACATGCGCTTATTTAACTAGGTCACCAAGCGAAAACACTAGTAAGGCCACAGGAAGAGTCGACAGGGATTGGAATTCTCTTTCACCCTACCTCATAAAATAGAGCCCATTGTATGCCTGGAGCCTGAGACAGCATGGAGGTGAACAGCAGATTTCATCCAGCCAAAGTCCAGGGTCTTACTTAAAAGCAAGAGCTCAGAAAGCACAGAATCACGTCTACTCCTGTGGAAAGGTGGGAGGGTTCCCAAGAGAAAGATTTGTGCAGAGACACTCGAGGAGCTAGTGTAAATGTAGTGTCCCAGTGAGGCAGGACTTCAACTCTATTGTATTGTAGCCCTACCGCTTCCCCTACAACGTTAGTCTGATGAAGGGGCAGGATAGTCAGGGTTAGTGGGGACATGGTTATTCCACTGCAGTTATTCTGGGCTCCAGCAGAGAAGAGGGGCTTTGGCTCCTCCGGTCACTACTGGCTGTAACCACAGAGTCAGTGAAAGAGAAACTTACAAGAAGCAGGAGGCAGGAAGAGCAAACTTTTAATTGCTACCAAGGTTTATTAAAGACTATCCTTTGAGGGAAGCCGAGGGGTGGGGGTGCAGAGAGGCAGCAACATCTCTGTTACAGTAAGTTAAACAGGCAGTTTGGAAAGCAATAGTACAGCTTTTAAGCAATTAATAAGTAAGCACTGCATTGAACTAAAACGCTCTGTTAATAAATGCTCACGATTCCACAAAGGCATGATTAATCTTTGTTCGTTTCTCCAGTCCAACCAACATGTCTTTTTCTTAAATTCCCCTTTGTACTAGTTCTTCCACATGCAGCAGCTAACTAGAAGAGTGTCAGCTCTAATTGGATGATGGTTTGGAGGCTTCAAATCACCCGGAGGTTAAGTAATGTAGCACAGAGCCTGTGTTATTCAAAGGGAATGTTTTAATATACTGGGAGAAATGAGGCGACACAGAGGCTGTGTGAACTCTGGCAGACATGCCACCCTGAAGAAGCTCTGTATTGTCTCCAATACCTTAAGTTCAGCAGTTTTAATTCCCACCTCTGTGCGATGTTTGACAGTTCATTCATTTAGAGAGCTTCAGGGATGCACAGGTGACTCAAGTTCAGATAGCTATTTTAAGGATATGTCGCTTCTGTTTATTTTTTAATGCTAAGGAGAACACACTGAGTGAGTCAGAGGGAGACCTTTTGCACACAAAAGAAACTGTTCTTTCAAAAAGGAGAATGTTTTGACATTTAGAGACTAAGCACTTTGGGGGATAGACTTCCTTAAGGCTGAAACATTGATCCGTAGCAAAGTTAAACAGAGTCCAACCACATAGCACCCTCTCTGAAGGCTGGGTTTGCAAAGACTCAAGGCTGTAGAGCAGGGCCCAGGCTAACTCTGTCAACCTTTTTATATTATTCACTGCATGTTGCCTCCAGTATGCCTCTTCATCCAGGCTGCAAAGGGGGTTTATGAGCTTCATCTTGATTTCAGTTAGAAACATTACCAAAAATTGAAGTTAACAAAGTTGACAGAGGAGACTATGCTCTTCACGCCAGATGAACAGACGGAGGAAATAGGTCTTTGCCATACAACCCACAGCATTTTCCTACGTAAACATAGTGGGGTTATTGGTCAGCTCTCAGGGATTAGGGCTGCACTGGAACTGATTAAGGAGGTAAACAGAAGATGAGGGAATGAGCCAGACCATTTGTGAGTGGAGGGGTAGAAACCAGGAAGAACTGAGGTCAAAGATAGCAAGGGTAGCGAACAAGGTCTCAGAACCAATCATAATACATCCAGTAGCTACATTCTTAAGAAAAATATGTCTATCAAAAGTAGTTCATAAGATTTTTTAGAAGTGAATACTATAGCCTTTCTATTTTTTTAAAAAAGCTGATGTACTTACTAATGTGAAAAGAACATTACCAAGAATAAATTAGCAACCCTTAAAATATTATTTCTTACGCTCCAAACTAACATTTTCATATTTCAATGGAAAATGACTCATTTTGTCACATTAAATAGCATAATTCAAAGTAAAAAAATCTATATAGAAATTATATTGAGCTTCCCAGTATATGAAGATGAACCAGGTTTCATTGAAATACAAAAATATCAATTGCTTCACAGAATCAATTCCTGACATCTAAAGAATTCGTTGCTCAGCTACAAAAGGCTATTTTTTCAGTAAGTAGCTCAAGATAATTTTCTTCCTCTCTCTTGCGTACATCCCTTTCTCTCTATCACTATTTCCCTCGAGCTCTTCACTTCAATCTTCCCCACAGTTACCACATCCAAAGAAAGAGTCCATTCTGCCAAGTCTTTGTTTCTAATCCACATTCCTTTGTTTTGTCCTTTAGTTTCTCACCCCACAAGCTAGCCCGTGCCCTCTCAGAGTTCCCAGCATGCCTCATTATTCCTTTGGTTCGCCCTTGGAGGTTGGCAAGTTATCCGGGGAGGTGTTTCTGATTCTCTGGGAGCAGCGTTTGTCCCTGTCCTGCACCCACGCCCTAAAACCTCACTCTCTTGAGAATCACAGCTCATGTATTTCACACATGCAGCACTATTAATCATCTTTCTTAAGTGTCATTTTGATTATATCGTGCCCCTTTTTAGAAGCTTGCAGTCATTTTCAGTTGTCATTTCAGTCAAATCGAAATGAATAATCTTTTAGATTTTTAAAGAACTATTTCTCAAATGCACAATACCTAGTTATTTCAGGAATAATTTAAGCAGGCCTTATTAGCACTTCCATCATCTGAAGATATTTTTATTTTCCTTGGCAAACCACATGCAAGATCACTGATGGCTTAGGCATTTAACTCAATTAAAACATAAATGTTAGAGGCTTCCTTTTTTTTTTTAATCCAAGATGTTATAATGAAAAGGTTCACTTCTCTTGATATGGAAGACATTCAGAGGAAACTGGAGATTTCCTTTGAATGAGTAATTAAGTTTTTCAAATACTCAAATTAGTGCTGCATTGAATTATAGACTGTCATTTCCAATAGGCACTTTGTTCTGACATTTAGACATTAGCAAGTTGTATTTCTGGAAAAAACTAGTGTCTAAGGACAGCATATTATTGCTGTCCTTGTAAAGTATTGGGAAAAAATTCTACCTAGGACTGAGTGTGTTTGTTTTATCATCAATGCAATATGTTCCATGACATTCAGAGGCAAAAAAAAAAAAGTACTTTTTAATATTCAGCAGTCATTTTTAGAAACAGATTTTACATTGAAAGCATAAATTGTTGCTAATTTTTTTTATTTTGAAACCAGTATTCATCAAATATTAAAAAGCATTACATTCCTATGATGAATTTGCTCCCTTCATAAGAGCATAGAAAAAATGAAACCAGGGTCACAAGAATAGCCTTCAACTGTCTTCATCAAAGTGGTATTCCTATAAGGAAAACCATGCTTGTTTCTATTTGTGACTTGTTCCAGTTATTTTCTGCTGAATAACAAACTATTCTATATTTAATAGCTTAAAACAACAAACATCATTTGTTTTGCTCACAAATATGATATGTGAGCAGGAGTCGGTGGCGACGTCTTATCTCTGCCCCATGCACCATCAGCTGAGGGAGGGGGGCAAGAAACCAAGGAAGTCTTGGCTGGGGATGGAACTATCTGAATGCTCATTCACTCACACAACTGGTGGTTATGATGGTTATGATGTGAGATGGATGGTACTTTAGCTGCAGCTATTGGCCGGAACACCTATTTGTGGTCCTTCCTGCGGGTGCTTCACGTCCTCACAGCATAATGGCTGACGTCTAAGACTGAATGTCCCAAGAGGACAATGTGGACATGTGTAACATTTTTATGGCCTCCTCTCTGAAGTCACATAGCATTACTAAGCTGCACTCTATTAGTTAAAGCAATTACAAAGGTCTTCCCAGTTCAAAGGGAGGGGTTATGGGCCCCACCAATTGATGGAAGACTTGTCAATCTCACAGTGTGGAAATTGCATATGAGATGAGAGGTACTGTGGGGACCATCTTTGGAAAATACAGTCTGCCATATGACTGCACAGATATGGGTAATTTCAGAAGATGTAGCTCTCCTGCAATACATGTTCCATAAAATACTCCTGCTAAAGCTGCCCTTGCCAAATACCTTCCCTGTGCAGCAGCAGGAATTTTTATTAATTTTGTTTTGGGTACAATATGAATAGTTTCTAGGCTGAATATTACCCAAGAAGGCTTCCTTCTGATGAGAAGCACATTTATCAAACTATCATTGTTTCATGCTGTCAAGAGCCTAGGATTGGTGTTAGGCCACCTTATTATCACTCTTAGTGAAACACTCAATTAACTACTTCGACTCAGCCAAAAGAAATTCATTATATACCTACAATAAGTAACAAAATATCCTTGACCAGCCTAGCCTTGTACCTTTAAATCAGTCAGTTGGCTCCTTTGTCTCAATATCCAACAATTTTGAGCCCTGGCAGCTTTGCTTTGCTCTCAGCCTTAATCACTAACGTTGTTCCATTCCATATCCTGTTTTATGACCTTATCCTGAGCCCCAGACCTCTTGCTTAAGCCTCTTGACTGGAGAGTCTCACACTCATTGCCTTTAAATTCGATGATACAGAGGACACGGTTATGGGTCATTTTCTTACGTATGAGTCTCATTTTTCCTCAGGCTACATCTTCTTCCACTACTCCAGACAACAGGCTGCTGCCGCTGCTGGTGCCCAGCAGCCCAGCCTCTGCAACTCTACCTGACCATCAGCGTATGAAGCCACCATTTCTGGGGCTTGAGAAAGCTGAAAGAATGATGCCCCAATCATGGAGAACGCGAGTGTGAATTATGCAAATGCTCACCTCCAATTAGTCTAGCATCTAGTTGAAGAAACATAGATGGAAACAACTCAGTATAATACAGAGCAGAATAAACTGAATGTAAAAGGAATACAAAAATACTTGGCAGAATTTTTTGGAAGTTCAGATAAATACACTTAATTTTTCTAGGAAATCATTTGATGCTGACAAATAATTACGCATAATAAACATAGCTCAATCGATGTGTTCCTAGTTCAATCAGGTTAGCTGGCTATCCTAAAGGAAGAGAGAGGCACCTGTCACGGACCACAGTAGAAAAATGGTGGACTAGGACTGGATGTGTCTTAACAATGAATGACAGCTGCCACTATCCCCAACCTAGATTTCCCTGTGTCAGTGGTGGCATGATGCAGCGTCACTTAAATTTCTAGGCAAGAGGATAGATCCCAGATAGTTCACCAAAGGAAACTTTGTCACCGATAGCTCTGTTGGAACAGAAGAAACAAGTGTTGCAGATGCTTAGAGACATGCTACATACCCATGGGGACATTTCTGGTTGAATATTTATACTTGAATATTTGGCGACACATAGTTTTGGCAGTGTTTGGTAGTTCTGCCTATGCTGTTGGGCTCTATATAAAAATTCCCACTTATTTATTTTGGATATTATTTAAATTTCCTCTATGTGTTTCTTACCAAAATTCTAAACACTGTCTTTGATCTTCTCTTTTTATTCAACTAGTTTGACTCCCTGAAATTCCAAGATATAATTTGGCACAAGACGAAAAGAACAGAATAAATATTTTTCTGATTTTCTTTTAAGCTTTGGGGTAAATACAAGTTAAAAGTTGTTGTCAATACCATGTGACTTAATGAAAGGTGCTGAATGTGTTTTTATGTGTACTTCAGAAGAATATCTGCTACTAGTATCCTTTGGATAACATAGTCCAACCTCTTGGCACATTTTTCCTTTATCAAAATTATTAAGCCAAGATCATTTTTACGCTTTATTTTTAATTGCTAGAGAAAGCCTTGAGCATTCCAAGAAAGTAGGACTTTTTAAAAAAAAGAAAGAAAGTAAAGAAAATGAACTGTCTTTGTAGAAGCTAACCCTTTGAATGTGGAAGACTAACGTTTGGGGAATGAATAATTATTGCATACAATTGTGAGTGGTAGTAGTGTCTTCACAGTCTGTGGACTATTTTGTAATCAAATTCTCTTATGTAACCCAATATAAATTATTTGGAATATTGGAAATGTAGGTAAAATTTGAATAAACCAAAAACTGTTACAGGAAAGAATTCTGAACAATGAAGTCATCTCTGGGTCTTTACAGGCCCTATATTATCACTGTATTATAACACTATATTAACAGTGCTTTGTTGATCTGACAGCTGACATCAGAGTTATTTCCTCTGGCCCTGTAAATGTCCATCTCTCATGAGAAACTATCTGCGTGTGGACTCTGAACTCCAGTCTGAAAATGGGAAGTAGGTCAAATTTTCTTGTCAGCCTTTGACCCTGGCTGTCTCAGAAGGCGTAGTGCATGCCTTTTCTCAGCGGGCTGGGCTCCAGACTGTACTGGACCAGAATTCTGGAGCCCTGGTCCCACTCCATAGTAGAAGCAATTAATTGAGCCTCTACAGACCCAATCTTGATATGAAGGATGCTAATATCCCTTCCTAGCATTCCAGTTGCCTTTTAAGACTCCAATAATCACTTATTAAATTTTATCTTGATAGGAGGACCCTGGGAATACCTCCCTTCTAGGGGTCTAAGAACTACCAAAGCAAATACTCTTTTAAAATAAGACATTCTTCAGTCACAGGCTCGCCCGTGAAGTGGCTGCTATCTACTAGACATCTATCTATACAGATATAAAATCAGCTGCTGCAACATGATTATATACAGCAGAGTACATCAGACATCAATGCTATAAATCCAAGCGTGTGTTTAGTTGTAAACCTTATATTTTTAGAAATTGATGGTTTTCTTTTACTGAGCAGCCTAGCCTCTGAAAGACCTTCACTGCAATTGTACAGCTCAAATCCTCAGCTGTGGTTACCCAGATGGCCTGGCAGCTAAATGCCTGGCCACCCCCAACTGAGAGTCAGGATTATACCCAGCCAGGCCCATGAGGCAACCGTGTACTCACCTGGTTATTTTTCCTCTAACCAAACAAAGGTTAGATCACTATTTTTGAGGCTCTATATGTTCTCCAAACGTTCTCATGTTGCCGTGTCCATTATTTGCATGTACCAAACATTGCCTGGAGTGTCAACTCTAACCATCTACTAACTCCCCTTTTGGCCCAGGCTGATCCCCTTCCTTAAATGTTATTTTTATGCTATAAGTCTGTATATCAATGTAAAGAAGCACTCAGTTGGAGGAAAAAGAAACTGCTTCGAGTTGCACATCTGGAAACAGAACTTATCCCTATTCTGAATAACACTAGAATGCAATTTCTGCCTAGCCCGGATAAAATGGAGAGCACTATATACATGATTCCTACCCTCATACAGTTGACAATCTAAGAGCCTAAGACTGAGGACAGACAGACAAGTAACTACAAAGGAAGGACAGAAGGGAAGAAGGAAGGAGACAAGTAAGACCAGTAAATGAAAGAGCTGAGGAGCCGCAGGGCTTGTGGTGCTCTCAGTGAATGGCGTGAGCTGTGATCACATGCTGAAATGTAAGAAGTGCCAAATAAGGCCACTCTGTCCCCTAGAGCTCAGCTCTCCCTTTGCCATAGTGCCATAAATTCTCAATTAGTCCTTTTGCTTAACCAGTCAAATTGTCCAGCATGTGGTGGGAATTCAACAGACACTTACTGAATGAATGTGATAAGAACTCTTTAGTTCCACCCTTTCACCTGATTGGGCCCAAGGATATAAGCCCTGGGATTTGGGAATTTGTTATAGAACACCATGAAAGCACCAGGCTCCCAGAAGAGCAGGCAGATGCACATTCACTAATTTGTTCACAGACAGCTCAGACGAAGACAATAATTTATTCTGATTTACCAAGCTGGACTTTGAAAATTCAGTGTGAATGACTAATCTTCCTCTAACATGTCTATTTTCATAAAAAGAAAGCTAACAGCTACACCATAAAAATCTATCATATCCAACTCTGGCAACCACAGTCAGTGCTGACCTACTTACACTATTGGCCCTGTTAGAGAAAAAGCAAAACAGACGTGCCTTGATCATTTATTCCTTTTCAATGAGATAGATTTAGCAACTGAATTTCAACTACAGTGCTAAGAAAGACTCATTTTAGTGATTTTCCAATCTTTAAACTTTTCTGTGGTCATTTTAAATATAGTTAGAGATTAATTTTATGGAGGAGGGTCTTAGAAAGCTAAAGTTCAAAGTTTTGAACCATCTCTGGTCCATTCAGCAGCACTTTGTGAACTGTATTTACAGTTCTTACCCAGTCTTGGTTATAAAGGGAACCATTCTGTCATTCATTAAATGAATCTTTGAGCGTCTGAACATGTGAGAGAGCATAGACAGCTTGATTTCATGAAACATTAATAATGTACCTATTGTACCTCAAGCCCTATGCTGTTAAGTCGACTGGCAAACCATCAATTGCAGACACAATATGATAAGCCTTATAATACAGATAGGCAAATGATGCTACCAGAATGTGAAGGAAGAAGCAGACAACTGCTTCACGATGACAGAAATAGATTTGTTGTTGCTATTGTTTATTCTTCTCTGTGTGTGTACTTGTGTGTTTAATCTTGTATTGAACTCATTATATTCTAGGCACGATACGAAATACTTTTCAGGAATCTAATGTGATGCTCACAACCCCAGGAAGTGAGCAATTATATTCCCCATTTCAACTTTGTATGTATGAAGGAAGAATGGAGGGTGGGGGTGGTGGGAGAATGGAGGGATATTAAATCTGGCCAGGTGAGAAGGACAAGACAATAAATGCCTTATAGCACCTGAAGGCAATGAGGAATTACTGCCAAATTTTTCTGTAGAATGGTAACATGGTCTCCTTTCCTGTTAAAAAGAGTATTCTACCTTCGTGTTAGCGTGGTGGGGATATGCCCTCAGGAACTTTCTGCAGAGCAGCTTTGCTGGATCACAAACATTAGGCAGGGACAGCATCATCTACAGCTGTTCTAGAATAAGTTGCAGTAGGAAGCAGTGGGAGCCCAGATTAAGATAACTTTACCAGGACAAGGTAGCTTACCCAGCCACCGTGTTACAGCTCTAGAAACATCATTTCAAGTATTGGCTCATTCATTTGATGGCATTGTTTTTCTGCCAGTGGTATGTTGTAGGGATGTGAGAAGCAACGATTATCTGTAAAATACATTGCCAATTTCTTCCTGCTAAACATGAGAAAGCTCTTACTCACAGAATAAAGCAGTTATATCCAAGGTGGGCATTAAGTGAAAGAAGAACTCACAAACTCACAACTCCCCCCAAATGCACACAAGGCTCTGCTTGATCTAAGGCATGTGGATTCTGTGTCATATATTGTTATGATCAGAATATGCTATTGTCAGCTTCCCCGCACACACTGAGTAATGTGTTCATGGCGATAGGGTAGTGGTTCTTCATCCTAATCACAGATTAGAAATCTGAGCAACTTTTAAAAAATACTCACTTTGAGCCCTCACCTTAGCCCAGTTCACTCAGAATTGCTCTGGGAAAGGCCCAGGTAATAGTGTTTTTCAAAAGGCCCCCAGATGATTCTGATTCGTAGCCAAGGTTGAGGACTACAGTCTCAGGGGAGGCATAGGCCTCAGAAGCTGCTGACTGCAGTGTGGTGAATTTCAGCTTTTGACAGGGTGAAGTCCTCTTTAGGCCTTCGGGGTTTTGAATACAATCCATTGCTCTATACCCTAAACAAATTACTTGTTTGCTTGTCTCAGCATACCTGTCAGGACATCTATAAAGGTGAAGACTAAGCAAATGCAGAAACTGGCAAGACACGCTATTGAATCCCAGGTACTATTATTGTTAGCCCACTTGATCCACTTTAAAGAATTAGGTTTTAAAGTCAGCCCTCAAAAAATTATGTACTTGCTCATATATTTTACCTACAATTAGCATATGTTACCCCCAAAAGAGCAATAATGACTGAATTATTTATAAAATTGCATGCTTCTCAAGGGAACTATTAAGAGAGAAACCAGGGCCTTTTCCCTACACAGTGGTTCTTTCACAAATGAAAGCAGACACTTTGTTAATGCAGCCAAATATAATAATAGTCCTGATAGTCGTAAAAGGCAAGTTATTATAGAAAAACAAATCCAGGTATTATCTAACGCCTTTCTTGTTGATCTGAGCTGTTTCATTCAATACCTCCTGCAACTCTATTGTTATTACAGGATTTGAGTGTTGTATTTTTGTTGTTTTCAACTCATCCTGAATCTTTTAAAGCAGAGCTAACCTCCCTAAGGAATACTTGTGGCTGTGAAGCTTTCAGGAAAACACGGTTCAACAGCCTGAGCTTATCTGCATCTGACAATTGAAAGTCTTCTCTCAGACTGCTTTCTGGAAGCAGGAGCAGTTTCTAGTGGCTCTTCCACCCACTATCAGGTGGTTACATTCTGAGCATACATATATCCCTTCTCCATAACAAAGGAAAAGAGATGTTGTCATAGATGAGACATAACACTATTTACCTGGGAAAAATCACATGATAGAGCTCTTACCCGAGAATGAACAGTAAGGAAGCAATTTTCCAATGACAATCTTATAAGGAGTAGAAGTCTCCCATTTTCAAAGGTCACCAGCAGCTAAGTGGCCTTTTTAGAAACCATCTCTAAGATAAGTAAATCTTTTCCAGATATAGTTGTCACAAAATACCGTATTAAACCCAAAATTGATAAAAAGAGACCATGGACTCTAGAACATGCAATTATGAAACATGCAAGAAGAATTTTTTAAGAATTTTTAAATAAAAATTCCAAGTACATTTATTACTTCAATCTCTTCCATGTGGATCCACTGAATCATGATATAAAGCCTAGGAACTCTAGGTTTTCTAAAAGAGGTGATTCCTTCCCTGAAAAGGATCCAACATGAGGGAAAGAACATCCAGCATTCATACTGAGCATATACTAACAGATCGTTATTTCACCCAGATTAAATTGATGGAAAAAAATTTAGCACCATCTTTTTAGGATATTTTGATTATTTGCTAATCTAAAAGGTATTAAAGAGTACTCAAAATACCTATAAGAAATATAAGGCATCTTTTCCACTCATCCCACCGCCATCAATCATCAAGTTGTGGGTTCCCACCTAATTCCTGAGGCTTTGCATAGTGAATTGAATGACACAAGTCTACCAGTTTTTAGTGGTGACATTATAAAGCATGAACAACAGACACAACACCAGAATTTTTCCAATTTTTGTTCTCAGAATACAAGAGTGCACCCACCGCTCAGGATCATTGAAGATCTAATGCAGGCTTTCTTTAAGTTGTTATGTTAGTATTCTTAAGTCACCAGGAGTTCTGTTTCCAAAAGAACATATATATGCATTAATCATAGGAAGGGATTTCCATAAATATTAAGAAAATGCATCAGACTCTCAATAAGGGAAAACTTTATATGTTTTTCTTAAGAATATGATCAGATCAGCAAGGAAAACATCTCTGCCTTCCAAGAGCTTAGTCATCTGGGGGATGAGATGCATACACATAACAGAAATTACAGACAACATGCTGTATATGCTGTTCTGTAAATAGGATTGCAATAGACAGAGAAAGTGGTAAAAGTTATTCTTAAGTAAAGGAAGTAAATTATATGTTGACATTTAAGCATATAAGTTTAACGTTTACAAGTGAATTTGGATTGTGTGAAGTTGAAAGAGAGTAAGCAATGATTATTTCAGGTCAGTAAATACTCAAGGGATAGGATTAAAGAACAAAAAATAATGCCATGTTACTGTCTCTATATAATGGCAACCACTAGAGGACAGAAAGCATTTGATACTTTTTAGTAATGGATTTAATATTGGATGTTTTCCCAACTGAACGTACTAAAAACTGAGGCTCCTGAGTTTATTCACAATCAAATGCCTTGGACTCTTTCCAAAAGCAAAAGGAAGAAAGGCATCTACCGCTTCTCGGGCGATATAGAAAGGTCAGTGGTTAACCCATCTGGAAGCACTGATTCTGTTCTCCGGGAGAATCTTTCTTCTCCCTTATCCACCATCACATGGCCTCTGACTTTACCTGCTGGGAGTTGCTTCTTTGCTCGTTTTCCTCCAAGACCACCTCTGAGATGTCCATCGAGAACAGTGCCCGCTTGGGGAGCTGCACGGTCTGGAGCCTGTTTCCTGCCGGTTTAGATGATGGAGGAGGAAGTGGGGGAGTTGTTCAGGCTCCTTACAAGGAGTTTCATAAGACAGATGCCTTGTTTCTTTGGCAAAAAAATTCCCTCAAAATTTCAGTAGAATTCCAATCTATTTGCTTCATGTCAATTTCCTATGCATATAACACAAGCCAAAAATCTCACCTAGAAATATAATTTTAAGCCTGGAACTCTGATCTTATATTTACTGGCTTCATATAATAACTATCTTCCTCTCTGTTCTTGAGGCAAAGCCTATGGAAACAGTAGGCTCAGGTGGGAAGGCAGTATCTAAATCTGATCTTTGCCACTATGTGGGATTCCATTTTCTAGCACAGAACTCCTATTGGAAAGTACTTGAAAAAGGCTCAGAAACACATAACACCAACAAGCTACCCATTTCACCTCAGCTAAGAGAAATGTCAAACTTAAACTCATAGTCCAAGTGCTGTAATCTATCTGACAGGTGCCTGGGAGAATCTGCTCCTATCAAACGCGCTCTTCTCTGTATCTTTAAATGTTTGCTCTTGAAATTATCCCTTAAACTGCCTCAGGTCCCTTCTAACATAGAAAGTGTGTTATGTCATAATACAAATAGACACTTATGATATACAAGTTAAAAAGGCAGAATATAAAATTGTATATACAGTCTCATTACATCTATGTCAGGGGGAATCTGATGCATAGAGAAGAAATCTGAGAGGAAAAACAACAAAATTTTAATAATAATTGTGATCAGAGGATGAGATTACAGATAATGTTTTTCCACTTTTCTCTATTGTCTAAGTTTGCTTTCATTTCCACTACTTATTAATTAAGAATAAAAATAAATGTCATGAATGATTTCTAACATGTATTGGCAATTATTAGCAATAATCATAATGAATTATCTTTTTCTTATACCATTTCATTCAGGGAAGCATGTGGAGAGGATGTAGTTGTTATTGAAAGTCCAAAAACTAAATCTTAGACTAAAATTTATCATAGTCTCTACCTGTGAGGGTAAGTATTGCACCATCTATTGAACAGTTAAAAGCACTGAAACATGGGAATATTTGCGCATAACAACTTATAATTTTAAAAGATGAACAGAAAGAGCATCACTTTTGGGGAAAAAAAGGAGTACAGTTATACAGTTAGAGGTTAATAGCACATTTTCATAATTACTACCAGGGCAAAATGGGCTTTTTATCTTTACAAAGATCAGAAGCACTTTTTAAGTATTTAAAGATGAAGAATTTAAGACATCTTAAGAAGAAAAGAATTAATGAAACTCCACAAATAAAGTACTAAAACAAAGTCTATTTACTCTAAGCAAAGTGGAAAGATAAGCCACAAGTTGGGGAAAAGTATTTGTGACAAAAATAAACCACAAAGGAGTAGCATGAGAATACACATTTTAAAAGACCACAAATTAATGAAAAATGAACTAAAATTCAATAGAGGGGGGCAGGAATGAACGGAAAATATAAAAACCAATTCCCTGAAGAGGGGACAAAAATGTCTAATATGTTTTTCTAAAAAGATAGTGAATATCATGAATAATCAAGGAAATGCACATTGACAAACAGTGAGATACCATTTTGTAATAACTTATTTGACAAAAATTTTTCATATCTGAGAATACTTTATTATTGAGTCTTTTTTTTGATGCCATTCTCTCATTACCAGGTGTTGGTGAGGACATGACGCAACAGGCACTGTTGTGGTAGTGCAAATTGGTGTTACTATTTGGAGAACGATTTTGGCAATAGCTAGTAAAATTGAAGATGCACAAACAAACAACCAGAAATGTGGCCCAAAATAACTAGAAATGTCATGTAAGATATAACAAATATGCTTTGAAAAGCACAGATGCATTCGCAAAAAAGTAAGGTAAATCCCTAGGGGCCAAAAATGAAAAGAGAACTGAAGACTAGAATCGTGTTATGTGAACTGTCAGTCTGGCATCTGGGGAATTCCTCCAGTCCCTATAAACACAGAGACTTGAATCTTCATGACCACAAGGGAAAAGGACAAGAGGTCTTTGGCTTGAGGGAAGCTGGAAGTCAGAACTGAGACCCAGCCATCCCCTCACCCCACTAAACACCACAACACACATATACACACACACACATACTTACACATACACATATGTACACAGGCACATTCAGTGCTCATGTTCTAGAAGCTTCTACCTTTAGTGAAAGGGTGGAATAAAATAAACCCATCCTGGGGCCGGCCCAGCAGCTGAGTGGTTAATTTCCCACACTCTTCTTCAGCAGCCCAGGGTCGCCAGTTTGGATCCTGGGCGCGGACCTGTGCACTGCTCATCAGGCCATGCTGTGGCAGCATCCCACATAGAAGAACTAGAATGGCCTACAACTAGGATATACAACTATGTACTGGGCTTTGGGGAGGAAAAATAAGGAAGATTGGCAACATGATAGCTCAGGGCCAATCTCCCTCAAAATAAAAAAAGCCCTTTGGGAAAAAATAGACCCATCCATCAGCACTGGGAAATATACATGGTTTATTTTGTATGGGCCCTGGGTAAAAAATTATCTCCTCTGAGAATTTGTAACACCGAGTCTTTGCCATACACAATTTTAAAATTTGAATGTACACTACCATATGACCTGAGAGGTCCTAACTTAAGAAATTAACACTAATGTGATCTAGGCTGGATGCACGACGGAAACAAAAGCAAACCTTCCTGGAAGGAATACCTCGGATCAGTCACCATCCTTTTTGTGAAGGGATTTCTTACAGAGTGATGGATATAAGAGAACCTGCAGGCATAAAAAGTAACCCAGGGCCAGTAGCAGCAGAGTTGTTATCACCCACGTGAGGAAGGGATCAGAGAAGGGAGTGGATGCAGGAATCCAGGACAGAATAGGGTAGAGAAGGTCATTTTGAATGGAGCAATGACCTGCACTTAAGAATACTGAGGACATGTGCATAACAGAGACATGTACAAAAATGTTCTTTGTATCGTCGTTTTTAAATGTAAAAAAGAGACATATTTGAAATGTCCATCAACAGGACAATAAATTAATAAATTGTGGTATAGCTATCCATTCATTGGAACATTTTATAGCAGTTATAATAAATGAAAAACACTACATTTATCAATATGGATACATTTTAAAAATATAACAAAAAAGCAGCTTGCAAAAGATTCCTACAGTATAATATTTATATAAATTTTCAATTTATTAAACTATGTTTTTGTTGTTTATATTTACATATGGATGTAATAAAAGTACAAAAACATTCCAGGGAATAATGAACATTAACTTTGAGATAGTGAATAACTTTTAGAAAGGATTCAGAAGACGGGGAGTGAATTTGAGGAGGAGCACATAAATATTCATGTATGTCTATAATGTCTTCTTTTTTAAAAATCTGATGTAAATATGGTGAGTGGTTAAGATTTCGCAAAGCTGGGCAGTAGATGCATGTATCTTCTTCATATAATTTCCCGTACTCTTCTGTATCCTTGAAATATTTTATAATAAAAAAACCAAGTCTCCAAATTGTTAATTTAGGTGATCAGCCTTCAAAAGCGATGCTCACTAAGCTAAATTAAAAAGAAGTCCACGTGAGCCAGCCCTGATGGTCTAGTGGTTAAACTTCAGTGCACTCCATTTTGGCAGCCCGAGTTTGCTTCCAAGTTGCAGAACCACACTCACCTGTCTGTCAGTAGCCATGCTGTGGCAGAGGCTCACATGGCAGATCTAGAAGGACTTCAACCAGAATACACAACTATGCACTGGGGCTTTGGGAGAAAAAAACAATTTTTTTAATTGAAAAAAATAATTTCATGTGAAATTATAGAAAATTCAACTCGGATGAAAGATTTCTGCATATTTTATTAAGGTGAAGTTTTCTAATAAATACTTTAAAGTACAGGGTTCAATTTATAGGTGAAATTAAACATGTTCCCCTTTAAAGAATTCTAACCATTTATAACCCTAGACATTCAGGGAGCTACAGGGGGAAGTGTCCACATCACTCTCTGGGAAAAAAACAGGCTCTAAAGAAAAATGATACAGTTCAAAGCAAAAAGAGAAATCTTCATGTTGGATGGATTTGCTTTTATCAGAATTAGAACATCTCTTATCTAATTAAGATTATTAAGCTTTTAAATTTGTTTTCTTACTGATTTATATACCTGACCTCATTCCAAATTTGTTGAGGAAATTAACTGAATATATATTTACATATTTATTTACATATGTTTTATATATAGGTGCTTATTAACACAAATACACAAATAAATATGTGAGGGCAGGAGAAAGAGATTGACTAAACTAAGATTAGAAAAAGATTCATTTTAAATTATATAAGTAAATGTATTAATATGCAACAGGGACAAAATATTAAAATAACTAATCACTTGCCTGTCTTCGGCCTTCCTGCCTTCTAAGCAGAAAGGCTCATTTGCTGCTGGAGCAGATCCCCAGCCTGGGTCTTTGCCATGCTCGTGAGCCAGGCAGCAGAATTGCTGATTTGTGTGATTACAAGGCATTATGTGACTTCACTAAATTGAAGTCAAAGAAATCCCCATGTGACATTCCCGGCTGGGGAGTCTACACAGACGTTCAATTCTTACTTAGAATCCTTTCTGAAAGAAAAGAGGAAGACAGTGACAGAGAAGATTGGAGCAGTTTAGGGCTGCTCCAGTGGATCCCTCGGAGGCTGAGCAGCTGCCAGGGGACAGCTGGAACCTTGGGGAAAGGCTGCTTGCTTCCAGGCACGACTCCACCAAGAGCCAGAAACACAGATGGAACATACATTCTAATCTTGGACCCTGGAGGTGTATTTACTTTTCTTTCTTATTTATCACTGTCTCTCACCCCTAGAGAGTAAGCTCCCTGAGAGCAGGGATGTTTTTCTGATACCTTGATGGAGTTCAGTAAATACTTGTTGATGAATAAGTGTGGATGAATAGTTAACCCATGGACCAAAACACTAGAAAGATGACCAACCCTTATCACTGAAAAATTCCTGAGTCTAAGAGAAAGTTGAAAGATCTAAAGTTAGGCATTATGTGTGGACCCACAGACATAAAGACTCCTGTTTCTGTATCAACTGTCTAGCTGCCAAGAAAGAGTATACTCCAAAGTGGAGGGTTGTTAGAACTCATGTGCAGGAGGGATGAAAATGTATACATAACTTCTTAAACCTGCAAAGGAAATATAGCTCTGTTATTTCCAGAACTGATTTCTCCTTTTTATAAACTCCCATTGAATACTGGAGAAGTTGACAAAGCATGAGTTGCAGAGAATATCACGTCAATATTTCAGCCTCTTAGAGATTTTAAATTCTTTGGGATAGTTCATCTTTTAGGTAAATACTTTGTCTTTCAGAGAGTCTTTCCTTTTCCCTGCTTCTACCAACACAGCCTCTGACTTTGTCGTAGGGCTTACTTGACTTCACGGTGGTGCAGGAGGGGTCCTCGAGATGTCAAAAGCAGGTTAATCCATCCTCTCGTCCACCATTGATCTCTGCTGCTGGATTGCTGTCCAAAGCCCTGCTTTTCCTGAAGTGTGGCTAATCTATCTGTCTGTTCCAGCATGGGGTCTATGGACCCGGCCATCTGCCTCCATTCATAAAATTACCATACCCTTACATCCACTTCTGACTTCCCCAGCCCCACAAATTCTTTCAGCACATCCACATTCCACTCCCTCCTCCATCATCCAACAGGATACAGAGATTCAGGATCCCTTGACCACCGCATATAGGCCACAGGAGATAGCAGCCCTGACTTAGGCTCAACTAACTACCCACCTCTCCCCACCAATGCTACACTAGTTTTCCCACACTATAGTGGACATAGCTCTGAGTCTACTGTGGAGCTTCTCCCACATGCTCGACAGCCACACTCCACCACCCTCTATGTCTAACTTCTTGGCTTATCTCTCACTCACCTCCCCTCCCTTCATTCCACCGAGTTCGTAAGGGAAAGACTATCCTCCCTTCCTGCATAGCAGGAAATTGCCTTCACTTCTGGGTTACAGAACCCTTGACATTCAAACTCACCTGACCTAGATCTTAATATATTAATAGAATCTTAAAGAAGTTAGAAAACTCATTCCCTCTCTTCAAAGCCTAACTTTGGAGGACTCTAGTTTATTATGGATTCAAAAATCCAATTAGACGTGTTAAAAATTAACACTCTTAAGACATTCCATGCACATGGATTGGAAGAATAAACATAGTTAAAACTCCATTCTACCTAAAGCAATCTACAGATTCAACACTATCCCAAACAGAATCCCAATTACATTCTTTACAGAAATTGAACAAAGAATCCTAAAATTCATATGGGGCAACAAAAGACCCCGAATTGCTAAAGCAATCCTGAGAAAAAAGAACAAAGCTGGAGGCATCACAATCCCTGACTTGAAAACATACTACAAAGCTACAGTAATCAAAACAGCATGGTGCTAGTACAAAAACAGGTGCACAGATCAATGGAACAGAATTGAAAGCCCAGAAATAAAACCACACGTCTATGGACAGCTAATCTTCGACAAAGGAGCTGAGGGCCTACAATGGAGAAAAGAAAGTCTCTTCAACAAATGGTGCTGGGAAAACGGGACAGCCACATGTAAAAGAATGAAAATTGACCATTCTTTTTCACCATTCACAAAAATAAACTCAAAATGAATCAAAGACCTAAATATTAGACCTGAAACAATAAGTCTTCTAGAAGAGAATATAGGCAGTACACTCGTTGACATCAGTTTCAAAAGAATCTTCTCAGACATGATAACTCCTCAGATGAGGGAAACAATAGAAAGAATAAACAAATGGGACTTCATCAGACTAAAGAGCTTCTTCAAGGCAAGAGAAAACAGGATTGAAACAAAAAAACAACCCACTAGTTGGGAAAAAATATTTACAAGTTATTTATCCAACAAAGGGTTAGTCTCCATAATATGTAAAGAACTCACACAGCTCAACAAGAAAAGATCAAACAACCCAATGAAAAAATGGGCAGGGGACATGAACAGACATTTCTCCAAAGAAGATATACCGATGGCCAATAGGCACATGAAAAGATGCTCATCATCACTGCTCATCAGGGAAATGCAAATCAAAACTACACTAAGATATCACCTTATACCTGTTAGAATGGCAAAAATATCCAAAACAAAAAGTGACAAACGTTGGAGAGGCTGTGGAGAAAAAGGAACCCTCATACACTGCTGGTGGGAATGCAAACTGGTGCAGTCACTATGGAAAACAGTGTGGAGATTTCTCAAAAAATTAAAAATAGAAATACCCTATGACCCAGCCATCCCACTTCTGGGTATCTATCCTAAGAACCTGAAATCAGCAATTCCAAAAGTCCCATGCACCCCTGTGTTCATCGCAGCATTATTCACAATAGGCAAGACATGGAAGCAACCCAAGTGCCCATCAACTGGTGATTGGATAAAGAAGATATGGTGTATATACACATATCTATATGTGTATATATATATATGTTTATATACACAATGCAATACTACTCAGCCATAAAAAAGGATAAAATCGTCCCATTCACAACAACATGGATGGACCTCGAGGGTATCATGTTAAGTGAAATAAGCCAGATAGAGAAAGACAAACTCTGTATGGCTCCACTCATAGGTGGAAGTTAAACATAGAGAAAAAGTGAACTGATGGGTGGTTACCAAGGGAAAGGGCAGGTGGGGGGAGGACACAAAGGCTGAAGAGGTGCACCTACAACATGACTAACAATAATGTACAACTGAAATTTCACAAGGTTGTGAACTACCATAATCTTAATAAAAAGTTTAAAAAAATTAACACTCTGTTGCTAATCTTCTCAGAGAGAAGCAAATTGTGCTTCTTCCTAGTAAGGAGGTCATACAATGAAGCCACAAGTTGTATGGTGCAGCACAGTTTGGAGAACCAGAAGCAGCTGAATTAGATCAGTCCCAAAGGAATGGACAGCCAAGATTTGCCACAGACTTGAACTGTCATAGTTAATAAAGCTAATTAGAAAGAAAAGAAAGAGAAAGTGGCCACCATGGCAATCCTTAGGAAAGATTATCAAATTTTCATTTCGGAATAAAGTTGCCACAGTGACCCTGTGGAGCCAAAGTAACATAAATTGATTCAGTGCCTTGATGTCAGATTCCCAACCATCACAGTTCCAGTCACAGGAATAAGTGACTCCTTCAGCCCCATTTAGGACCTTCTTGAAGCCATCCCAGCACTTTGGTCCTAGTAGGACCTATTGCTCCTAATCTGCTTCTAGTGTGGCAAGATTTACAAACGGGATTAATCCATCAGCTAGGCACTTATTTTCCGGCTCTTTAGGATGCTTTGCATTATGGGATAAAATCTGTAACAGCTCAGGACTGTGTAGAACTTCGGAAGGGTAGAAACAGATGCATTTGTCGTGACTGTCGCATGGAGGACTATCTGGTGGCCCAGTGGAGCCAGGAGTTTTCAGTGAACACTCTCGAGTCCTTCTCTGCATAAACGTACCCTCCTGGGCGAGGAGGGAATGAAATTCTGATTGACGGCTCGGACCCCTGCCTTACAAACAGTTCCAAGTTCTCCAGAACCCAGACTTAGTACAGGACAATTTGACAGACAAGGACTTACTGAGCCAATCTTAGAAGAAAAAAGTCCTGAGAGCTGAAGACCTAGAAAAGAAAATGAGAACAGCCAGTTTCCGTTAGTGGAAATAGCTATTTTGTGATATGGAGAAGAAATGATTAAAGAATATTTTTAGGACTTTTTTTTATGTGTATTGAGGAAGACGATTCTATCATTAGCCTTCTCTCATTCATTAAGAGTTCTGGATTTGGAGTTCTCTCTCAGTACGTGTGTGTGTGAGTGTGTGTGCATGCATAAGCATGACTCTGTGTGTGTGTGTGTGTGTTTTACATACAACTCCATGCTGCTACTGGCACCAAGATGGCTCAGCTTATTCAGGTTATATATATTGAAGGTATATGTTTAATAAAATTACTATTTTATGTTTTTTCTACTTTTTATCTTATTCATTTAATAGCTCATTATTATTTGTTACTTTATAAAATGACAGAAATTTAGAGCTAATAAATATCATAAAATGTGTCTAGTCCCATACCATCATTTACTGATAAGTAAACTGAGGGCTAGCGAAGTTAACAAGTTCCCTACCTAATGCAGCTAGTCCGTGAGGCAGTGAGAGCCAGAGACAGGTCAAGAATTGAGTCTCTTGATTCCTACTGTCTCAAACCTGGATTGGAAGCCAACATTTTCTTCCTTCAGGGAAGAAATTAATATTTCTGGCAGAATGCTTAAGCAAATTTCTGATGAAGTTTAATTTAAAGTCTTGTTATGGGACACTATTTCCTTCCCACACAGCTGTCAGTCAAGAGTGACCTTTAATCGGGCTTTTTTTTTCATTTCTATCTAATCCAGTTCTCAAATTTGGTTGCACATTAGAATCACCTGGGGTAGTTTTTAAGTTTCCAAGACCCAGATCAAACCCCATACCAATTAAATCAGGATGTCTGGGGGTGGAAGCCAAGCATCAATAGCCAATACCTTTCACAGCTCCTTCCTTAGGGGTGAGCCAATATGCAGCAAACCACCAGCTAGTGATTAACTAACCGTTTCTCTCTCTCTTTCTCTCTCTCTCTGTCCCTTTCTATCTTTCTCTCCCAAATGGCCCTACTTTGAGTGAATCTTGGAATTGATCTAGTAGGTGCGTTTTCCTTTGTGTGGATTAACTGTTTTTCTAAAGTTTATCCCTCGTTGTGTTATCTTCTAAAGTTAAATGATATGCTTATATACTTTAAAAATAATAACTTTTAAAATAGTAAATTTTAAATCCATTCCTTAAAGTCTTTGCATTTACATTAAGAAAATCTAAAAGAATCTAATTCCTTTGGATAAATAAAATCGCAACTAACAATTTACTGTCCAGACCCAATAACTATTTGACTAGGCACCTGACATTTCTTCCGTGGTTGTGAAAGTGCCTGCTTGCTCTTCATTATACAATTACTGGACTGCTAATGCTCTAATCACTTTGTTTTGGCCTCTTCCTATCCATGGCTGTAGCTCTAACTGACTTCACTAAGAAAGTAAATTATGCAATTGTCCATAATAAGATTGACAGGCCAATTTCCCTACTTCCTGAACAACTAGTCACAGAACCACAGTATCTGGCAGAGAATACTAGAAATCAGAAAAATCCCTATTATTGAAAATCTGTTTTTCTGTCAGGTTACTTTGTTCCCGATGCATTCATTACCTTGAAAGATTAAATTATGTTCTTAAAGTATATGAAGGCAGCCAAAACGAATATTCTTTTTTTTTTTTTTTAAAGATTGGCACCTGGGCTAACAACTGTTGCCAATCTTTTTTTTTTTTTTTCCTGCTTTATTTCCCAAACCCACCCCTCCCTCCCGGGTACATAGTTGTATATCTTAGTTGCAGGTCCTTCTAGTTGTGGCATGTGGGATGCCACCTCAACGTGGCCTAACGAGCAGTGCCACGTCCACACCCAGGATCCGAACCCTGGGCCGCCGCAGCAGAGCATGCGAACCTAACCACTTGGCCATGGAGCCGGCCCCCCAGAAACGAATATTATTGATAGGGCAGAAAGAGATATTTATTGAACTTCCAATATGCATGAGGCTCTAATTGAATGCTTTATACACATTACAGTATTTATGATACCAACCCTGGTATCAGTTTCCTCACATTAAACCCAGCATATATGGGGTTAAAACCAAAACACTCATTCCCTGCTTACTCTCTGGCTTCCTGCCTCCAGAATCCACTATCCTCCGTGGAGACAGACACCGTCAAGGACAAGCACCTGGACCATCTCCTCCCCACAAAGAGATACGAGCTGGTGGGAAAGCTGCTGACCAGCAAGGTCACAGGCTCCCTCCTCTCTGCAAGTGTCTCAAGGCCAAAGACAGGCTGGTGGGAAAGCTCCGACCAGCAAGGCCGTATGCTCCCCCTCCCCTACCTAAAACCCCAAATAAAAACCCTTCCTTTCAGCTTTTTCGGGGAGTTTGGGATTTGAGTGTTAGCTGCCCTCTCTCCTTGCTCAGCGCTGTGCGAAAATAAAGTTCCTTTTTTCTTCCACCACCCCCGGTGTCAGAGATTGGCTTGCTGCGCAACGGGTGAGCGAACTCACTTCAGGTTCGGTAACATTTACTCTTCTCAAAAATTCTCTGGCACAACTTTGTTTTACAGTGAGGTAAATTGAGATTCTGTAAAGTGAAGTAACGTGTCCAGGACAGCCTGGTTGGGAGATAAGAGTCTGGATTCATACTGTCAAAGGATAGAAAAAGAACCCTAGATTCTTGTTGTTGTTGCTGTTGAACCTAAATCTATTGACTTGCCAGGCAGGCGAACATAGGCCAGGGAATAAATTCACTGAGTAGTTGACTAAAGGAAAAACGTCAGAGGTTTAATCGCTAAAAAGGAGGCGTTCATGATGTTTATTCTAGCAAAGCATTGAAAATTTAGCCCTCTGGATACAATCAAACAAATACGTATTGTCTGTCCATAGTTTGTTAAGACAAATTCCAATTCCCCCAAAGGCCTTGTATCCAGAATTTTTTAATTTTTAAAACTCTCAAAACTCAATCATAATCCAATTTTTAAAAATTAGGCAAAATATGTGAACCAAAACCTCACCAAAGAAGATATACAGATGGCAAATAAGCAAATGATAACCTATTCAATGTCATTAGTCTTTAGGGAAATGCAAATTAAAGCCATAATGAGTTTAGACCTATTAGAGGGACTAAAATTCAAAAAATTAACAATACCAACTGCTGGCAAGGATGCAGAACAACTAGAAGTTTTTTACATTGTTGGTGGGAATGCAAAATAGTACAGATGTTTTGGAAAATAGTTTGGCAGTTTCTTAAAAAGTTAAACTTATATCTATCATGTGACCTAACAATCTCACTCTTAGGTATTTATCCTAGAGAAATGAAAACTCCTTTCATACAAAACTCTGTACAAAAATATTTATAGTGGCTTTATTCATAATCTCCAAAGACTGGTGGAGTGGGGCAACAAATATCCTTCAATAGGTGAATGGATAACTAACTGTTATACAATGGACCACAGGTCATCAATTAAAGAAACGAATTATGACAAGTGCAATAACATGGATAAATCTAAGGGATGATGCTGAGTGAAAGAAGCTAGCTTCGAAGGTTCCATATTCTATGATTCCAAAAATATAATACCCTAGAAAAAGCAAAAATATAGAAACGGAGAACAGATAAGTGGTCACCAAGGGTTAGGCAGAGGAGAGTATTTAACCACAAAAGGGCAGCAGGAGGAAATTTTGGAATGTGATGGAATTGTTCTGTGTCCTGATTATGGTGGTGACTACACAAATCTATACAAGAGTTAAAACTCATAGGATTAAACACATAAACACAAACATGGAGAATTTTATGACATATTAATATATTTTTTCTATTTTTTATTGAGGTTATTATAGTTTACATCCTTGTGAAATTTCAGTTGTACATTATTTGTCAGTCATATTGTAGGTGCACCACTTCACCCTTTGTACCCACCCTCCTTTCCCCTGGTAACCACTAATCTGTTCTCTGTGTCCACGTGTTTGTTTATCTTCCACATATGAGTGGAGTCATACAGAGACTGTCTTTCTCTATACGGCTTATTTTGCTATAAACCTCTACATCCATTCATGTTATTGTGAATGGGATGATGCTATCCTTTTTTATAGCTGAGTAGTATACCATATCTTCTTTATCCAATCATCAGTTGATGGGCACTTAGGTTGCTTCCACATCTTAGCTATTGTGAATAATGCTGCAGTGAACATAGGGGTGCATGGATCTCTTTGAATTGCTGATTTCAAGTTCTTTGGATAGATACCCAGTAGCAAGATGGCTGGGTCATACGGTATTTCTATTTTTAATTTTTTGAGACGTCTCCATATGTTTTCCATAGTGGCTGCACCAGTTTGCATTCCCACCAGCAGTGTATGAGGGTTCATTTTTCTCCACAGCCTCTCCAACATTTGTTAATTTTTGTTTTGGTTGTTTTAGCCATTCTAACGGGTGTAAGGTGATATTTTAGTGTGGTTTTAATTGGTGTTTCCCTGATGACCAGTGATGATGAGCATCTTTTCATGTGCCTATTAGCTATCTGTATATCTTCTTTGGAGAAATGTCTGTTCATATCCCCTGCCCATTTTTTTATTGGGTTGTTTGATTTTTGGTAGTTGAGTTGTGTGAGTTCTTTATATATTATGGAGATCAACCCTTTGTCAGATATATGATTTGCAAATATATTTTCCCAGTTGGTGGGTTGGGTTTTTATTTCAATCCTGTTTTCCATTGCCTTGTAGAAGCTCTTTAGTCTGATGACATATTAATGTTTTTTAAATAAAATGAAATCTTTAGTCAGAGGAAAAAATGTCTCATTGTTCATTCATCTGGAAAGAGTTTTCATTTAGGTCTAATAAGGGTCTGGTGTACTGGGGACACTCAAAGTTCATGGTCATTCATCAGCTTTAGTTGTTTGGAATCAACTGTGATGACACCCAAAATTCAGCCTTCAAATCTCCTAGTAAGTGTTGCTGTACTTTTTCCAGTCCCTCTTCTTGGTGATCCTTCAGTCTGAAGCAACAAAATAAGCACACAAAGGATAAGCAAATCATCAGATTTTAGAGTCTATACCACCATATTGGTCTGAGTGTCATTCTCACAAAATTCCATTTTACTTATTCAAGTTCTTTTGATGTAGAATTATCTGATATATGAACCTGCAGGATGATGACTATTCAAAAGCACTTAAGGCTCTATTAACAATACATTTGAAAGTAGCAACAATTAGAAACAACATAACAAATGTTTATAAAACATCCCTTAAACAAGTTTCTGTTTGGACAAAACCCAAACAAGTGCAATATCCAATGGGTTGGTTTTTCCCATCTTGGACATCCAACTGGCTTATTACTGAAGTATACATAAGGATACAAATGCAGTAGGAGTTATTAGCCAGCACACATATGCTACCTTATTTAGTGAGTGAAATATCTAAAGTGATTCTATTGTCTAGCATCTTTAGACGAGCAAGTCTAAAGCTTTTTTTGTTCAATTTGTATAGCATGAACAGTCTACACAGTGTTGTTTGCTATTATTGCAATTGTAAGGGTAGTTTCAAATGCAACATTCAAGGACCTCAAGCCAAGAGAGAAACTTGTCGTCAAAGCAACAGAAACCAGGATATCCAACCTCTCCTGGTAGATTTGCATGTCCACAGACAGCTAGAAGAGAGAAGAATAATTCATCTTAGATACTACCAATATAGAAATATCCCAACCCAAAGTAGCATATAATCCTTTCCTGGATAGCATCCCCCTGTGTTTCTCCAAGGCCCACAGTATGAGATATTATCTTGGTATAAATATACCAAACCATAGGTACACAGCCTGAAATTTTGCTAAGTTATGTCACTATAATTCTTGGGTATCAGGTTACAACAGAAAAAGTATAATTAACCCAAACAGTGCAAAAAAATTTTCCTTGATGTCTGGGCCTTGTAGCCAGTCACACTGGGGGCCTGCCCTGACCACCAACGAGCCTGCACCAGTCACACACTGCCAGGCCTCAGCACCAGTCATGCAGGGGGGTTGCCCTGCCTATTGGCAAGGCCACAATGGTTGCATGGCACTGAACCTCACAGCCAGCTGGCCCAGGGGCCAGCCCCACCTACCAGCAATCATGGCCCCACCACAACAGAAGATCACACTCAGCTCACACAAGGGATCAGCCTGGAGCACCTGGCTCTGGTGACCAGAGCGCAGTTGACTGCTGGTCCCAAAGGACATCTCCTACATAAGGCGATTTTTCCAAGATCCAGAGATGTAGCTGAACTACCTAATACATAGAAATAAATACAGAGAATTAGACAAAATTACAATGAAAGAACAAGACAAATCTTCAGAAAAAGAGCTAAACAAAACAGAGATAAACAATCTACCTGATAAAGAGTACAAAGTGATGGTCATAAGAACACTCCTTGAATGCAGGGGAAGAACAGATGAACACAATGAGAATTTTAACAAAGAGTTAGAAAATATTTAAAAAAGAACCAGTCAAAGTTGAAGAATACAACAACTGAAATTTAAAATTCACTAGAAGGAATCAACAACAGATTAGATGATACAGAATAGATCAGCAGTCTGGATGACAGAGTAGAGAAAATCACCCTAGCTGAACATAAAAAAAAGAAGAATTTTTAAAAAATAAGGACAGTTTAAGGGACCTCTGGGACAATATCAAGCATACTAACATTTGTATTATGGGTGTCCTAGACAGAGAAGAGAGAAAAAGAGGCAGATAACTTATTTGGAGAAATAATAGCTGAAAACTTCCCTAACCTGGGGAAGGAAACAGACGTCTTGATCCAGGAAGCACAGAAAGTCCCAAACAAGATGAACCCAAAGAGGCCCACGCCAGGACACACTATAATTAAAATGTCAAGAATTAAAGATAAAGAGAGAATCTTAAAAGCAGAAAGAGAAAAGCAACAAGTTACATACAAGGAAACTCCCAAAAGACTATCAGCTGACTTATCAGCAGAAACCTTAACAGCTAGAAGGGAGAGGCATGATATATTCAAAGTGCTAAAAGACAAAAACCTACAACCAAGAATGTGCTATCCAGCAAGGTTATCATTCAGAATGGAAGAAGAAATAAAGAGTTTTCAGACAAGCAAAAACTAAAAGAGTTCATCACCACTAACCAGCCTTACAAGAGATCTTAAAGGTACTTCTTTAAGAGGAAAAGAAAAGATCACAAATAGAAATGAGAAATTATCGAAAGTAAATTACTCGTAAAGGCAAACATATAGTAAAGGTAGTGGATCAACCACTTATAAAACTAGTATGAAGATTAAAAGACAAAAGTACTAAAATTATCTATGTCTACAATAAGAGGTTAAGGGATACACAAAATTAAAAGAGGTAAAATATGATGTCAAAAACATAAAACATGGGGGGGCAGTAAAAATATATGACTTTTAGAATGCTTTTGAACTTAAGAGATCACCAACTTAATATAGACTACTATTATTTACAAAGGTTGTTATATATGAACCTCATGGTAACCAAAACCCAAAAACCTATAATAAATACAAAAAAATATAAAGAGAAAGGAACCCAAACATAACACTAAAGAAAATCATGAAATCACAAGGGAAGAGACCAAGAGAAGAAGAAAGGAACAGAGAAGAACTACAAAAACATCCAGAAACAAGTAACAAAATGGCAATAAGAACATATCTATCAATAATTACTTTGAATGTAAATGACTAAATGCTCTAATCAAAAGACAGAGAGTGCCTGAATGGATAAAAAAATATGGTCCACGTATATTTTGCATACAAGAAACACACTTCAGATCTAAAGACACTCACAGACTGAAAACGAAGAGATAGAAAAAGATATTTCATGCAAATGGGAAACAAAAAGAAAGCTGGGGTAGCAATACTTATATGAGACAACATAGTCTCTAAAACAAAAACTAACAAGAGACAAAGAAGAGCATTACTGAATGATAAAGGGAACAATCCAACAAGAGGATACACTTGTAAATATCTATGCATCCAACATAAAAGCATCTAAATATATAAAGTAAATATTGACAAACATAAAAGGTGAAATTGACATAGCATAATAACAGTAGGGGACTTTTAAGACCCCACTTACATCAATGGATAGATCATCTAGACAGCAAATCAATAAGGAAAGATTGGCCTTAAATGACACATTGGACCAGATGGACTTAATAGATACATAAAGAACATTCCATCCAAAAACAGTAGAATACACTTTTTTTTGAAGGCACATGCACCATTCTCCAGCATAGATCACATGTTAGACCACAAAGCAAGTCTCAAGAAATTTAAGAATATTGGAATCATATCAAGCATCTTTTCCAATCACAACAGTATGAAACTAGGAATCAATTACAAGAAGAAAACTGGAAAAAGCATAAACACATGGAGGCTAAACAACATGTTACTAAAGAACCAATGGGCCAATGACAAAATCAAAGAGAAAATCAAAAAATACCTTAAGGCAAATGAAAACAAAAACACAACAGTCCAAAATCTATGGGAAGCAGTTCTAAGAGGGAAGTTTATAGTGATACAAGCCTATCTCAAGAAACAAGAAAAATCTCAAATAAATAACATAACTTTACACATAAAGGAACTAGAAAAAGAAGAACAAAGTTAGTAGAAGGAAGGAAATAATAAAAATCAGAACTGAAATCAATGATATAGAGACTAAAAAAAATAGAAAAGATCAATGAAATTAAGAGCTGGTTCTCTGAAAAGATAAACAAAATTGATAAAATGTTATCCAGACTCATCAAGAAAAAAAGAAAGAAGATTCAAATAAACAAAATCAGAAATGAAAGAGAAATTACAACTGACACCACAGAAATACAAAAGATTGTAAGAGATTATTACAAACAATTATATGACAATAAATTGGACAATATAGGGGCTGGACCTGTGGCTGAGTCGTTAAGTTTACATGCTCCGCTTTGGCAGCCTGGGGTTTCACCACTTTGGATCCTGGGGGCAGACCTAGCACCGCTCATCAGGCCATGCTGAGAGGGCATGCCACATAGTGCAACTGGAGGGACTACAGCTAGAATATACAACTAGGTACTGGGGGGCTTTGGGGAGAAGGAAAAAAAAAAAGGTTGGCAACAGATGTTAGCTCAGGTGCCAATCTTTAAAAAGAAAAATTAGACAACACAGAAGAAATGGGTAAATTCCTAGAATCATTTAATTTTCCAAGACTGAATCAAAAAGAAATAGAACCCACAACTAAAATATGCAACTATATACTGGGGGGATTGGGGGAGAAAATAAAAGCAGAAAAAATAACAAAGATTGGCAACAGTTGTTAGCTCAGATGCCAATCTAAAAAACAAAAAAGAAGAAATAGAAAATCTGAACAGACTGATTACTAGTAATGAAACTGAATCAGTAATCAAAAAACTCCCAAACAAAGTCCAGGACAGCTTCACAGGTGAATTCTACCAAACATTTAAGGAAGAGTTAATACCAATCCTTCTCAAACTAGTCCAAAAAATTGAAAAGGAAGGATCGCTCCCAAACTCATTCTAGGAGGCCAGCATTACCTTGATACCAAAACCAGAGATATCACAAAAAAAGAAAATTATAAACCAACATCCATGATGAACCTAGATGCAAAAATCCTCAACAAAGTATTAGCAAACCAATTCAACAACACATCAAAAGGATTATATACCATGATCAAGTAAGATTTATTCCAGGGATGCAAGGATGGTTCAATATTCACAAATCAATCAACATGATACACCACCTTAACAAAACAAAGGATAAAAATCATATGATCATCTCAACAGATGCAGAAAAATCATTTGACAAAATTCAACATCAATTTATGATAAAAACCCTCAGCAAAGTGGGTATACAGGGAACATACCTCAACATAACAAAGCCCATATATGACAAACTCACAGTTAACACCATACTGAATGGTGAAAAGCTAAAAGCTTTTCCTCTAAGATCAGGAACAAGACAAGGATGCCCACTCTTGCCACTTTTACTCAACGTTGTGTTGGAAGTCCTAGCTACAGCAGTCAGACAAGAAAAAAAATAAAAGGCATACAAAAGGGAAAAGAAGTAAAACTGTCACTATTTGCAGATGACATGATAGTGTATTTAGAAAACCCTAAAGACTCCACTATTAGAACCAATAAACGAATTCAGTAAAGTTGCAGGATATAAAATATACACACAGAAATCAGTTGTGTTTTTATACACTAACAATGAACTATCAGAAAGAGAAATTAAGAAAACAACCTCATTTAAATTACATCAAAAATAATAAAATACCTAGGAATAAATTTAATTAAGGAGGTGAAAGATCTGTACACTGAAAACTATAAGACGTTGGTGAAAGAAATTGAAGAACACAAATAAATAGAATGCTATTCCACATGCATGGATTGAAATAATTCATATTGTTAAAATGTCCATACTACCTAAAGCAATCTACTGATTGAATGCTATCTCTCTTAAAATATCAATCGCATTTTTCACAGAACTGGAACAAATAATCCTAAAATTTGTATGGAACCACAAAAGATTCCAAATAGACAAAGCAATCTTGAAAAAAAGGAACAAAGCTGGAGGTATCATGCCTCCTGAGTTCAAACTATACTACAAAGCTATAGTAATCAAAACAGTATGGTACTGGCACAAAAACAGACATGTAATTCAATGGAACAGAATCGAGAGCCCAGAAAGAAACCCATGTCAATATGGTCAATTAATCTACGACAAAAAAAGGCAAGAATATACAACAGGGAAAAGACAGTCTCTTCAATAAAAGGTGTTGAGAAAACTGGACAGATACATGCAAAAGAATGAAATTGGATCACTTTCTTAGACCATATACAAAAATAAACTCAAAATGAATTAAAGACTTAAATGTAAGACCTGAAAATAAAAAACTCCTAGAAGAAAACATAGGTAGTAAACTCTTTGACATTAATTTTAGCAATATTTTTTTGGCTATCTCATCTGGCAAGGGAAACAAAAGCAAAAATAAACAAAAGTGTCTACATCAAACTAAAAAACTTTTGCAGAGTGAAGGAAACCATCAACAAAAAAAAAGGCAACCTACTAAATGGGAGAATACATCTTAAAATGATATACCCAATAAGGTGTTAATATCCAAAATATATAAAGAACTTATACAGCTCAATATCAAAAAAACAAACAATATAATCTTAAAAATGGGCAGAGGACCCGAATACACATTTTTCCAAAGAACATATACAGAAGGTCAACAGCTACAGGAAAGGTGCTCAACATCGCTAATTATCAAGAAAATGCAAATCAAAACCACAATAAGATATCACCTCACTCCTGACAGAATGGCTATTATCAAAAAGACAACAAATAACAAATGTTGGAAAGGATGTGGAGAAAAAGGAAACTTCATGCACATTGGCAGGAATGTAGATTGGTGCAGCCACAATGGAAAACAGTATGAGGGCTTCTCCAAAAATTAAAAATAGGACTACCATATGATCCAGCAATTCCACTTCTGGGTATTTATCCAAAGAAAACGAAAACACTAACTCGAAAAGATATACGAACCCCTATGTTCATTGCAGCATTATTTATAATAGCCAAAATACAGAAACAATCTAAATGTCCACTGATGGATGAATAGGTAAAGAAGATGTGGTATATATATGCAATGGAATATTATTCTGCCATAAAAAAGAATGAAATCTTGCCATTTGCAATGAGGTGAATGGATCTAAAGGGTATTATGCTAAGTAAAATAAGCCAGACAGAGAAAAAAGAATACCGTATGATTTCACTTTTATGTGGAATCTAAAAAAAAATAACAAAATGAACAAATAAAACAAAACAGAAACAGACTTACAGATATAGAGAACAAACTGGTGGTTGCCAGAGGGGAGGGACTGGGGGGAAGGGTGAGACAGGTGAGGGGGAGAAAGGTACAAACTTCCTGTCATAAAACAAATAAGTTATGAGGGTGTAATGTACAGCATAAGGAATATAGTCAACAATATTGTAATAACTTTGCATGGTGACAGATGGTTACTAGTCTTCTTAGAGTGGTCATTTGTAATATGAATAAATGTCAAATCCTATGTTTTACACTTGAAACTAATACAATATTGTGTGTCAACTATACTTCAATTTAAAAAATTAAATTTCCTTGATCAATTTGTTGAGTGAAAAAGTATTAGCTACTTCCTGTGATGTGGTGTCATCAGCAGTATTTTACATTATATGGATTACAGAAAAGCTATTATAGGAGGGAATAGGAGGTATTATATAAGGATTAAAGTAACGCTAAGAACATACCTTAAATTCTTTTGACCATTATAACTTTCTTCACACAACTAGTGACTGAATATTATCAACCTGGACAGTATAATTTTTACAGATAAGGTTTTTAACTGTGAAATAATCAGAAATTAATTTCTATAGGCGAATCTTCTAATTGAAGTTGGTAACATTTTTAGTAGACTATTCTAATAGAAACATCCCTGGTGTACCAGAAGGATGACAAACTCAAGTTAATTAAATTTCCTGATACAATTATGGTCCTGCTGAATCCAACAAATAGTTGCCCATAGGAAGAGTTTGTCCTAGAATTAGGATGGTCAGAAAAATAAGAGAAGTGTGGTGATTTTAAACAGTTAACAAATTAAAATGTAAATAAGTGGTGCTATTAGCAGGCATTTATTTGAATGTCAGGTTATCTGTTTTAGGCAATTCAGAGTAAAATATAAGTGAATTAAACCCTGCCACTGAGGAGGGAGTCTGAAATATTGAAGGGAAACATAAAACACAAACAAATTTAAAAAGTAATAATGATGAAAACTAAAGATTGGCAATCAACACCACTACCCAATGCAGAACTCAAAAAGTCTCGAACAGAGGAACAGGCAGAAAGGGTTCGTAAATGTTCTTAAATGCAACTTCAAGGGAAGAGCTGCCAAGAGAGGCTTTCAAGGTCAAAACAAAGAAGTCATATCAATATTGCTGCCTAGACATTGATTCAAGAGATACAGCAGTAATTAGAACTAGTGAGATGCAAAGTCAAGGGTGCAGATAGGGCAGAAGAAATAAGAAATAAGCAAAATGCACCAGGTTAGGCCTGGAACTGGTAGAAGCCACTTGGGTGCTGAGTACAGGTGGGCCAAGATGAATCTCAAGACATAGTTCTTGCTCTCATCTCCATTATACACAGGGTGGCCATATAATTACTCATCCCAGCTGGAACTCTTTAGAGAGATATAGGACATTAAAAATCATTAAAATTACATGATTTTTTGAAATATTATTAACCAACAAATTATTTGAAATATATTGTTGGATTATTTAACACTTTAAAAAGCACTATCCAAATACTATTTTTGAAAATAAAATGTTTCTAAAAAACTGAAAATAACACACATCCAATACGTTAAACAAAATTTTAAAAATCCGTACTGAATATCTGAACGTTAACAAACAACAAAAGTAGAAAAACTATTCTCATTTTAATCATTTTTTAAATAATATCTTTCTCTATTACTATATCCCAGTATTTTTCTGAAGAATTTATTTTTCTCCATAATCTTATTCTTTTTTTCATGATTTCCATAAAACTGCCTGCAATTTTCTTTTTGAAATTATTGACATCTTCAATTGGTACTTCTTGTAGATCACAATATTTTAAAATAAGAACTCTCTGTATAGGTGCTGAGATATTTGATAAACTCTGAGCAATTTCTGCTAAATAGGGGGTATTGTCGATGATAATTTTGTACTGAAATGTGTCAATATTTCAACCCAAATATTTTCACAGTTACTGCCTTTTTTGCTCCTAATCAAAGTGCATATCTTTAACAAATATTTTTACAAGACAAATCTTGTCAAATAAATCATCTCTTTTTATAAACGTTTTTAACGCTTTGCCAGACTTGGATGCTGCAAAATCATAGTCCTTCTCAGCTTCATTCCATTCTGGCACAGAATATAAATTTATCTAATTAAAAATAGAAGCGCCATCAAAAGAGTCTCCTTATAAGTCAAGATATTGCAATATGCAATTATAGAATTTCAAATTTAAATCTTAAACTCCATTTGAAATCACAAGTTAATTTGTTCAGTTCTGTCACTGGGAAACATTGTATGTCATAAAGTTTTGCAATAATTATAATTTGCTAAAAGTTTCAAATGCTCACATTTTGGGAACCATGATCATTAACTACAGTGACTAAAATTTTCAACTTATTTTAGCAAAAATGCAGCAAAAATTTAGGAGTTGTCTAGATAAAATTTCTATATCATTACAGTTAAACTTAAGTTGATTTGCAAAGAAATTATCCAAAAGTTAAACATTCCTAAAATTCATTTGAAAATGGACAGCTAAAAGAAAAAATACATACCACAAAGTTACAGTACTTTTTTAAAATTCAAATTTAGATACATCACAAAATATTTGTAGTTCCCTGTATGTATTTATTAAGATATTTGTAAATTAGTGTAACTACAAATTACACAATCTGTAGAATTTCAGCTTCTATTGTATAGACTATTGCACCACGAGCAATCCTAAAGTCAATTTTAATTTAATGAGAACTTTGTTTTTGCCATGGCCTTGTGTTCCACCAAAATATGTAAGCATTTTACATGAAAAACAAATGATTTTACCAACAACAGTGAATTTTTAAACTGAATTTCTAATAGTAGTTATAATAATGTCAGTTGTTTCAGCTTTGACGGAGTAAACTTCCAGTTTCACTTTAACTTCTATGAATTGGATGAAAACATCAGACCATTATAGGAATAAACAATTTTCTATCTGAAGTATCTGATGGCAGGACATATAACTGACATTATTTGGTTGCAAAGTTCTACTAGTGGAGCTGACACATAAACAGCATTGTTTCATAGGCGTACAATAAAACCTAGTCAAAAAGGAGCAGAACCAATTTCGAAGAGTAGTCATTTGACACAAATAAAATGTGATGCTTCCCAGAGTGATAAACAAAGTCACATTCTGCAGACTCACGCGTTGAAGTGTGGTCTTCAGGCATAATGTTCTTAAAGGAACTATTAATATTTGAAGGAGATGCTGCTGTTTTATGCCCTTGGGTTTTCACGTGGTCAGCTATGTCACTGTGTGTGTGCCCCCCTCAACCTCGTCGGTTGGTAAAACATTCTAATGAGTTACCCTCGAGAATCAGAAATTCACTAATTTGTCATTTTTAATGCACTTTTGAATTTTGAGAGCTTTTAAAAACTAAAGTGTTACCAATTACCAAAATGTATAAATAGGTTTAGATTTATAACTTAACAATCGATGGCAGTACCACTGTAATCAGTTCTCTCTCTCAATACCGTCTAGAGCAGGACCGCCCAGCCTCTATTCTCCGTACATTTTTTTCAGATCCACCTAACCTAAAATCCCCCTTTCCCAGTGGGGAACGGTAATGACTGGTAATGGACCCCAATGACTGGTAATGACTTCATGAATTTCACAAGCCATGGCCTGGGCCACAGCACAATTAGCTGGGACTTCAAGAAGCTACCTCCCATCCCTACCTGAAACCAGAAAGATGAGCTGTTCCCACGTCATGTCCTAGTGCAATCTGTTTTATCAACAAGGGTTCCGCCTGCTGTCCTCAAATGGGAGGGCTCTGATACACGGCATCCAAAAAAGGGTCAGGTTATTGCTAGTTATCTTTCAGATTTAACTATAATACATAGTAGTGAGTACTCTGGTAACTGCACAAGTATTGCACAAGACCTTGGTAGAAGCTGAAGTACAAAGTGGGATATACATACCCATCCCAGCTTATTTCAATGCAAATATTAATAAGATAATACCTTCTTAAAAAATAAAAACCCGGAAAAGCAATCAGACAGGACACGAGTACTACAGATGGAGACTCATTCTGGCATTCTGATATGGGCTCTGTCATGAATGCTTAGTAGTCTGCAAGTGGTAATCCTACCACAATATCCGCTATCAACCCATAGAAAAAAGTGTCCTTATGCATCCTACAAATGTTACAAACCTCCGCTGTATGAGGAAAAGCTTTCTTGTGCACAAACGTAAACATCTAGACAAGACCATCCAGCACTGAGAGTCCAAGTTTACCCTGCCTTGAAATTTAAGAAAGAGCCCCTCAAACTCAATATTATAGGAGAAAAAGTAAGTGAAGACAGTAGCAGATATTCAGGAACTACTATCTAGATGTGTTGACAAATTGGTACATCAGATTATCTTTTGGCAATACTTCTAAGTTTATAACCTAGAAGAGATTTCCTGAAACATTTAAATAAGCAAGTATACCCATGCATCAACAATCACCATCTGTCAGGTAAAAAACTCAACAACAGTGTATAATCTATCAAAACAAGGACACATCACAAAATCTCCAATGCTAACACATAACGTAATTTTGTAAAACTTCAGTTCTCACCAATAATAAAATTTAACCCCTAACTTGTTAAGAGCTATTGGTAAGTTTTAAACTCACATTACTTATACAGATAAAGAGTCCATCAAAGTAAGTGATTAATATAACCAACTTGTTTTAAACTGAAAAAATGTTCCAAAATTCGTGTGTTTATTCAATAACAATATGATAAACTCCCATTGTGTGCAAGACCTATGCTAAAGGTTTCAGGTATAGTCTGATGAATAAGACATGATTTTGTCCATGAGAGGTTTATCATCACGTTAAGAATTTATAGCATCACTTTAAATCAGCCAGGACTCTCCCATCACATAAATTTTTGTGATAGGCATAAAAATAAATCAGATCTATTAAGCTCTATATACAAGCAGTAAACAATCTAACAGTAAAATTAAGACTACAATCCATTCACAATAGCATCAAAGAGAATAAAAGTTTTAGGAATAAATTTAACAAAATAAGTACAAGACGTACATAGAAAATTACAAAACTTTGCTGAGGGAAAATAAAGATCTAAGAAAATGAGAGACAATGTTCGGGGGTTGAAAGACTCATTATTGTTAAGATTGCAATTCTCTGCATATTGAACTACAGATTCAATGTAACTCTATGAAAATTCCAGCAGTTTTTTTTTTTTTTTTTGGTAGCATTTAGCAAGCAGATCCTTAAATTTATATGGGAATAAAAAAGTAGAATAGCCAAGACAATTTTGAAAAAGAAGAACTAAGTTGGAGGTCTTTCACTTTCCAAATTCAAAACTTTCTACAAAGTTATGGTCATCAAGACAGTGTGACACTAGCATAAGGACAGACATATATAGATCAATGGAGCAAAATTCAGAGCTCAGAAATAAACTCTTATATTTATAGTCAATTGATTTTTGACAAAGGTGCCAAGGCAACTCATTGGGAAAAGAATAGTCTGTTCAACAACCTAGTTGAACACCCAGCATCCACACAAAGACTTGCACATGAAAGTTTACAGTAGTAGTATTCATATTAGGCAAAAACTAGAAACACCCTGAGTGTCCATCAACCTGGGAACAGATAGGCAAAATGTGGAATATCCATACAGCGGGGTTCTCTTTAGCAATGTAAAAGAACAAACTGCTGACATATGCTATATCACAGATGAACCTCAAAAGCATCATGCAAAGTGAAAAAAGACACAAAAAGATACGTATTGTATGTTCCCATTTATATGAAATGTCCAGAAAAGGCAAAGTTATAAAAACACAGAGAAGATCACTGATTGTCTGAAGCCGAGTGTGGGCAAGGGGACATGCGAGATCTTACCGGGGAGATGAAAATGTTCTAAAATTGATTCGTGGTCGATTGTTGGACCACTCAGTAAAGTTGCTAAAGATCACTGAATTGTACACTTGAAAATGGGTAAAATATATGCCAATAAAGTTATTTTTGAAAATGAAAGAAGGGGAATATATCTTTAATTGACTGCAGGTGGGTGGAACAGCAATTGATAACATCGGATAATGTATTTTACCTTGTGCTCCATAATATATTTCAAATATCTGAGATGTAGACAAGTTCCGTTGAACTGAAGAAAGCATCTGACCATGACCTGATCACTGTTATGACTACACAAGAGATTCAGTAGTAGTTTCTCTTGCAACAGTGACAGCAACAATGGTAACACTGAATAACTGGTAGAAGCCTGAATTTACCCTGCGACTCACCCAGAAGTACTCAAGGCTGTGCAATTAGAGAAAAGAAAGAGACACTCTCAACAGTGAATGTCACAGGATTGACTTAAGAACAAAAGCATTCCCAGGTGTTTTTAAAGTGCTCGTGAACTTTCATGCCTCAGTCTCTGTTATGAATTGAATACAGGCCCTGACATTCAACCGCGTCCCTACTTTAAACACACAGAACCCAAAATATTATGACTCCTTGAAACGCTATTTGAATATGCTGCACTGATCTCAAACTTAAGAATGGTTCAATAAAGTCAGAAATGATTTTTTGCTTAGAAAGTGGATCCAGAGTGAAACATTTTAGTTCTTTCTAAGCTTGTACAACAGAAGCTTTCTTGACACATCCATTTAACTACTCACACACACAAAAAAACAAAAACCATCCAGTTCCTCTCCAAAGCACACGGATCTGCCCATGATGTGCTGAATGCTCAAAGTTCATGGTTCTCTCACAAAAACCTGGGGATGTCTGCTCCCACCAGTTGTACCACATGTTTACCTAAAGTCTGCTGTTTACTCCCAAATCAACATTGTAATTATGTTATTTAATTAAAATTTCCAGTGACATCACTGATGTCACTGAAAATTGTGATGTAAGAACTTCTAAAAATCCTCTTCTCCATCAAAGCAACGAGAACATAGAAAAAAATGTGTCAGAACTCTAAAAATTAACTAAATGTTTGCAGCAATCCAAGGAGTGTTTATTCAAAACAAAGTTGTTGAATCTCAGTAACAACAAGTTTTGTAGCGTTTTAACTTGTCACGTTCTGCTCTTCCTCTCTGCAGCTGTGCAGTAGCCTTAAAAACCAACAGCACACAATCATGTTAAATAACAGAAAAGAAAAAAGCAGTCTCAAAACCAACAGAGGGGGAAAAATGAGTGGGAGCTCTTTCAGAGCCCCATTCTCAAAGAATGGGCATTATCTGACCCACCTATTGCTTCTCTGGAAGATGCCACTCGCAAGCTCTCTTGACCTGACAGAGTCTGCCCTGTGTGAACAGCTCTTCCCCCAGGAGTATTAGCCAAAAATCATCAGAGGAAATTATTTAACATTGCAGTTGCCCGGGGTGGTGGATTATAGTTCAGGCAAACAAAATACTAACCGAAAAGCTGGGGGAGGAGACATCCGTAGAGAGCTTTAAAAAGCTCCAACATATTCCTGGGAACCCAGAAGGCCATGTCCATGTGCAGGTCATACCGATTCTCTGAACTTCTGCTGCAATTATTGTCAAAACTACATCATTTAACACTTAATTATAGGGTAGCACATGTGATTTAATTACAAGTTACTTTCATCTCCCCAACTTTTTATTAACAGCTAACTTTTGTAAAGAGCTGCCTATGTGCCAGGCACTGTTCTAACTGCTTTAGACGTGTTGGCTCATTTAATCCTCATAACAAGTTAAATACTATTATTACCCCCATTTCACAGAGGAGAAAACTGAGGCTTTGAGTGCTTAAAATCCCAAGGTCAAATAGCTACTCAGTGGTGGAACTGGGATTCAAATGCCAACCTTTCAGCTCGAGAGGTCATACTCCTAAACACCAAGTAACATCACCTCCAGCTTGGCCTCCAGCTTGTAGGGAAGGCAAAGGCTTTGGCTTGGAGCCAAAGAGTTGAGGACATGCCTCTTTCTAATTTGGAGAAATCATATAAGCTCTATGAGTCTCAGATTTCTCCTTTTTAAAATCAGATACTACTACTATTTCATTAGGATTATTATGAAGATAAAACAACTGTGTGTGTGGAAACGCACTTTGTATATTGAAAAGTTCTAATAATAATATTCACTCATTAGACAGCCAGGCGGGGAAGAAAGCAAGAAGAGCAGCATGGCGGAGCAGAGCCAACGAGACCTGGGTTTGCTTCTGACTTGAACAGCTGCTCTCTCTGAGACCCTGAACAAATCACTTACACTTCATGGGCCTTATTACTGACAGCTATAAAATAGAGATAATACACACTTTCTGGGTTCCGAGGATTCACAAGAAAAAGTAAACGAAACCCTGATGAATATAGTGTTTTCAACAAACATCACTTCCCTTCCTATCCCCTTCCTCGCCGTAGAGCAGTGCCCCACCTCCATTCACTTTGCCCTTCTTTATTTGGCTTCAGAACACTTGTCAGCCTCTGACATCTTACACATTGATTTGTTTCTTTATTTTCTGTCACTCCCATCCAGGATATAAACTCCTTGAGGTCAAGGACTTGTCGTTTTCTTCAGTGCTGTATTCCCAACACCTAGAACAGTGCCTGGGAAAGAGTAGGTGCTCAATAAACAGTTGCTGAAGGACTCATTATTATCATCCACCATGATCATTGTTATAATTGAGGTCAGGGTCTATATCACTGTTATCGCTTAACACGAAATGAGGTGAATATTCATTGAGTAGCTTTTAATAAGTTCTCAATCCAGTTTTCTCAAAGATTAATCATCAGGCTACCTGTATCAGAATCACCTTGAGTACTTATTACACCAGAACTGCTTAATCAAAATGGTAACATCCTACAAATTTATCTTTTAAGCAAAAGCTACCTTTTTCTTTCTTTTTGTAATCCAGACTCCTGTTTATAGCCATTTAAAAATTCTGTTACTTAACACAAAATTTTGTTATAGTTTGGCTGAAAGTAAGGCATGGCTATTAAACTTCAAATTCAAAGGCTCTGAAACTAATTTTATTTTCTTAACTATGTGTTCATGGATTAAAGCCAGGAAAGAAAGATTGATGTCCTAGTTACCATATATTTAAAGTACAAATATTTTCTCTGGCCCAGAACATTTGTCAGAGTTTTTACAAAATGATTTTTCTAATTTTTTTCTCTCACTTCAGCATTTAGAAGACATCTTTGGATAATTTTGAATTCATTAGAGTTTAAAATGTTTGGTCAGCTAACAGGGTATCACTCAAAAGATATCTAGGAGACCATCCGTATGTTACAAAGATAAACGTTCACAATGGGAAAATAAAAAATGCAGCATTCAAGTGACTGCCTCACTGTCATTTCAAATGATTTCACTGTGCTGTGGACCTAGGCTGGGTTAAATATGGTGATCATTCCACAGATGCAACTGCAGTCGAGACCACCCAGCAACTCAAGAGTTCAGTGCACATACTGAAGCTTCTGCCACAGCCTGAAAGGTGGTCAGAGCTGCCGGCCCACACTCGAGGTCTTCGGCACTAGGCACAGCGGTAGTTGTACCTCCAGTCTCTGTATGTTACAGAGTTCAAAACCGGGAAAGACTGACTTCTAAAATTGTACATTTACTCGACTAAATCTTACGTATAAACAGTTTCATATGCTGATCTGCCTTCTGTCTACCTGCTGTTACAAGCTGGATAGAGGAAGGAGTGAAGAGACCATGGGAACAAGCGCCTCCAAGTTGCTCCAAATAACACCTGGAAGAGGAACCACAATGAAAGGAGGGCAAGGGGAAGCCCTAGCCTCATTGCTGAGCCAGGTTTTCTCCCCTTTCACTCATTGACCATAATCTCCAGGGAACACAGAGGTGGAGATGTGTGAAGGATGCTATGACATTGTGAAGTGACTTCTCTGGAATCAATACTCTAGGTACATTGAAAGGAATCAGCAAATGCCAAGTTTAAGCTCAGCACTACTACAGGCATTCAGTGAAAGACAGACTAGAAGATGTCGACGACTTACATCTTTGTGGGGAGAGTGTCATAAAGGCACTAATATGTGGTAAAATATAGTACACGGTAAAGAAATATTTGTAAACAGACCCTAGGCGATAGAGCACAGTGGTTAAGGGAGCAGATTTCAGAGTCAGACTAGCATCTGAATTCTGGCTCCACCATTTGCTAGCTATGTCTTTGTGTCTGGGTCTTAAATTTGCTAACCCAGAATTCCCCTATCTATTTAACTATGATAAAACTGCTTCCCAGAGAGTTCTTATATGGCTTAACAGCCAGGTGCCATGTGTACCCAATAGTAATAAGAATATTAACAGCAAAAATTACTGAGTGTTTGCTATCTCCTAGGCAATTTTTCTGACTATTAACTCATTTAATTCTGTTAGGAGCCCTATGAGGGGTTACAGAGCAGAAAACTGAGGTACAGAGAGGTTACACAGCAGGCACAAGGTCACACTTAGTAAGTGGGAGAGCTGCAAGCTGACCCCGGAGTCTACACCCTTAACCATGGTGCCCTTCTGCCTTTCATAAATGGGAGCCGAAGTGGGGAGATGGCCAGAGGCAGGTGATGGAGTAGATGCTTAGTCACACCTCTGGGACATGTGGCTGCACATAAAGAAGTCACTGGTAAATGGTAAACTTTTTATTAGGACACATATACGAGAAGCCAGAATCTCTTTAAGGAAATGGGGATATAGAGTAACTAATATTCTACTTAGCTATCCATAAGAAAAAGGTGGGGAGAACCTCTTTATTTCTATGAAAGAACCTTGGCTGTAACAGAACAACAATGCTGTAATGAAGATGGAGATTTTACACCCACAATAATGCATGCCTACTTCAGTGCTCCCTGCAGCCTACATAGTCTGTGTTTCCATCACTATCACTTAAATCAAACAGTCGTATCCCACCCCCACTTGGAAGCCACTTAGAAGCCTGCAGCACCATTGCCCTCAGCAGCTTGCCTCGCTGCTCCCGAAGGCAGCTGGTACCTAAACCAGGAGGGAACCTCAGCAAGCGTTATAGCAGCCTTTAATCTCTATAATGACAGCACTTAGACCCTAATTATCCAGGCAAATAATTCTTGCTACAACAGGGAGCAAAAGCCCCTTTTTGTCCCTTTTCTCCCAGTGTTTTCCGCCAACTAAACTCAAAGAGAATATCATGGCAGTTATCCAAGGTGGCCTTGCCATGAACCAGAAGAATGCCTCTCCGGGGAGGGTAAGACTGCCTTATGGATACTTGATCACAGACTGGGAACAATTTCCTGAATCCTGCAATTTAATCAGTCCTCGCTAACTACTAAACAACAGTCACCTGGTTGCTGCTAACTCCAACTGTTAAAATTTAGTCTTCTAAAACTGCAGAACATTTTGATCCTAATATGTTCTTCAAAAATATAGAGCCATAGTTTTCATAAGAGACAAGGCCCGCCTAAAGACAAGAAAAGAAAAACAGGAGATATCATACCGTCACATGTACAGACTAAGGGGGAAACATCAGAAAGGGAAATACCCCTGTGGGCTAGGGTACAGGTGAAAGATTTTATAACATTTTTCTCATCCCCATTTCACAGATGAGTAAAGTGAGATTATACAACTTGTTCAAGGTCACGTAACCCATGGGTAACAATTCAAACCCGAGTGTTATGACATCAGAATCATTCATAATCCTCCTGAAAATGGGAGGATTTGAACTGGCCCTTGAGCAAGCATAGAATTTATCAAGGTAAAAGAAGAATGCAGTACATTCCAAGAGGGGAAGAAAATAAACAGCAAAGGCACAGAAGTAAACTGGAATGTCTTGAAAGGACATACTAAGGAAGATGGGACAACTTAAGTGGAGAATTTAGCAAGAGATCACTTAGAAAATATGAACAAGGAGAGGGCCTCAAGAGAGCAAAATGAGGAAAGTGGTATTTTAAGGAAACTGATCTGATGACTACATGTTTGAAAATAATGCCATTTATTGGAAAACTTCTATGTCCCAAGCAAACATCATCCAACCTTCATGCCTTTGGAAATATTATTGTTGTTGTTGTTGTTATTATTATTTCTCTTGCTGTGACAGCAAAGCTTCTCTGGATGTGGGAATCCTATAGTATTGCTCTAAATCTGGGTACAAAGCAATAAAGTAAATGACACCTGGATAATGGAAACCAGTAGAAAGACCTTCTTTTGTGTTCAGATTTTCCAAACTAACAGTGATCTTTAGAAAGAAATTCTAGACAAAAAATATTACATTTTTTAAATCTAGAGGTTAAAATATCAAATTATGCACCATTTTAAAGAACTGTCATTTACAAATGTAGATGTATTTAGTGTGCAATCACAAAACTGTGTATGAACAAACTGATTTTGTAAATAGAAAATGATTAAATAGTGTAATTAACTTTGGATAAGTACTTAATGAAGTATCTTATTCTAAGCATACTGTTTGGGGAGAAAAGAATAATTATTGTGGTAAGAGTTGCATCAAATTTTGTTCACATTAGGTTTTAGATCAATTCAATAACTATCTGTAGAACACCTACTGTGCTAGGGATTTTCCAGAGTTTTTGGAAGAATCGGCCCCTCCGATAGGCCGCATGATGTTCATGGTCATGTTTTGCATTTTATATGCTTCCATGCCCTTCCTCTCTTTGCACAACTGTTTAGACGAGAGTATAAACCTGGCTCAAAACTAGCCAATCCTTACTCTGCCCAGTAACTCACAATAAATTCTCACCTGGATCAAATATAGGAACTCCAAGAATCCACCCTTAGAAATTTGAACTAAGAGACTACAGAGAAAATTGCTAGATAGTGATGAAAGCTGAAAGATACAAATCATGTACAGTCCATGCTAGAAGAGTGTGGGCACCGTGCCTTTAGACGTAGAGAGAACATGAGACAGAAATGAGAGAGGCCATGCATTCCCTGAGCGAGAGAGAGAAAGAGATAAAACCAAATTCTTAGTTTCTACTATTTTCCCAGTTTCATTTCCTAGGAGTCTTGTACACACTCTGGTGCCTGTACTCAGATTTCTGTGTGATTTCACCAGCTGTCCTCATAATGACCTTCTTGTTGAGTGCTTCTCTGTGCCTTTCTGTTACCCTGCCCACAAGATAGGCTTGCCTAAAACACCTGCTGTGATTCCAACTCTGAACTATCATTCCAAGGATGCAAGGATGACTTAAGGAGAGTCCCCCCTCCTAAAAATCTTGCAACCGGGTGGAAAACAAATACAGTCACCTACCAAATATAATACAAGACAGACTGTGCAAAAGAGTACAAAGGACCACCAAAGTACCGAGGAAAGAATGTCTGGTTGAAATTACTTGTATCTAAGAAGGCTTCTTGAAGAAGGTGAAAATTTCACTGGATCTTACATAATATTAGGAATATCAGAGTAAGGAAATGTGGAGGATTATAGTCTAGTTCAGGGAAGCAGTGGTAGCAAACACACAGTGGCAGAAAAAGGCAGCTTCTTTGAAGAGCAATTGTTCTGAAATGATTTTACTATATGGTACACGTAGAATAGGAGGGTTTAAGAGGAGATAAAACAAGCATGGTACACACCAGAGAATGCGGAAATTACTGTGTAGCCCTTAGAGACTTTTAATTAGAGAAATTAGTTTACTAATAGAAGACTGTAAAAAGCTTAAAATTCAGTATTTAGTATTCACTAGGAGGAGCGGAAGTCACGGTAAGACTCCAGTTATTAGACTGATTCTTGCAGTAGTGATTCTAGAAGGATCTAGAAGGCCTAGGAATGATTTTCTGTGTTAAATGTAGAAGTAAGATTCAAAGAAATTTGTTTACTAGGAAACAGAGTTCCACAGGTCACAGTGGAAAGGGTTGGGAAAGAAAGCACTGGTGAGAGGATAGGCCAGGAAGGGAGGAACAACAAGGCAGCGCAAAGCCTAAAGTATGTGAGAAAATAGATACTATGTGAATGGCAGCCAAGGATGACAGAATTGAGGAGCATGATGAAATTAATTAGCCTCAAGGTTCCAAAGGGATTCAGTTGTAAAGTAACTGTAGTGGTTTGCATTTGTAGTAAAGAAACAATTTTTCAAAGCACAGAAATTATCAGAGTATCATGGTGACTCACGCTAATGAAACCCAAAACACTGCAGTGGCTATTTAGAATGCACCTTAGCTGTATTTCTAGATCCTAGGAAAATTTCTCTATAACCTAACTCCTGCGAAGGGTATTAAAACCAAACCAAAATAAATATTAGACATTTATATATCTGAAAAACATTAATCCCTTCAACATGAAAAGTGTTATTCTTTTTTCCTTTAATAGACCATTATAAATTTTATAAATGAACTGCAAATACTCCAGGAGGATAAAATTTAAAATAGCAGTCTAGGGACCACATCATTTATGAAGCCGTCACTGGAAATCACTTGACCTCTTTCTGCCTTTTCCAAACGGCTTCTACAAATGCTTGCTGTATGGTAGTGCTTAATTCACAGAGAAATCATTCAATGAACTGTGTTAATATGCTCTGGACTATGGGGGAGTCAGGTGTTGACAAGGCAGATAGTCATTACAGGAGACATCCCTTTGTTGCCACCTAGTTCATTATTTTGTCCTCATTTGAAAATAGTAGTTATTGCCTACAAAATAATCCTAAGTGTGAGCTGAGGCATTGTGTTCTTTCTGGAAGAGAAGATGAGAGAAAGACAGTCAATATGTTACTCTTGATATTTTATACTACTTGGAAAACTATGTTCAGGACTTCAAAAAAATTAAACTAGTATATGATATAAATTATTAAGAACTTGATGAACCAAGAGAATGATAAACAGGTACCTGAATAAGTCTGAGTGTTTAAAATCAAAATAATGAATCAAAATAAAGAAACTGCCTCTAGAATAAAATTGCGGAATGGCGAAAACTCCTACTATTGTCTACGGAAAATGTCTGCCAACCAAATCTAACATCCTAGCTGAGCACAGATTTCACAAAATATCTTCCATGAGAGGTCTCTGAAGGGTCCATCTAATAACATTCCATTTAGAAACCTGAAATGAGGAAGAGGGACTATGAATATTGCCTACGGGAAAAGTAGAAAACAGTGTCAACCGTCCTGCAAGTAACTTGATAGAGTTGAGGAGATGTCAGTTCTGGAATCAGAGCTAAGTTTAAACTCTCCTTCTTGGTAGCCATATAAACTTTAAGAAGTTACTTTATCTCTTAAGTCCCCATTTCTGCTTATGTAAAGTAGAAAGGAGGATATTAACATCTTCCTCAGAGAGTTATTATAAAGATTATAGGAGATTGATAATGTTGGAAATTCCTGGCACAAAAATACTTTGTGTACTCAATTTTGAGCACTCAAAAGTATTGGTTCCCATCTTCTTTCACCTACTACATCATCACTTGGTCTTCTAGGATTAGACCTACAATAATCACACTGTAGAAACAGATAATTTTAGCTATGAGAAATCAATTCATGAATTATATATTTTCTACAAGCTTTCCTTGAAATCTCTGATGTCTAAAATACAGCTTTAGTTACAAACATAAGGCACAGTAGGAAGATACCATCCTTCGGGGCTAATTTAGACAATCAGTAATGAATTGACGTTTGCAGTAGTTCAAAAGTAAATAAAAAATGATAAAGAATTGTTTTATACTTTTTTAATTATTTAAAATCTGGGAAGTAGGTATAATTTAGAGACGATTGAAACTGAAATGCTTTTCTGTGTTCTGTAGAAGGTAAGAAACATGTAGATTACATCCCAACTACTTTGAGAAATGCTATTCCTGTTTATCCAAAATAAGAGAACTGATCAGAAATGTCCTTTTACACATTGCACTGAAAAAAAACATTATTTCAAAGAGCGATACCACAACCTAATGAAGTTAACAGGGCTAGGAGGGGGCACATACCTAAGACACCTCCAGGTCACACTAAATCCATCATTCCTTTTGGATGTGGTTAATTTGAAACAAATATAATGTTCACTGCATCCTCAAAAAATGAAAATACTTGAAACCGCTTTCTTATGCATGAAAACCCTGGAGACAATTATAGGTTATATAATTTGTCATCATATTTTGTTACCGATCAAAACATCCTAGGTTGTAACCCAACCAAGTATTTATAAAGTGTGTATACAACAGAGTCAGAATTAAAAATAAAATCGCCTTGCCTCTAAATTCTATCTTAATTCACCTATTATCAAGCTTCATTCCCCCAAAATTGATGTATTTTATGTCAATCAAATTGATTACATTGGATAGCAACTAGACTTTTGATGGTGAACACAATGTAGTCTATAAAGAAGTCAAAATATAATGATGTACACCTGAAATTTATATAATGTTATAAACCAATGTTACCTCAATAAAAATTAATTAAAATAAATTTCTATGTACTTAAAAAAATCCTGATTATATTTTTTAAATAAATTGTAGTCATCATCCCTCCCCAACAACCTGTAAATTGTTTCTTAAGACTTTACGATTCAGGAAGAATCGAAGTCTTGCAAAAACATTGTCCCTTCGTCAATATAATCTCTAGTGGGTTTTTGGTGTTTTATTCATCTTTTGAGAGTTCTTAAGCTCTGTAATTGTATCATGGTACAGTTACATAATTTGATGATTTCAAATGATCAGTTCACGAGTGCACAGGGACATTTGGTTTAGATTAGATTAAGACTCAATCATAGTAAGTCCAAAGTGACCTCTTCGAGTTCTATTATTTCCAATTAATTTCATTCTTCCTCCATGGCAATAAGCCGTATGCATGGATCTCATTAGCACTTTACATATGTGGAAAAAAAAAAAAAAAACCCTGAGATGTCACTACCAAAAAAAATTCTCTCAAATGTGTAGTGGTTAAAGGAGAAGTAATTTGCCCAAAATGACAAACAAGACACCATTAGAGATGGCACTACAAATCCTTAGTGTCTAGAACCTCATTCACCTTTGCAATTTCAGTCTCCTGATCTATGGTCACAGATCACATGTTCCATCATGAGGTTCTGAGAATGTTGAAAGTACCTGGGAGAAGACAAAAAGCTTTAAACCAGGGAAGGCAAAAAGGCACTACCTGTACTACCACCATCCTACGCTCAGAGCAAACATCGCGAATCGTGGCACTCTTTCTTACTGAACTAGGCCGGAGATCTTATATACTACCCGTTAAATGGTAAGAACCGTGGTTCAATTTATGTTTAAAAAATTGCTCAGTCCGACTCATTTCCTTCTCATTGATAATCCGTAAAATAATTGTAAGATAATAATTCCTCAATCAAAATATTTTAGTATTTTAAGAACTTTCAAAAAAGTCTTTACTATGAATAAGGGTCAAAATAGACAATAAAAGATGCTATATTGCTAATAGTCTAATGCTTTCTGTCTAAAATAGATTACTGATCTTTTCAAACAGTATAAAAATTGATCGTGCTGAGTGATATATATTTTAACTTCCTAATATGGAAAATTTTAAACATTAAAAAAAAGTAGAGAGTATTGTCTAATGAACTCCTATGTACATACCAGGCAACCATCTCCAAGAATTAACTTTCTGCTGTTCTAATTTTATCCGTCCCTTTGCCTATTTTTCTTTTTTTGTTGTTGTTGTTTTTGTTTGTTTGTTTGTTTGTTTTTGGAGGAAGATTAGCCCTCAGCTAACTACTGCCAGTCCTCCTCTTTTTGCTGAGGAAGCCTGGCTCTGAGGCAACATCCGTGCCCATCTTCCCCTAGTCTATACGTGGGACGCCTACCACAGCATGGCTGCCAAGCAGTGCCATGTCCGCACCCGGGATCCGAACCAGCGAACCCCAGGCCGCCGAGAAGCGGAAGGTGCGAACTTAACCGCTGCGCTACCGGACCGGCCCCTCCTTTGCCTATTTTTCTAAGATATTTTAAAGCAAATTCTAGAAAGCAGGTCACTTTACCATAAATACCTCAATATGTATCTATCAGGAAAGAACTTTCTAAAACATATCAGAATATCATTATCACAGTCAACAACATTTGCAATAAGTTCTTAATGCCGACTAATAACCAGCCCATGTTAATGTTACTCTTTGACATTCCTTCCTCTTCTCATTTTTTTTTCAAGCTCTTTGTTGAAGAACCTGGATAATTGTCTATAGAATTTTTCCATTCTGTACATAGCTAATTGGATCCTTATAAAGGTGTTTAATATGTTTCTCTATCTGTACTTCCTAAAAGTTGGAATTAGAAACAGAGGCTCGGGGCCGGCCCCGTGGCAGAGTGGTTAAGTTCGCGTGCTCTGCTTCAGCGGCCCAGGGTTTTGCCAGTTTGCATCCTGGGCATGGACGTGGCAGCGCTCATCAAGCCATGCTGAGGCAGCGTCCGACACGCCGCAACTGGAAGGACCCACAGCTAAAAATACGCAACTATGTACCCGGGGGGCTTTGGGGAGAAAAAGGAAAAAATAAAATCTTTAAAAAAAAAAAAAAAGAAAGAGAGGACTTATTGATTCAGGTTTATTTTATTAATTAGTTTTTTCTTCTGTCAAGAATTCTTCATGCATGGAGATGTTCAGTATCATTTTACTTCAGGAAACACATCTCAATTTGTCCACTTATTGTGATATTAAGAGTGATCTATCCATTATCAAGTTCCCTATCAACCTTTCACTAATGATTCTAGTAGCCGTTTGTGATTGTTGCCTCAATCCAGTATTTCATTAGAGCTTACTAAATGGTAATATTTAGCATTCTCCCTGCATTTAATAGCAATAATTTTTCTATAAATAAGAAATTCTCTCTCATAAACTATTAGGTATTCTGAAATATAGCCCATACAGAAAAGGCAGAAAAAAAAATAATTAAATCCTTTTTTTAATCGATTTTCAAAAAATGAGTTGTCCCAGCTACCTCCAAAGGTGTTCAAAATGTTTTTGGTTTTGTGGTTGTTTGATTTTATTTTGGGTAGTGTTAAGTGCTTCACTACATTGTGGTCATTATTCTCTTGCCTTGTCTTTGGCCAGTGGGAGCCTTCAGAGTGGTTCCTGTGTAATCTTGACGTGATCGCAATACGCTTGGATGGTTTTCTTTTATCTGCTCTAACAAGATGTCCCAGGCTCATCTTGTACAATTCCTGCTCCAACCTGCAATCAGTCATTTTTCTAAAGAACTTTGGTCTCTTTTAGTGGGAAATGGTATTGAGAAGCCTCTCTCTGAGTTCTAGAGCATTCACTGTGACCATGTGGTCATCGCTTCTAGGGCTTTTCAGGGGACAAACCTGGAAAACATATATTTTCAGATAGAGAAAAATAAATAAGTACATACATCTCCAATTCAGGTTAACAATTACAGGATTTTTACTTCTTTGATTTTATATTTTATCTTTTTTCTCTTACTCTGAATATCCTGGCTTCTAACATTAACATAATTACTTATTTGCTTTATCCTATTTATCTATGTATCTATTAATAATGGTTTAAAAATAGCAATGCCAACATTACCAGCTGCAATACCACTGAATGCAGCTTAAAATTTCTTTGTGGTTCTTTTGTCTTTACAATATATCTCACTAGTGATGTAAAGGCAAAATACAGTGTTTTAAAGTCACTGAAATTTATTCTTCTTTGCATAGTTCTCTGTGAAATAGAGTTAGGTTCATTAGTTTCTGTTTTCTATTTTACAGATTGATTTCTTGTGTTCTTAAATTAATTTTGTTTTGCATTATATAAAATACGTATATGCTTCCCAAACCAAAACTATAAAAGAAAGCACTTTGACAGAGATCAGCTTTCATTGCTATTTCTTCCCTACAGCTTTCTCTATATCCCTATCAATAATCACTTTGATCTGTTTTTGGCTTCTCCTTGCATTGTTTCTTTTTGAAAATACTGTAATACACACACAGACACATACACACACACCCACATAAGCTATACTTCTTGACCAAGAAGAACTTACAGTACATACTCTTCTGCATTTTGCATTTTTAACTAATAGTATAACTTAGAGATCACTCCAAACATTTTTAGAAACCTACTCTATTTTATGGATGTACCATCATTGGCTGTTTTTTAATATTTTAAAAATAATTTTGTAACCAGTTTATTATCTTTAAAGGGATTTTTTTCCCTTTATTTAGTCTATGACACATTTCCCATTGAAATAAAAAGTTAACTCTGTACTTTTCTGGAAACATCCTCCCACCAAGAACAAAATGGCTGACTCTCATGTGAAATTGCACATGTCTGCAACGAAAAAAAAATTAAATACAATTTTTTAAACCAAAGCAGAAATTTGTGGTTAATGTTTCTCCTTTGACATGGATTGAAATGGAGCATTTATTCTGCGGGTTATAGAAGCCAAGAAAATAAGCAGTAAATTATTGGCGTAAGGTCATAAACACTAAACATTCCTTATAAATTTTGATGGCTGCTAAGAACTTGCTAAAATGTATCAAGTTTGAAAAATGAACGTTTTGAGTCAAACAAGTTCACGTTTTTCAGAGCACATCTCCATTACCTCTGCCAACACAGAAATGGTATAAATTTTGAATTCAGATGTGCAAAATCACTGAATGTATATACACATCACAAGAATTTATCAAATGGACTTGCCGCCAAGGCAGGAGTCATCAAGGATACTCCATCAAACAATTCAACAAATGATCCAATTCAATCCAATTCAACAAACGTATATTGGATACCTATTGTGGGTCAAACACACCACTAGCCACTGGGAATATAAAGCTGAAATGGTTCCCTGAATTTAACTTTTCTACTAATCTGCGAATTTTTTAGGAGTTGACAAAAGACAGACATAATTTAAAAATTCCGAAAGAGTGTGCTAAGGACAATAATAAATATTTACAAACTACAGTGGAGGCAGCATAGAGGAGAAGTTCAAGTGATTAATTCTCGGGAAAGCTTCCCAGCTAAGTGGCATCTGGGCTGGACTGTGAAGGATAAACAACTCCAAGGGGAAAGATGGGCAAAGGAATCTGGCAAAGGGAAGAGCAAAGAATATTATATTGACCATTAGAAAACTCTGCAAATGGCCTTTCCCAAGACTCCATATCTCTAGGGGTTTTAAAAAATGTCCATGCCTGGGTGCCACCCCACCCCTACAAATGCACATTCAGATTAATTAGCCTAGGGTTAGCCTGGGCATAGGAATTTTTAAAAGCTCCCCAGGTAATTCAATGTGAAACCAAGGCTGAGAATCACCGCAATAATTGATGTCTGGAACTAGCCAAAAAGATGTGAACTGTGTATAAAGCTCTAAGATAAAGGGATGTCCTCCCTGCTTATAGAAATCCTATCATTGCTGTCTGACACTATATCCCGTGGGTAATGTTCTCAATATTTCTCTCATTTTCAAATCAAGAAATAGTCACCTTTTTCAATGTACATGAAGATCAGCATTGTAAAACTATGTCCATTGTTTTGCTTGTTTTTCTGAATAAATAGGAGCAGTGAGGCTATTAGCACCAGAACAAATTAGGCTTCACCTTAGGCCAAAATCTAATGGAAGTGAAAGAAGACGGCCCATCTTTTTGGCCATTTATGCTTAATTATGCATTTTATTAAGCAAAGTTTTTACTTTAAAAGGTTCATTAGTAACAATTAGTCTTCTCTCTTTTCTAATTTATATGCACCTGTTTCTAATTACAGTGGCACTATGTCAACCTTAGAAAATGCCTCTTAAACTCTTTAAAACAACCTGGATATTTCTACTTAACCAAGGATATTCATCTTCCTGTTTAAAAAATACCACCACCTTGTTTTATCTCAAATGCATTTCCTGTACTTTTCTGGTATAATGATTTTTGTACTTCTCCAATAGTTGAAATACATTTTGTTCCTGTTCTGAAGGCTTAGATCTCATTGAAGGTGGTGAGCATGCCTGAATAAAAAAGGAAACCCCGAAAAATGATTTGTAACCGTTAGATGTTTTTTCTAATTCTGTGACCACACTGTGACTGAATATTTGTGTTCCCCTCCCGATCCCCAAAAAATCGTATGCTGAAACCCTAATTCCCAGTGTGATGGTCTTAGGAGGTGGGGCCTTTGGGAGGTAATTAGGTTTAGATGGGGTCCTTCGGGTGGAGGCCCTCTGTGGGATTAGTGTCCTAATAAGCAGAGGAAGATGCCAGAGCCCTCTCTCCGCCACATGAGAACTCAGCAAGACAGCCAGCCGCAAACCAGGAAGTGGGCCCTCACCAGGAAGTGAATCTGTCGGAACCTTGATCTTGGACTTCCTAGCCTCCAGAAATGTGGGAAGTGAATATTTGCTGTTGAAGGCACCCAGGTATTTTGTTATAGCAATCCGAAATGACTTGAGGCAGACCCTCAGAACCTAAACCAAAGCCACATTAACTAGTACTGGAAAGTCTTCTGACAGAAAATGGGACAACTCTCTTGGCAAAGGAATGGCCATAAACAAATTCTCTCCTCTTCAGAGCACCTTGAGCTAAAAGCACAGAATTCGGGATTACCTGTAGGAAAAAGTGGGAAGAAAGGCTAGCTTATAACAATCTATTTTTATAATGTTAATATGGAATTTTAAATATGCATTATAAATTATTGCTGGCTAGTTAATAAATAAATTCCTATTTTAGAAACTTTCAGAGTTCCAATAGAGATTAATCCTAAGGAGGATAAAAAGGAAGAGTGATGCTTAAACAAGATCATTGAATTGATTTTGGGTTTTAATTATATAACATGTAGCATTATAGCTTGTAGGCATGAATGCTACTTTTGAAAAAATAATCAAAATTAATTCCCTGTAAGTAAAGCAAAGAAAACTCTCTTACCAAGGCAAAGCCTGGAGAAAATCTGCTCTCAACATTCTCACCCTTCACCCGGGCATCTTCCTTCACTGTGCAACACCCTTCTTTCTCCCTCCCTCACCAACTCTCAGACTCCACCTACTCTTTCTGATATCCCACCACAAGCCTGGCTGGCCCCAAATGTGCCTGGATGCCTTTTCTTACAGCAAAACTGAGCTACCCTTTTTACCATCCCTTCTGATCTCAATTTTCTGGCTAGGACTCAATAAACAAATTCTTATACATACATTCACGGCTGATAATAAGTTCATTCCAAGTACATTTATGAATTTTCATAATTATAATCTAGCTCTTCTGTTTTAAAATGAGTAAGTTATCCTAATGCTGAGAACTGAAGTGACATAGCAAAAAAAAAGTACTAAACAAGGTACCAAAAGACCTAGTTTCACAACTCTAGTAATTCACTTAACCATTGTGATCCTCAAGTTTAGCAATCGCAAAATTTATATAATACCCAACCCGTTTGTTGAGAGGATTATATGAAAGGAGTTAAGTAAAAGTCCTTTGAAGCTTTTACTATATAGGAATATTACATTCATATGCATGTATGTGAATACATAAGCACACACACATATATAATAAGATAGTATTATTTATTCAATATTGGGGAGCTCATGAGCCTTTTACTCCTACCATGTCCAATTGCTGAACAAATGAATGACCAGTTAAAATACGAGATGAAAAAGGGAGAAAAATGACCTTTCAAGAGAAAAAGATTGCTATATACCTTGGAGACTACCACTGAGATGCCCAGAGAAATGGCTTTTAGAAAAATGGTCACCATTTCATACCTTTAGCCTTCCAAGTCCAATAGAGCTGAATTTGACACAGTGGGAGAATACAGAATAAAAAAGGCCCTGCAGATAATTTCATCCTATTATGTTTATTTGAAAGGAAGACTGTGAACTCGATGCTTTTTTTTCAGTGTTCTTTCTCACAGTTTTAGTGCACTGATCAGAACCAACCTAAAGCTATGTGCTGAGGGCTATAATTTCATAGGAGGCATCACAGTAAGAAATTTGATGGATGTGTATCCGTAAGGAGATAACTTAGGGAAGGCATCAGAAGCAAAATAAGATTGTCTTAAGTAAATCCATTTTAGGGCTGGCCTATCACATAGGCTCCAACACTATAAAATTATGGATCTGTTAAGAGCAGCGAAAAGCTTGTAAGATCTGCTGAGGAAACAAGTTCCTGCTAGTATGTAATCTTAAAGCTGCTGAGGCAGGAAAATCACTAATTGCATTTTCTGAGTGACGTTTTTGATCATTCTACCTTCCCATGAAAGAGGATTTTCTGAAAATTGAAAGAGTGTTAGGATGTTGAGAAATCAGCCAAGTGATGATGTGTTTGCCCAGAATATCATTTTCTGTTTTGTGGGGAAGAGTTCTTTTCATTGTTGTTTTTCCCAGAAATCATACTGTGTCTGAGTAGTAATTTAGGATGGACCTTATACACAATATTTCCTGACACGACTACTGAAGTGGATAGAAATTCATGCCAACAAGACATAAATGTCGTTGGCTGCCTTTTCTTGTAATTTTTTGGAAGAATCTTATATAAATGTACTGATGGGAACAACCAGTAATGGGATTCTTCAGTGAGGAGCAGAAAGAACAATATAACGAGTGGTGAGCTTCGGGGCAAGAACAACATCAGCAGGAGAGAAAGAGAAGTTGAGCTGTGTTCAGACTGAAAAATTATTGGAGAAACAACAGACTAATCTCAGCTAATACGTTAGAGGTTGTATGAATATAGCAGGTCAATCACTCATGTTGGTATAACTGCTCTTTTTGTATGAGGAAAGAATTTAAGTACTTAGGCTCTAGAGCTGCTGAATAAATGGAATTATAGCACTTTAATAGAATCATTTAAGGAGAGGCACTGGCCTTTGGAAAGAGAACTACTTCTCCTATCCCAAAAGCCATGAGATCACCTGGAGAACCACCAATTGAGTAACTGAAGACAAAAGGACACAGCTAGCCTACTTGTGAAAGAAAAGTTTACCTCTCTCTCACCTCCTTCAAGGTCACCTTTTCTACTTTCTGCCCCAGAAATGCTTAAGTTGACTGTTTAAAAATCATTATAACAGTTTTTTTTCAAACTACAGTCATGCGCCACGTAACAACGTTTTCGTCAACAATAGACTGCACACACAACAGTAGTCCCATAAGACTAGTATCACAGAGCCTGGGCGTGTAGTGAGCTCTCCCCACTAGGTCTGTGTGAGTGCACTCTGTGATGTTTGCACAGCAATGAAGTCGCCTGAGGACACATTTCTCAAAACATATCCCTGTAGTTAAGTGACACATGACTGTATTTACAATTACTTAATATCTATCTAAATAGCCCAGTGCTACTTAAGATTAATGTTAGATTACCTTCAAACATTTATTTGACTCAGTACTCTGTTTTATTTATATATGTTCAGTCTTCATAGTTTGTTGATCACATGACAAGTTCTCAATCTACAACGTTTAAACATGAAATGGGAGTTTGCCACCTACCTATCTTTTTAAAAATTTAAATCACACTAACTTCTCTAATGCACAGATTTCACAGTTTTTTTCCTATATCCATATTCCCTACCAGTTAGTCAATCTGGATGAGATGAACAATTTGGACAGGATTCAATGGAAAGAAAAGAAAGATGTAGAATATTTTCACACAATTCTAAGTAACATACCTTGTTTCTAGAAAATTTATTTTTTAAAAAAAGATTTATTGAGCACTTACTACATGCCCACTTGTACTTAAAACTGTGGGAGATGCAAAGAAGCATAGGAACAGAATCCTCAGGCTTATTTGGCTGAAGAAGAAACTCAAAAAAAATAGATTAAATAAATTAGATAGATAGATGATAGATATTGGTAGGAGGGAGGGATTATACCCAAATTGTAAAAATTGCATTAAAAAATATAAATTAGTAAGTTTCCAAAAATGATGATTATACAGACATAAGATGAGTATCCCAGTGTATGTACCACAAACTAGAATGGAAAGAAATATGAAGTTTGGCAACAATTATTTTACTTTTCATTTTCCTTTTTCCACTATTAAAGTAAGAAAATAAATGGAAAAAAGCAAAAGACTCTGGTTTTATTTTATGGTTAATATTGGGACCTAAAAGAATTATCATTCTAATTCAAAATTGATGTGCACTGTCACATTCTCAGTCTTCCAAAGTCTGTCAAATGTCTGTATATTTAAGACTCAGTCTGTAAAAGATTAGCATAGAGAAGCCTAAAGCCAAAGTAGAGGAGTCATTTTGGAACATCTAGGAAGGAAGCTTTTTCCCCTATCAAACGACAAAGCAAGAAAAACCCCAGGATAGAACAGCTCTGGCCTTAGAGTGAACTGCAGGTAAACTGGAACCAAAGTGGGAAAATCGAGGATCCAGGTCTGGACAAGCCTGTCCATGGAGAAAGGGAAGCCATGGGGAAATTGAATTAGAGTTGAGGATCTAGAAAGAGATGCACTTGAGGCCCACCTCTTTGAAGAGTCAGCACTAAAAATCACTCATGGTTTCACTTTTTTTTTTGCTGAGGAAGATTAGCCCTGAGCTAACTGCTGCCAATCTTCCTCTTTTGCTGAGAACATTGGCCCTGAGCTAACATCTGTGCCCATATTCCTCTATTTTACATGTAGGACACCTGCCACAGCACGGCTTGATAAGTGGTGGGCAGGTCCATGTCCAGGATCTGAACTGGCAAACCCCGGGCCACCAAAGCAGAGTGCGTGACCTTAATTGCTATGCCAGTGGGCCAGCCTCAATCTGCCTCTTTTTTGGCTTGGGGAAGATTAGCTCTGAGCTAACATCTATGCCAATCTTCCTGTATTTTGAATGTGGGTTGCCACCACAGCATGGCTGACGAGTGGTGTATGTCCATGGCTGGGATCCAAACCCCTGAACGTGGACTGCTAAAGCAGAGTGCACCTAACCCAGTTACTACGCCACAGGGCTGGCCCCTCACATATTTTTATAACAGGACCAGAAAATATGCTTCTGTAAATTCCTTCTTCCTCTGCACTATTGTTTATACTATTTGTCCCTGAGCTTACACTCCTTTACGTTGCTATTTATCTTCTTGCAATATTTCCCCAACTGTTCTATAAAACTCTCTTTGAATGCTCAAAGCCCTTTGCCTTGTTGTGTAATAAGGAATATGTATTGTAAACCGATCAGAGTGCTTTTCTTTTCCTAACATCACTGTGTGCGATCTTTCTCTCTTTTAATCTTTTGCTCACAGGAGAACTGGAATTTTGTGTTTGTGTGTGAGGAAGATTGTCCCTGAGCTAACATCTGTGCCAATCTCCCTCTGTTTTGTATGTAGGACACCGCCACAGCATGTCTTGATGAGCAGTGTGTAGGTCCGTGCCCAGGATCAGAACGCACGAACACTGGGCTGCCAAAGTGGAGCACATGAACTTAACCACTATGCCACTGGGCTTGGCCCGAGAATTGGAATATTTATAGCAGAAATACAGAGTCTATACTTTTTCTTTTTGATGCCCAAAATAGAAACATGAAGCCAAATTTTCTCTTAATTTTAAGAAAGGGATTTTCTACATTTGGAAACTATTCCTTTAAATATAAAGAGACAAGCCTAGCTGACTTAGATAAAAGAGGTATGGTGTGAAGATAATGGAAAATATGGTGTGTAAAGGAATTTTCCACCAGGAAGAGAAAATAAGTAGGAAAAAATAAATAGAAAGTCTTCTAAAACAGTAAGAATAAGAGACATTCAAAGAGAATGAGATGCTGTGGTTATGTGAGTTCTAGAGAGGGATCTATTCCCTCTAATTCCTGGGGTTTCAACCAAAGGGAACAAGTGGACAAGAGTATAAAAGTGCCAATATAACCCCAGATAAGTTTCAGAGAGAATATGACAGTATCCAACTTGTGTGATATTCACCCACCTTGTATAGTGTGGCAAAGCACAGGCAGGGCAGCAATGACTGATGCAAGTATCTATTTTAGATTGATGTGATGGTTAATATTTGTGTCAACTTGGATAGGCTGTGGTGCCCACTTGTTTGCTCAAACACCAGTTAGATGCTTCTTGAAGGCATTTTAATCATGAAGACATGATTAACATTTAAATGAGCAGACTTTAAGTAAAAGAGATTACCTTCCATGATATGGGTAGGCCTCCTCCAGCCAGTTGAAAGACTTAAGAGAAAAGGCTGAGAAAGTAATTCTGCCTCCAGACCATCTTCAGACTCAAAACTACAACATCAATTCTTCCCTGGGTCTCCAGCCTGCTGGCTTGCCTTGTAGATTTTGGACTTGCCAGCCCCCAAAATTGCGTGAGTCAATTCCTTAAAATAAATATCTATCTCCCTATAGCTAGACATAAATAGAGATAGAGATATACACACACATACATACATCCTATTGGATGGACATATACTATACATATAGTATATGTGTGTGTGTGTGTGTGTGTGTGTGTGTGTATGTGCAATATACATCCTATTGGTTCTATTTCACTGGAGTACCCTGACTAATATAGTAGACAAACTTAAAATAACACCAAGCCCACATTGCATGAAAATGCCATACAAGAGGCCCAGGAGTTCCCCAGTGGAAGACGAAGAGATGTAGAGAGAACAGTGGGACATCTGAGAGAGGAGGTCAGGAGAAGGGGGCTGCGGACTACAGAAACTTCACGGCCAAAGCTAACGACAGCAACCACGGATTTCAGCAGCAGCTCCCCAAATGACTCCAAAATAGCAAGTCATACCTCAGAAGATGCCAGCTCATAGACCCCAAAGACCAACACAGACTAACCATACCACAAAAAATCTAGAGAGGATACCAAGAAGAGTCTATGAGCCAGTCCATACCCCCATCCCTCCATAGTAAGGTCAGGTTCTTACTGGCAACCTTCATGAGAAGAGGCACCGTGAAAAAGCAGACTAATAACCCTGATATAAAATTTGTACTTTGAATTGACTATTACATGAAACATACCGTGCTAATCCTAAATAGACTGTAAAAATCCAAACCCACCTTTATTGTCAAGATTAAGCTCGTTCTGAGAGAGATGACATCAGCAAGATGGCAGAATGGGAGGTTCCCTGTTCATAACCCAGTCAGCAGCAATAGTTTGGCAGCCATCCATGACAAAAGTGCCTTTGTGGGAGCTTTGGGATCCAAATAAGAGATGGCAAAACCCCAGTGGAATCCAAAACCAAAGAGGGCCATTTTGAGAAAGCAGGCCCATGCCCAGGTGGCAGGCTCACTGACCAAGGTCCTGGATACAGACACAGAAAGAGCCCTGTCCCTCTATGGACTTGCCTACATCCCTGTTTGGCCTTGGTCCTACACCAGTACCATCTGCTAAGGGACCTGAGAAGAGTCCCACCCGCCCCTTGCCTCAGATAACCGGTCCCCGGAACTGGCTCCCAGCTGTGGACCTTGAAGTGTCCCATGACCCGGCTCCAGGCCTTCTCAGCTGTCCAAGAGTGATCCTGACCACCGAAGGACCAAATGGCATACACCCCTGTCTGTGCCCTTGGAGGTAAGCCTACTGCCTTTGATCTGATCATGGATTCTAAAATGGTGCTGTGACTTAGTTGCAGCCCCATTTGGGGAGGAGTCTCACTACCCAGGGACCTGGCAAGATGCATACTCATCCATGCTCCTGGAGGCAGGCCTGCAGACCTTGGCCCTGCTGTGGACCCTGAAGCAGTCCTGTGACTCGGCTGCAGCCCCGCTTAGCTGCAGTCCAAGGCTAGAACTGCCCACTCAGTGACCGATCCAGTGATACATCAGGAGCCCTACCAAGGACTCAGCTGGAGCAACACCCATCTGTGTACCTAGTAACAGGTCTGCCATCTGTGGACCCAACTGAAGACTGTGAAGTTGACTCTTTTTCCAGCACCAGCCGTCCTAACCAAGGTCTTGGAGGCAGTCCTGTCCACCCAGGGACTAGACAGAATTCATATCTGTGCTCTTGGTAACAGGAGCACAATTGCTGGATCCTGTGGTAAGAGTATGCAGACGTTTAGTAAGAACCTGACAAACTGTCTTTCAAAGAGGCTGTACCATTTTGTTTTCCCACCAGCAATGAAAGAGTTCCTATTGTTCCACATCCTCACCAGCCTTTGGTGTTTTCATGGTTCTGGATTTTGGCCATTCTAATAGGTGTGTAGTGATATCTCGTTGTTTTAATTTGCAATTGCCCAATGGCTTCTGATGTTGAGCATCTTTTCATATGCTTATTTGCCATCTGTCTATCTTATTTAGTAAGGTGTCTGTCTGTTCAGCCTTTGCGTTTTAAGAATGTGGCTTTCTGCTCATTTTTCAAACTTAAAATATGGAAGGACAAATTCACCTGCCTCTACAATAACCACAAAACACATTTCCTTGATTTTTAATATTTCCACTCTGAGATAAGACTGAAGAATCAAAGTTATTCAATTAGGGGACAAAATCAAGTCACCCGTTCATAATCTTCTCTAAAAGCATGAAGGAAAAAACAAAACTGAGGGCTGGCCTGATGGCATAGTGGTTAAGTTCTTGCACTCCGCTTCAGCAGCCCAGTGTTGGCAGGTTCAGATCCCAGGCGTGGACCTACACACCACTCATCAAGCCATGCTATGGCAGCATCCCACATACAAAATAGAGGAAGTTTGGCACAGATGTTAGCTCAGGGACAATCTTCCTCAGGCAAAACAGGAAGATTGGCAACAGATGTTAGCTCAGGGCCAATCTTCCTCCAAAAAATAAAATTGATATTTCTCAGAGAGGAATCTGGACAACGGTGTACCTGGAAATAATAATGCACATTGTCCAGGTAGCCTGGAACATTTGTGACTTGACTTCTATTGTCCAGTTTTCACCTTTAAAATATTGACGGGACACAATTGCTATCACCATCCCACTCTGCATGACTAATCTGAAGGTCTGTGCGATTTTGGAATTGTCACTTCAGTTTTACGAGAGGAGCCTTCAATTGTTTTGAATGGCCTTGTATTTAATTCTTATCAGTTTTATGGCCAAGTAAAACAGGGATCAAATTTACTGCACAAGCTCCGATTCATGAAATTATTTGAACAACTATTAGCATTGGACTGAAAAGACTGTCACTTGTTAATAACTAATACATTTCCAAATAGCTAGCAAGTCAGGGCTGTTTATTTTCTGAAAATACGTTATATCAAAAAGACAATAATGTACTATTGGGAAAAATCGTTAAGTACCTTATTAATCCATGTTTTGGCACAAGCGTGGGTTAGAATATGAAAGTAGTTGTTAATGGGCCTCAAGCAGTTTGTAACAGATTTATAGGCATGGCTTCTAAGGGCACTAAAAGTATCATAAAGTGAAAAAAGAAAAGAAAGAAAGTAAAGGGATATAAATGTACGATGTGGTCAAAGTATCCTTAAACATTAATAATTTAGATTAAAAATTAGACTTTACCTTCTAATGTATTTTCACTTATTGGACCAAATACTATATGTAATGATTCAGATAAAAATCCTATATTTGTTTAACTTTTCAATTTTAACAGTAATGATCAATATATACGTACTTTAAGCTCTAATAAAATATGTTTTAAAACTCGCATTTGAAAGTGTATATTCATATAATGATAGTTCTATCAAATTATATCATCAAACATAAAATGAATAAATTCAAGGGCAGATAAAATTCTGAAACAACAACAAAACCAACTATGCTGGCAATCACTAGGAAATAATTAAAAACAGATTATTTATTCATCACAAATCATTAAATAAATGGAAGTTCTAAAATATTTTTGAAACTGCAAGCAACTCAGAAGGTCATTTTATCCATCTACCTTATTTAGATAAGTCTATAATTAAAAGTTATCCTAGACAAATAGTTGTCAATTGTTTTTCTAAAGATGCTAGGAAAATTGCCTGACCATCGGTCTCAGAACTCAACATTTATTAATCATATTCTACAAAGTCTTCCTTCTCTTTGCCTGAATTCTCTCTGGCTGCTATTTCCTCTGGTTTACTTTCTGAAAGAATTGCAAATAATCTTCCAAAAACCAGAGCAGTGTTGTTCAAATTTCGCTCTAGCCAGCATTTTTACTTCAGTGAAACAGGAAATATCCGAGTGCATTGGGTAAAGTATGAGAAATAATTGATTCATGAAACTTGTTTCAGTTATCCTTATGCATGTATGTGTGAACTGGATATGTATTTACATACAAGTATGTTTCTTTCAGGATAAAAATATATTTCTTACTAAGTGTAATGGTAAAAAAAACTGAAAAACATAAATGCCTATTAGGACATCAAAAACTATTCTTGGCCCCTTTTTATTCCTCCGATAGTTAAAGAGTATTTTCTGACTATACGTTCCCCCACTTTTGGACTTGAAAAATTTTTCGAGTTGTTCACACAACTATACTCCTTTTTGATTGCCCAGTTTTGCTTGGGGAAAACTCAAAATGTTTTCTTACAGACTATTTTTTACTAAATTATATAAACTTAGAATTGTGACTTGGAAAACGAGACTAATTGAAAACCTTTGATGGCATGACTGCTCTTCAGTCTTCATGTCAATGAGAATAGCTCATAATGTATGTACCAGCAAACTTAACTGTTATTAGAATTGATGATATAGCTAGGAAGTGTTTTCTGCGTGCGGTGCAATTGAAGCATGAATTATGCTACAGTAAATATCATTTCTTTGACGTGCAGTACAAAAAAAGACATTTAAGAAAGAATTTTTCTACACTAAGTTCTCACAATTTCTCATTATTTGTGACAGAAATAACAAAACTTTTGATTAATTTCAAGCATTGATAATATGAATCTTTCCTAAAATAAAAATTAAGAAGACGAAGCGGAATGTGATATTATAAAATCCAAAACTTTTTCTTGAGATTTTTTTCTTTTTAAATCAACTCTACTTAGGTATAATATACGCAAAATAAAATGCCATACATTTTTAAGTAAACAGGTATAGTCCAGAGAGTTTTGACCATGTATACACCCGTGTAAACATCACTCTTTCCAGTCAGTACTTTCTCAATCATACTGTGTAAATCAATAATGTTGTTTAAATTCATTTATATTGTTCTATGTAGTTTGTTTCTTTTCATTGCTGAGTAGTATTCCATTGTATCGATATATCACAATTTGTTTATCTACTTAACTACTGAGAGACATTTGAGTTGTTTCTAATTTGGAGTTATTACGAATAAAGCTGCTATGAATATTTGTGTAAAAGTCTTTTTGTGGACATATATTTTCATTTATCTTGGGTAAATACCAAAGATTAGAATTGCTGAGTTCTATGTTAAGTGTGTGCTTAACTTCGTAAAGAACCACCGAATTGTATTCCAAAGTGGTTGTGCCATTTTATACTCCCATTCAATGCAGAAAAATTTATTTGCTATACATTCTAGCCAACACTTAGTATTTTATCTTTTTAACTTCAGCTATTGTGATAGTCAGGGTTCGCCAGAGAAACAGAACCAAAAGGATATATGGAGATATATATATGGGGAGAGAGAGACAGAGACAGAGGCAGATTTATTATAAGGAATTGTCTCACATGATTATGAAGGCTGAGAAATCCAAGACCTGTAGTGAGCAAGCTGGAGACCCAGGAGAGATGATGGTGTAAGCTCCAGTCCAGAAGCCAGCAGACTGGAGATCCAAGAAGAGCAGATGTTTCAACTAAAGTCCAAAGTCCAAAAAGGACCAATGTCCCATATCAAACAGTCAGGCAGAAGGAGTTCCCTCTTACTCAGACTTTTTGGTCTATTCAGGTCTTCAATTGATTGGATGAGGCCCACCCACATGAGGAAGGGCAATCTGCTTTACTTAGTCAATGGATTCAACATTAAGCTCATGCAGAAATACCCTCACAGACACACCCAGAATGATGTTTGGCTGAATATCTGGGCACCCTGTGGCCCAGTCAAGCTGACACATAAAATTAATTAACACAGCTATTCTGTGAGCAATCTCATATCACATAACACATTCTACACACTGAAAAGGAATTCCTTACTTGTGACAAGACAGTAAGATAAACCAAAGAAGAAAGGAGGGAGAAGAGAGAAAGCATGAGCAAGGAAGCACATAAGCAAGGAGAGGGTTTATCAGCTCGATGTGTGCCTGAGCAGAGTTATATAAAGTGCCATTAAAGGGGCTACAGAAGATGTTTCCTTACTGTGCAAGTGCACTCCTTGTGAACAGAAAATTCTGAAATGCCCTTCGGAGACCTGCCTTGTGGCTTAGGGTTCTAAAATCACCAAGTCCACTCCCTCAATTATTTGCTCAACATTCACCTTCTCCATCCCAAGCAAGGGAATGTCCTTCACATAACGAGTTCCATTCTTGGCAGCTAAGAAGTAAGTGGGAAAATGCCTCTGAAAACTTAGACTCACAAAATCCTGAAAAGTTGGTTTGCTTAAATCTCCTCGTTTGGGCTGAAATTTAGACAAAATGCCCCCACTTCTCACCTTCTCCCCCCACCAACCCTGACCCCATTTCACCAATGTTTACAAGCAGGGGATCAAGTCTGATGGGTTTTGGAGGGATGACCTCTGACCATTGTTCACTTGACCATCAGCCATGAAAATGTCCTCTGAACCAACTCTGGGTTCTTGTAGGAGTAAGGACCTCTCAAAGACTATTTCTTTGGTTTATTGGGCACTAATGTTGTAACCTGACACTTTTTTTCCCCATTTTCCTTTGATTGGTCCAAAGTCTTCCTATGTATTTCCTTCAGGGTGGGCAGGTAAAGGTGAGGGGATAGTCCTATTGTAAAGAAGGTGTGAGTAATACTCTAGGGTCCAGTTTCCCATGCTGGGATCGTATTTGCCATTCCTCAGGGATGAGTTCAAATTCAGGTCTTCCAATCTGGACATTTTACGTTTTTAGTATTAAATGAAAATTGGCAAGTTTCAAATGTCTGCCATGATTTTCTTCATATTTGAAAGCATTTACAACTTTTAGGTGTATGCACTGAAACATGTCAAAAGAGTTTCATTCTTTTAGGCACTTAGGATTATAAATCTGAGTATTTAATTTTGTGAATGGGGTTTTCCATACACTGAGATTTTGCTATAAATGAGCACTTACATTCCAAGAATTGTTTAAGGCGCTTGATGATTTTTAACTCACTTAATCCTCATAACAACCATAGGAGTTGGTTACCATTATTATCCTTATTTTACACGTGTCTGTGGCACAGAGAGGGATGAAGTATTTACCCAAGCTTGCACAGCTACCAAGTGAAAGCTGAGAATCACACAGACTGGCTGGCTCCAGTATCCATGTTCTTAACCACTGTGCTATGCTTCCTCTCCATAGAGTCTCTCTTCTTGAAGTAGTTTAGTTCCTGAAGTTAAAAATAAGGCTAGTATAAAATATTGTACCCAGTTGGTTAATATATCATAGGACTTGGAAGACCGTTACATTGAGACCTTCACATATTTCTTATTATACCATTATAGGACAATCTTTTCTGTTTTCTCAAAGTAAAATAGATACACTACCATTTAGATGCTATAATTTTTTAGGTATATTAATCAAAGATCTTTTTTGAAAGTCCAGAAATTGCATCAAGCAAACAATTTTAAGATTTGTTGCCATAAATGACCTAATTTCATCAATTCTCAGATTTTTTGTCAAAATTTGTCACAAAATTTTATATCCTCAAAACAATCAATTCTTACATGATTAGGCAGGAAACCGCCTTACACTTAAGTAATAAGTGTCATCAATTTTGTGTCCTCTTCTTCTGATTTTGGCGAAGAGCAAACATCTGGTTACCATTCTCCATATAATAACATCATATACCTGAAGTTGATAATTAAGCTTCCCCAGAAGACTTAATAACTATGGTTCTTAAAACTCCCCTGATAAACTCTCAAACCTTTAATCAGTTACTTTCTTATGGATTCTTGCCAAATTCTCATTTTTTTCATGTCTCTTAAAATTGGTGAGATCCAAATTGGACACATCGCATAATTAATTGTTAAAATATCTCTATCATCATATCACTCCATCTTGTGAGCACTGGTCTGGAAGTCAGGAGATTTAGTATCTACTCTCCCTTCCAGCTGATTAGTTTTAGTATAGTTTTGAGTTGGATAAGTCATCTAACTTATCTGCATCCTACTTTGCTTATATAGAGATAGTAGGACGTGAACTGGAAGATTGTTATTGTCTCACGAGGGTATAATTTTATGACTTCCTCCAGTGAAACAATAATTTTTAATGCATATCTTTGTATAGCTAACTTTTTTTGCATTCTCTTTTGCAGATTTTTTTTCTTCACAAAGCAAACTATCCTTCATTTATCCCCAGAAGCTTCATTATACTTATTTTTTCAGCTTGTCAAAGTCATTCAGAATTCTAATTTTCTACAAGGTAAGGAATTCACTTAAAGTATCAGTCCTTCAATACCAACATCCAGTATCTAGGGAAAATAACCCAGAATATGCTTGTGTATGTTGAATCAGTTTCAGGAATTTATATAAGATAAACTGGTCTTATAAAAGAAAAGTTTAACAGGATAAACACTAGGTCAAAAGGTGAGATTAACCAATCTTTACTGTTCCTCTTCCATTTCTTTCTCTTCCAATAATATTTATTTAACACTCTCATTTACTGTGCTAGGTGCTATGCCAAGAAAGCATAACAGATGTATTTCTTGTCCTTGAAGGACTCAGATCCTAAAGTAGGTATCATTGAAGTGAGAAAAAGGGTAAGAAATAGACTTAAAATATGCAAAGAATAAGTGACTCTTTCAAAATATATGTACTTTCACCATATGTGCTGGTTGGAATCTGGTAGTAAAAGGTTCTTCATTATCAAGTCTGATCTCATGACTTGGGCAACAGCTGCTACCTTGCTCGTCTCCATATGACTTTTAGGAAGGATCCGGTCCGGAAACAGATATTGTCTTTATTCTTTTACCACTACTGTTTTTTCACTCCTATCTCCTCCTTCTTCCTTCCCTTCCCCTCCCCCAAGTCCCTCCCACTCTCCCCACACACTTGCTACCCTCCTTTGCATATAGAGAATCCACTTTAGGTGCTTCATGTAGAGTCAACCCCACACTCTCCTTGGAACCTGGATTCCCAAAATTAGTCTCAACTTTTTTCTTAAAATTACTTAAATTCTTTCCTCTTGAGAAAGAATTTAAAGAGTTCCTGAGAAATAATCATGATAAATCAAGTGAGGCTTCTTTCCACAAAGAGGCTTAGAATTTCTGGTATAGGCTATAAATAATTTTCACTGGGGTGAGGTGTAGATATTCCTAACTTGTGGTCAGAGTTGGAGAAGGTCGTCAGAAAGGAAGAGCTGGAAAATTTCGGGTAAAACTGAAATGGGGAGACCTAAGTCTTAGAAATATTCCAGCAATGTTTGAGAACATGCAGATGTTCTAAGGAGTAAATGTAGCAGAGGAAAGGAACAGTAGAATAAGCAGTCGGGATATTCTTATAATCTAATTTGTAACTATAGACAAGGAATTGGACAGTAAGGAAGAGGGACACCAACAGAAGAATTTTAATGAGAGTAGTTTGGTGGTTAAAGTGACGGGTCACTAACTCACTCTTGACAGAACATATAAACACCCACAGCCTTCATTCTTTTGTAAAACGTGACTAATGGTGCTCCCCTACTGAGGGAATGTCAAAAATAACAATAAAAATCACCGAAAAGTGACCAGTAAAAAAATCCCTTAAGTAATAACAACTTTTCCCTCCTGAACTTTTTGAAAGCTCTGTTCAACTTTTCTATAGATTTATTTTAACATGCAATTTTTAATTCTATACAGCTATCCTGTTGGGAAATCTAGGAAAATTTTTCCCTTTGTCAACTGAAACATATCATTCACGTCTGTAAAGTTCTAATAGTGATTATCATAATATAAAATAAGATTTGTGTGTTTTCTCTTTTTCAAGAAAAGTTATGTACTAGAGCAAGACTGGTACGGAGAATGACAGTAAATAAAAACATGACAATGGAGAGATGCTGAATCAGGTGAGCCGCAATATTTAATATAAACCAAATCATTTAAAGTTTATTTTACAGAAATAGATGTATTTAAATTACTATTAAGGTGCTCTTACACATTACTATTTGGAGGGTACGCTCTAAATTCAGTGCTCATTTAGTTACAGCTCGGTTGGTGAGCGTGTTAATGAACAAAGTAGAGTTTGAACCACTTATTTAAGATATGCAAATACTTTCAGGCAAGGACAAAGGGTCTCCCCTTCTGCAGGGGCTCATCTGCAGAAAAATACTGATTTCATGTTGATTCTGGTGACAGTGTTAGAGTCAATAAAAGTTTAAAGTTAAATGTTTGATGGGATTTGTATATTCAGTGGAAATAAAATTCAGTGCAGTTGTGTTCACAGCCGTTGTATTTTTTGCTCAGAATTTAAAAAATGCTTCTAGAAGAGGTGAATGTTTTATTGATTAGTCAACCCAACAATTTTTTACCACCTATAAATAATTGCTAGGTGTTTCAGCAAATTCTAGTTGTAAAAGTGACTGGAGTCAACATTCTTTGGTAAATTACTTTAATTCCTTACTGAACATTTTTCATATTTCAATTAACTTTTTTTCCTCCACTAAGTACTAAACAATAAAGTAGCTGTGCTGCTGGAGATTGCTTTGTCATGCCCGAACGTTACTATTTCACAAAGAGCAATAATTTTTGGATACTTAAGCCATAAAATAATTTCATTTACCTTTTAATTGATGCTTAAGCCTCTTTAAGATCATCATTAACAAACCTCTTTTAATGACCAGCCAGCAAATGTCTTCCTATAATTAGCACTTTCCTGACACCAAGCAGAACACCTTTGTCCTAGAGAAGTAGAGGGTGGAAGAGTTTTTGAGGAGGCCCACCAGAAGACAATTCTAGGCCAGATATTCCCAATGGTCACAGACGACGACTATCTAGAGCCATTTAATAAAGCTTCCTGGGGAGGAGAAGGGCATGCTCTTTCACATCTAATGGTGGAGATGGATTTCAAACATTCTTCTCTCCTGTGTGTAAATGTGGAACATCTGTGAAGTCTGTGCAAACAAAAGTAGACAGATTGCCGGCGCAAAATCTCTTTCCCAGGTTTGGTTAGGGATCAGAAATAAGACCAGATCCTTTTCAGGGCACTGTAAGTTGGTATTTCCAGTTGCTACAGGGGAAAATCAGGTTCGCCCATTGTTGCAAGAAAATGACTTTAATTGACGACTTTCTAAATATCTCCAAGCAGAAGATTCACCTATGTAGACAGAGGCAGGTTGATGCAGTGCTTTTAGCAAAGAGACAGATTATGTTCCTGTCTGCTCAGTTCAGAGTCTCCATGATGATAACAGATCGGAAAGTAATTTGAAAAGGACGTATTAATTAGAATACCATAGTAATAATTAGAATATTTCAGTTATATTTGGCTCATAACAATCTTTTTTCGTTATTACAATCTTAGACTAATTCTCTAATCATACCAAGTTAGACTAAACGATCGAAAACAGTGGAGAAAAGTAGAAACTATAGCATTTAAAATATTTTTTTCCTCCTCTCAGGTGTTTATAATACTTGTCAATGGACCGATGAACACCTCACACTTTGAGATTAGAAATTTTATACATTATGTAATAAGTCCACATAAGAATCAAAAATCAGCAAATAGTCTTTTAGTCTTTCTGGTTGAAGACAGAACATATTTTTAAATTACTCTTCAATTGCCAGTTTTGTCTGTCTCATAAGTAATTCCACCCTGATTCTATTCATCATATTGTGTAAGACAAATTTCCCAATTTGGGGAATTTAGAAGGTAATTACTGGGGGCTTCTATTATCCCTGTCAGAGAAGTTATTTTAAAAAACACTTTAGGAGAAACATGCCATATATTAAAAATTGTGAACTTTATTTGGTATGTTCTATTTGGAAAATGTCATGCTAATTATATATTTTTAAATTTTTGTGTCTCAAGGAAAGAGGCTACACTGCCTTTCAACTTAATTTAAATATTACTTATTGATAAGCAGTGGTATTTTAATATATTGAAGAAAACCCTTGTGGTTGCTGGCAAGAAACTAGAACTGATTTATAAAGAATAGGGCAAAATTTTTTGAGATTGGATGCCAATATTTTAAGCTGTGATAAAAGAATGACATGGCCCTATTGATATATTAAAGTAGTAAGGTGACACGATACAAAGTGAAAAGCCTGAGATTGTTTTGAAAGTTTTACTGGGTCTGTTAGACTGGAAAGCTGCTGCTAATAGATTATATGAATTATTCTAGAACTTCCCAACAAATGAAATTAGTATTGTCTCACCTTAAACTGTCCTGTTAATTCCTCATCAAAAAAGTAATTTTCCAGGCTGCCCTGTGGCATAGTGTTTAAGTCCAGCACTCTCCTCTTTGGGGGCCAGGTTCCCAGGTTTGGACCCCAGCGCCAACTGACACCACTCGTTAGCCATGCTGTGGTGGTGACCCTCATACAAAATAGAGTAAAATTGGCACAGATGTTAGCTCAGGGCCAACCTTCCTCAAGCGAAAAAAGAGGAAGATTGCCAACTGATGTTAGCTCAGGGTGAATCTTCCTCAGCAAAAAGAAAAAAGTAATTTTCCATATAACATATGGAAAATTCAAAATGGTATTCACTACATGGGTCAAAATGCATTGAATGCTTTTGCTGAATAGAGAAAGGACTGTAAAAACCTGGGAGATTTCTGCATGTTTTTATTTCCCTTAAATTTATAGCATTTTTCTTCATCTCTGCACTCTGTAATTTGAGAATGTGGGGGAAATTGTTGCTATAAAGTTTAATACATTTCATTGCGGTTTACGGGTGCAGAGTCTAACTCATCTAAAGTGTGTTATGTAGGGCTGATAAGCTCCCTTGCAAACGTTTTTTGGAACGCATGTCACATACTCTGCATGCGATTAGGAGTAACATATGGATGGATATAGGGAAAACTGAGGTGGATCCTTGACTATGCTTACAGAATTTCAGAACTGAAATCGAAACGCATTTTCATGATCACCATTTATTATTGCTTCATGTCAGTCTCTAATTCAATTACATTTTTATAAATAACAATTATATAGATAAAAACTTTAAAAATAAAATTAGGTGCCATGCAGGAAATGAAACAAAGTAAGCTATGAATTCTGACCTTGAGAAGCTAATGGTTTTTTTATAGGACATAAGATATGTAAATAACCATAAAACAGAGAGATGATAGGGGATACGAAAGGAATCTCTGGAATCATTTAGTGAAGAGGAAAATGATTTCAGAGCAGGCCTAGTGAGGAATATGGCAGATGAGTTCTGGGAATGAGTTTGGTGTAAACAATCAGAAGAGGAGAAGAGGAGGGAAGGTCATAGTGTATAAAATTACTACTGATGAGGGAGTGATCCTAACGTACAATTACTGGGAGCGGGGAGCTGCAGCTCCTGCTAGCCCAGGACACCTGGAGGCTGCGATTCTGCTCTCAGCGCATGTCTCAGGCTGGTTCATTTTCAGCTCTTCCACATTTGCCTTTTCATATTTCAATAGCCAACTTCACGAATGTTGTGAATATTGAAGGCGGCTAAGGGACTTCTTGCAATTTATTTGCTCCTTTTGCTATTCCATTTTTAATGAACAGAATAACACATAGGGGAGGTTCATTTTCTAACAGTGTTCGTTTCACACTTAGAACCAAATTCGCAGGCAGCATCTGAGAACGAGTCCTGGATTTCGAGCGTTGGAGGGCTGTGCAGACAATGACAGAGGAAGTGGCTGTTCGGATGAGGCACAGCGGAGCCAAGCAGACACTGGGAGAACTTCAGGTCGTTAGGGATTCCCAGGTCATTTGCTGCCCAAAGATTAACGTCGACCCCAGCTCCTGGGTAGATGTCAACAAGGACAAATGCTTGTAGAAAAATTAACTTGGATAAACTGAAAACTGCTCTTTGCCCATATATTAAACAATCTGGAACCTTTCGTTTTTCCATACGATTTTTTGTTTCTGGCAGCCTGATCACAGCTCCAGGCTGTGTTTTTTATGTCATTCACTTGCCTGAATATTGGGCAAGGAGAAAAAGTTTAGACATTGAGCTAAACTTGAGGTAGGCTCCTTCAAATGTGTGGGTGATGAGGTGAAATGCATTCCTGAGCCTTTTAAGGCGGTCATTAGTGAGCGCATCGTGGCCACCACAGGTGATGTTTATCTCATTAATTTTAATAGGGAAAATCATCTTTACTTCCTTTTCCTAAAGCCCACACTTCATTCCATGGTTTAATTATGTTATTAGTGCAGCTCACCAAAAAAGCAGCTCATCTCTTCTTGATCTCCTAATAAGCGTCTTACAACAGTTCATCCAAAACTTCCCCACTGTTTTCAAGTATTGCTTGAAGCATCACTCCACATTCCCTCATTCTCAACAAATGAGCTCACACCTGCTTTATGGAGGAGCCAAAAGTCACTTAGCATAAACTCCCTCATCTGTTCTCTTCTTGGGCTTGATTTCGACACCTATCATGTCTCCCTAATTTAGTCTCAGAAAAAGAGGTGTTTCCTTTCAAGGCTTAGCACTGTCTGGGCTCCTGGCTTCTCTAAGTGTGGCCTGAAGAGCAGAAACATCAGCATCACCTGAGAGCTTGTTCAAAATGCAGACTCTCCAGGCCCATGCTGGACCTAAGAATCGAAATCTGGATATTAGCAGGCTTCCCCTGGTGATCTGTTCACATTTCATTTCAGATCCTAGTCAGTCCTACATCCCCGAGGACTATTTTCCTTTAATTATTTATTTCCATTATACGTATCATCGTAACAGGTCTTCCTGTCTCTTGGCTTTTTAAGTGCTCATAGCTTCTTTTTTCTGTCTCATCAAATCCTTCTCTTCTCACAACTTCTCACTTAAAATGCACTTTCCAAGATTCTTAGCACGTTCTTACTGCATTGGCCTGGTTCTTACATCATTGTCTCAGCATCCTTTCATAACGACACCTGACATTTTACTTCTACGTGTACCTTTGAAAGTAAGCAAGGATCTCCAGTTCCCTAATCCAACTATCTAGACTCAGTCTTCATGCCTTTGCATTTTGGAGAATTTGGCACAGCTCAGCACTTTCTTGAAACTCTCCTCCTGCTCCCTTGACACTAGGCTTTGTTTGCAGAAAGCTCTGGCGCATGGTGTTGACTCTTTTTAGTTTCCTCTTCTCAACTGGGTTGAAGGACTGGCATGGGAGAATGCTTAGCTATAGACGCGAGATAACTTAATCATAAGAAAGTCCCCTTAGTTTAGAATTGGGGTGCCATTATTGCAGCATTCAAGGGCAAATCAAAGTGAAATCCAGAACTTGAAAATTTATTTATTCAAAGCAAAAGGAAGAAGAAGACTTAGGGAGAAGCCCTGGGCTCTGAAAATGCTACCGTTCCTCACCAGGTTTTTTCAGATGCCATCTTCTAAGGGAGGCAATAGATGAGCTGAACAGCTTTTAGACTTTTTTCTCATTATTTGGGGATTTGGGGATCATAATTATTCCTTTGAAGGGAAGTCTCTCTTGGCTGAGTTCCCCTTCCTCCTCCCAAGTTGGTGGAAATAACTTTAGGAATCAGAAAAAAATTTCGTCAACATAGGAAGTTAGAAAAAAAATGACCCAGAATTCCACTCTCTCAGAGATACCCACAGCTAACACTTTGGGGTTCATCTTTCTAAATTTTCATTCATAAATAGAGAGAGAGAGAAAGAGATAGGTGTGTGTGTATGTGTATGCATATATATATATATATATTTATTTAAACTTAAACTTTCTCTTTTTTACTATTTCATCTACAAAGAATGAAAGCTAGTTTTTTCAGTTACTTATATAGTACAGCTCAAGTTTCTATGTGAAAGCATATATATCTACCTCCTTTTTAATTGATCTATATTATTCTGGTGAATTGCTATGGCATGACTTATTTGAATAATTTTTTATCATTCTTTTCAATGTTTTGCACCTTTAAACAATGTTTAAATGAGCATTAATGTGTAGATACCTTTATCCACTTATCACATTGTTTTATTATGATAAGTTCCCAACAGCGGACTTTTTATGTCAAGGGCTATGTACATTTTAATTGTGGATGTACAATGCCAAACTGACCACTAACTTATAGGCCATTCCTAGCATATACGAGTGTTATTTCTCCTGATATTTCCTAATATTTGCAGGGTTAGGATTAAGATCAGATAAGTGCAGGACTAGATCTTGCTTTTAATTATAATTTTGACATTTTGTTTATCATAGATTTTTGGATTAATTTTCATCAAAATATTATTATGCTGATTATTGAGTTTTCTGTGCCCGAGTTGAGTAACTTCTCTCACTATAGACCCAGCCCTGAATATTGGGTCAGATATTAGGTGAAAAAATGCCAATATGATTGGTATAAAATGATAGTTAATTGTCACTTTTGTTTACATTTTTAAAACTTCTAACGAGGGTAAGCAATTTTTCACATTTATTGATAATTTTATTTTTTCCTCTGGATTGCTTGTTTGTGTTCTTTGCCAACTTTTTTAGGAAATACTGTCATTTGCATTTTGATTTGTAAAAACTTTTCCTCTGTTTATCATACACATTGTAATAACTTCCCCAGGTTTTTTTATTTTCCAAGACTTTTTTGGCATGATTTTTCTCCACATTGAAATTTGAAACTATTTTGTAGTTATGACGTGAATTCAAAGACTTTAACATGAGAGTCTAACCTTTTGGTTTTCCTCCCTTTCTTCAAATATTTTTCCTAAAAAAACGTTAACTGTTTCTGCCATATTCATAATTTGAGTATTTAGAAATTCACCATCGAAGTCCAGTTTAGCAAACAAAGAGGGGGGTCAGGCGGGAGAGGAGAAGACCAGCGGAGACACACGTGTTAGAGTGGGTTTTCTCCACCCCTATAAAGAGCTTTTCCAAGGAGACGGGACTTCTGATTTCAGAGCCAGCAGGCGTGGCGGGGGAGCCGGGGGGAGGGCGGAGGTGAAAAGATCCCAGAGAAGACGGTTGCATTGTACATCCAGGCAGAGAAGGCTGGTTCCTAAAGTCCCTGTGTGACACAGAAGCCACAGAGAGCTACCCGACTTCAAGGACCAACCACGGACTTGATATTGAGAATGGAAGCATGAGAAATCCCCTGGAAATTAAAAGCACTGATATTTGCATCCCATCATCCCTCCCCACACTACCTCCCAACCCGCCTAATTGTCTAACTACTGCATAGGCCTCTCTGACTTCGGTGCAGCCTTGAAGAAGAGAAGAGGACCAGCTATAACAAGGCTGGAATTTCCCGATGGTTTGTCAGGAGGTTGAAATTAATGTAAAGGAAACAAAGTCTTATTGACTATATACTCAAGTCCAGAGTCTGAGATTCATACTTGCTAAACGATTAGATTTAAAAATCTTTTCTTATATATATTTTTGATTTTGATATAATGCTAAGAATAGTCTTTCCCATCCCGAAAATTTTTTTAACTGTCCTATAAATTTTCTAGTACACTAATGATTTCATTTTTATTTTTACATCTTTAATTCATTTTCAGTTTATTCTGGTGTGTTTTGTGTGTAGTCGGAATGTAATTTTAAAATTGTTTCCAAAATGGTTAGCCAGTTTAATCACCATCTCAACCCTATATCAAACTCCTGATAGGATAAACTGGATGCCCTGGGAATGTGAAGCCAGAAGTTGTTCCTTTTTTCCCTTTCTTATAATTTGTCAGTCTAGTCACTGTTCTAGTTTCCTTCAGCTTTATTCTCTTTCTGTTTATTCCACCCTGAAGCCAAGGTGATCTTTCTTAAAGACAAATCTGCTCATGCCATAATAGTCGCTGACAAATATTAGAAGCGCTATGCTGTGTACGAGGAATCTGCTCTGTGAGGCAGAACCAGAACTCCTGGTAGGAAACTTTGGTGCAAATTTAAATTGTCAAACAGTGAAGTGTCCTGTAATAGAAGGAAGTGATTCCTTGTTTGGGTTCTCTGCGAAAATATTTCAGACTGGAAGAACGCTCTGAGGAACGCCGTGAAGGAGACTCTGTCACAGGCAGAAAGTTGGAAGAGATGATTTCAAGATTCCACAATTACGCCGTGCGTGTGGAGTTCTATAGACCAGAGCTCAAAACGCAACAAATGAGGGGGAAAATTACAATTGTTAAGATATCTCCTGTTTAAACATATCCACTCTTCTATTAAGTGCTATGTTTATTTAATAGTTTTATAATAATGGAACTGAATTTTCTGAATATCTAATATATTTATTTATAACTGTTTTCTTTGTTACTGGTATACTAGTTTGTTGCAAAACAATATTCTCATGAAATGTTAATGTATATTTTCTCTCTCTGTTTTAGATATCTAATTAATTATGATGGCTTAAATATATTAGCCAGAATTTGATCTTTACATAATTCCTTAAAGCGATTTCTTGCTTTTAGTATGCAGTAATATTATTGGACCATAATTTTGGTTAAAAATTTGAAGAAAAGATTTATTATACTTTTTAGCAATATCCATCAGCTCAACACTGATTATCATATGAAACAGGGGCAAGGAGAGTATCAGAATGTCATGGTTGAGCGATTTAGTCTCTGAACAACAATCTAGTTAAGAGGAGAGCCGCAGGGTTACTAATACATTAGGACTAAGGTCACAGAAGGGAATCGAGTGCCTTATGCCTTGATTTGATTATTATTAAATGTTCCCCTTCAGGAACATTGCATTAATTTTCCATTTCAGAAAGAAAATTACTTTTGCAATAGTTAGAGCGGGGCACTAACTAGGGTCCTCCGAAATCTGGACATTTGCCAACTGCCTGGAGCTATTCTTGATAGATGATTTCCTCCCACCTCCTCCTCACATACACTATGTTCTAATTGGCTAGTAGGTGGGAAATATAATTCGGTGCTAAATGAATTTCCACAGATACTATTTGGAATACCTATAGGATCTAACTGCTAATCCACAGGTGGCGATTGGCCTGGAAAAAGGCCTTAAATATATGGTGGTTTTGTACTTCTTCACATTTGCCCAAAAAATATTTTTAGTAACATTTCTCTATTTTTTAAATGGATAGGATTAAAAATGTGATAATGCTTAGCAAATGGAGGAAGAGCACATATAAAAATAACAGCCCGTTCAATCAGCAAATGTCTGAGGGTCTACTCTATATACACATAACCCTCTCAAAACTTTTTGTCTCCCAAGGACAGCATTCTTATTTGTATTGTGTGAAAACCTACTTAATAAATTTTCTAGACTGCACAAAGGATGATTAACATTTGTCAGAACATTCCAGGTTTAAAAAATTTACTTTATTTGGCATCTATATGAGCACTTTTTTGTGTTTTTATATTTAGGACTGTTTCCAAGAATACCATATTCTTTGTACTCCTATATATGTGGTATAAGTTGTTAATTCCTTCACTCTTTTTCACCAGAGAACTTCCCAAATGCCATTCTATTATAATTTAGAATACAGTTCCATAGAATTATTTGTTTACTACGTAAAATCCCAAAATTGTATATTTTTTTCTCCAAGTAGACTCTGTGTTGTAGATAATTCAAACAACACTGGTCATAAGATTGGGTTTTGTTCCATGCAGTCTCTGTTTTTTGAAAGTAGCCAATTCTTTAGCATTAGTCTTACCCAACCCCAATCCAAAAATGAAACACTTCTTGAGTGTATTTCAATTTATTGCTTTGTGACAAATCACCTAAAAATTCAGTGGCTTTAAACAACTACCACTTATTATTTATCACAATTCTGTGGGTTGATTGGGAGGGTCTTCTGGGAGCTCTCAGCTAGGATGGCTGAACCTCTCTCTCCAACCCCTGGGAAGCACAACTGGGCTTCTTCACAGGTTTGGCCTCTTCACAATGTAACTGGGTTCAAAAGGGTGAAATTGGTAGAGGCAAGCCCTCTTGATGCCTTGGCTTGGAAGTCACTCAGTGTCACTTTTGCTACCTTCTGTTGTCCAAAGAAAGTCACAAGGCCAGCTCAAATTCAAGAAGATGGAGAAATAGACTCTACTTCTTTCTTGATTGGATAAGTGGCAATGTCACTTACTAGGAAGGGAGAAATTTAGGCCATATTTTGCAATCCATCACCTCTGGGAAGTAAGGAAGTGACCATGGGCGAAATCTAATCAATCACCACAACTCAATCAAGATTTCAGGAAACCAGAAAATATAAGAAATTCGTACAACCCAATTAAGCAAAAAATTTTAAGTGGGCGAAATTTGAACAAACACTTCACAAAAAGAGATATAAATGGTCAATAGGCACATACAAAGATGCTCAACATCATTCATCATCAGGAAACACAAATTAACACCACAATGAGATAACACACTTTACTCATTCTCTCATTCATTTACTCAACTAACATACTGTTTTCTCAGTGCCAACCATTGTGATAAGCAATAGTTATATAAAGATAAGTCATAGTTCTTGAAACTCCCAATAGAGATGAATAAACAGATGGCAAAACAATGTAACGACTATCACAACAGAGAGTGCACAAAATTTATCCAGGCACAGAGGAAGCAGTGGCCAAACTTTGGGAGACTGGAGAAGGAGGAGGCAGAGTGATTTCTAGATAGTCTTGAAGGAAGGGTGAGAGTTTACAAGAAATAAGAGGGAGAAAAGGTATTCCAAGAAGAGAAGCAAGCCTGTGCCAAAACCTAGAGCCATGGAGAGGCATGGCAGATTTGGGGAAATATAAGGAGGCTTAGCCTTCAAGAGACAGGAGTGAGGTCAGTGTGACTGATATCTAGCAGTGAGAGGCTCATGGTAGCCTTTCCTGCTCCACTGTTTCATTTTTGGTGGATGGGCTAGCACAAAAAAACAGCGCTCCATCAAGTTCTTTCATCTCCACCTTCTTCTCTTCCTCCTGTAAAAAAAAAAAAAAATCGCACTTTCCCTTGAGCTTCAGTAACATTTTATTTGTATACTTATCACATTTTGCCTCATATTTAGATTATCTGTCTTCATGTCTAATCTTCCCTATTAGACTGACAGCCTCTGTTAAGGCAGGACCCAGGTGATTGCTTTTTTTTTTCAATATTTTGCAAGATTCTTTACTTTTACAGGTCACCAAGAAATGCTTGTTAAATAAGTTTCTACTTTATGTATCAATTACTTGGTGTATGATGTTGACATGTTAAAACGAGAGGACCAAATACAGCATAGTTTCCTGCAATTGGCTCACAGGTTTTAGGTGGAAATGAAACTCAAATTGTCAAACTTAATCTTATACATAGTAGGCTTTCTTTAAAACCAAGTAATTTAATGCATTTTTAAATGATTACTGCTTTTGGTACACATTTTTAAATTTTGGAATATTTATCACTTAAAATATGGATTCCTTTATGTTATATTTTAAGTTGAACTCAACTCTCTTGGCCTCACACACTAGAATTTGCTCTCAAACTCTCTGTCATAGAATCACTTTCTAACAGTGATTCATAGAAGATATACTAAATACATTGGCAATGTGAGATATGAAATGCATTCATATTTGGGCTAATGATAAACTCAAAACACACTCTAGCAATTCTTGGAGGGTAGGTTTGGGGATAATAGGGAATAGTTTGGTTTTAGCATCTCAAGAAGTGGAATGTGGATAGTTTGAAAACGTAAATTTGATCTAAATATTATTAAAAATTATTTTTAAAGTAAAAACTGCACAAAACAAGGCTTGGCTAATATATGTGAAGATGGAGTGGAAAAAAAACACAGAGATAAGAAAATAAAGTTTTAATACTTAGTGCATACTGGACCTATATGTATTAAGTGGGAACTATCTGGATAATTCAAGAAAGAAAAATCATTTTTTTATTAAAAAAATTTAAAAAGTTCATTGAGCATCTATTATGTATGGGGTACATGAGGGTTTTCATTATTTAGCTGCATTCAGATGAAAGCTTTCACTTTCTATTTTATATTACACATCTAGACAGAGACTTAGTTTCTACCCAGAACTAAAGGACACTTAATTTATTCCTAGGTGCAAGGATTTATCCTCTAACTCCTATCAACCCATCTCCATCAATCAGGCTAGGCCCTAACTAAACAGATGGGATTTTCACCAAGCTCTGACGGCCAGCAAGCATTGTTGAGCCAAGAATGAAAGTTAATTCCATAGACAATGACATTCTTCTGAAAATGCTCACATAGTCAAGGTTTGCATTCAATCACTCAAGGAAGATGTATTCTACTTGATTTAAGAGAGGCCTCTCCTTCTTTTACTATATGGCTCGCTATTGAACAGGAACATGTAGGGAGGGTTTTTGTCAGAGACAGGGTTCTCTGCCTCCTTCCAAATGATGAGGTTCGAGTCATTTAAAATACGGTTTCTCCATTTGCGAAGGAGGGTAATAACACACATCTCCTCCCCAACTGCAACAGTAGTGTTCAGTGCATCAAGAACCACAATAATTTGTAATGTATCTTGAGTGTCGCAGACTCAGATACCTGTAGCATTTTTTAAGGGCTTACCCCATTATGGACAATTTATTAACTTTATTCCAGTAGATCCCAGAGCAATAATGGGGAAGTATCATTACTCCCGTTTTAGAAGTAAAGAGAATGAGATGCGGCGACATTAAGGGGTTTGGCCAAGGTAACATTTCAAGTTAGAGGTAGATTAGCGAGGTAGCAAGATTTAGAACTGTGTATTCTGACTCCAAGTTCAGAGTGCTCTTAATTCTTCCACCTCTCCCTCTCAGAAAAATGCTATCATCACAATCTTGCACAATTTCATCCAGACTGTTCAGTGTGTTGAAGTAACCCTCCATGTAAATTCTATAAACTTCAAGCTAGAGGCTACCTCCAATCATGAAGCCTTCAGAGCCATATCAGCTGCAAGGGAATTTGTCATTGGCTCAGAGACACTGGTTTACAAACAAAAATAACCCTTCATAGTTTTACCTGTGCTTAAAACAAATCCTTATCCCCAAACACTTAGAACTAGTCATTAAACCATACTACTCTGCTTCGAAACATATTTTTAATGACATAAAAGCCTAAATGGTATTAATACAGCTTTCAAAAAAAGTTTCCAAGTTTAGCTGAATTTAACAACAAAGTTGAGATCTTTTCTCAACTTACAAAAGTAATTAATTCACCACCTGGCTCAGTGCCTCAAAAGGATTAAATATAAAACAGGAAAATTGCTTCCAGTGAAGGGGCAGTGAGATGAGATGGCCTGAGAACTTAGTAAAAGAGGCACAAGATCAAAGACGGTGCATTGGCAGCAGGTCAGGAGCATCGTGTAAGCACAGCTACTCTCATGGTTCAAACAATTGGCATTTATGTGGAGCAATAAATAAGCAGGATCCATCAAGAAAGTGTACCCAGTTTCTGCTTCTTAGAAACCTCTGAGGAGAGGTGGGTTTATCCTGGATGTTTGTACTTACTGGCTACCAATTAGTTTTTGGAACCAAGTATCATTGGCATAAAGGGAAAGACATCACTGGATTTTCAAAAAGAAAAGAAGAAAGAACTGCAGAAAATAGGTGTAAGATTCATGCTGTGTACTCCAGAATTCTTAATTTTTCTTAGCCTTAAAGGGAAGATTCAGAGCATATTCATATTTGTTTCTCTCCTTCCTAGCACATGTCTTGGCACATAATGGGCTTTCCAAAAGGTATATGATGTCAGAATAATTAGGGTGGTAGATCAGGAACATCCACAAACACCATATCCGTCAGGGAACCAGTATAATAGAGTCATTGATTAGACTCTGGAATCAGACTGTCTGGGATCAAATATTCATTCCTTCACTTACTAGCTTTAGGATCTCATGCATTATAGGAAAGGAAAAGAAGTAGTATAAATCCATTAAATAAAATATGGCATGTAATAATTTCAGCACAGTGCCCAGCAGATAGTAAGTGCTCAATGAACATTAGCATTCATGGTTACTGTTATTGGTCTAGAATCCAGTAGAGTATATACCATCTTTAATCATCACATCTTTGTGGCTCACAGAGAGAATACAGGATGAATGATGGTTCCATTAGGCGAATACCGACTGGATAAGTGACCGTACAACAGAGTGGTGACAAATGACTAGAGGGACATTGCAGGAGCTGACCTTCAGGGTTCTGTCTTTGGCCTCTTCTAATTATCATTTTTATCAGGGACTTGGTTGGAGATTTAGCACATTTGAAGACTTATCTGACATATCTGGTATAAAACGGCATCTAACATTCCCTGATTTAGCCTTTCTCAGCTTCTCACTAAAATATCTGTGAAAAACAAGCAAATTATCAAAAACATCAAAAACCAAAACTGGTGATCCATGGATTGTGGGAATCCAAGGGGCATTTGCACTACCAATATGACCTAAGAAGCTTCTACGTTAATTTATTACAGTCAATACCCTCCTGAAATATATTCATTTTATCCAACTGATATTTATGGGTTGCCTACAAGGGGTTCAGCACTGTTCTAGAAACTTGGGATCTATGAGTGAACAAAAGAAAGATTCCTGTCCTCATGGAGCATGAGGACAGACAAATAGTAATCAGAATTAATGAATAAAATTAATATGTTGTGTGTTAGATGGTTTAAAATGCTATGAAATAAAATAGGGGGAGGTACAGGATGTCAGCAGAGGAGGGGGTTGCAGTACTAAACAGGGTGGTAGGGGAGGGCCTTGTCGAGAAGGTGCAATTGGAGCCAAGACTCAAGGAAGGCGTGAAGGAAGTAAGGGAGTTGGCTACGCACACATCCCAGGGAGGAACATTCCAGGTGGGGAGTAGAGCTGGAGGAAAGGCTCTGAGGTGGAAAGAAAGAAGAAAACAAGATAAATCATCTCTTTCCATGCTTATCCCTAAGTGACCAAAACATAAAGTGAGCCAGATGAATTTATTTTAGAAAAGAGGAATAATGTACATATTCAAAAACAGTCAGAATTGGAATTCAAGAAAAGCCAAACTGAATAAAATGAAGTTTAACGGGGCTAAAGGTAAAGTATTGCAACCGAGTTTAAAAAACAGAAGTACCTAACTGTAGTATAGCAAAGGCATAGCTTAACAGCGGCAGGGATCAAAGGCACTTGGGGATTTCAGCTGATTTTTTTAAAACCAATCTGAGTCAACACCGGGAGCGGCTGCCAAAATAGCCCTGATAGTAAGATGCGTTATTCCTGCGTAGCATCCAAAACCAGGAAATCGATATTTTGGCCCACTGAATTTGACCAATCATGTTGGTCAAATCCTGCGGTACATTGATCAATTCTGTGTTCCACACTTAAAAGTGTACTCAGAGGAGTGCAAACATTATGTTAAGATGACTAAGAGTATGACGTCTGAGACAGTTTACGGGACCGAACTGCAAAGCTAGAAAAGGAAAGGCGTGGGATAGACATAAAGAACACACTTAAATAGTCACAGATTAAAGCACAGACATGGAGCATTTTCACATAGTTTTTCCTGTTAAATCTTGACAATACCCAGAGGTAATGATTATTCTTACCTTTAAGCCACCACATTTTTTAAGCCAAAGATTGAGATTCAGAAAGGTCAAGGAGAGGCCAGGTTTGACTGGGGCCCTTGGGAGTGAACACACTCTGAGTGAACACACTCCCCTGAGCGTGGCTCCAATCTGAGTGTGCGCACCAAGCCCTCAGGCCTGGCTCTGCCGCCTCCCAGACAGTGTCATTCTAAACACTCCTCCACCCTTCCCTCCTCCCTGATGGACTGAGGCCCAGGGTTCCAGGGGCCAAATGACTGTCAATTCACTAAAGCCAGTTTTATTTCTTCCTCTTTTTTCATCTGTCGTCTTCTTTTACCTCTTATTACGCTCAGCAACCAGCAAATTTCTGTCTTCCTCCCACCCTGAAAATTGATGCATAGCCATTAAGTACCTACCATACAAGTGGCAGGAGAAGAGATGGGGGACGGGAGTAGGGAGATAAAGATGAGTAAAAGACCATATCTAGTAAGCTGCAAATATATATACATCATGACTCAGTCATTCCCTTTCTAGGTATATTCTCTAGAAAAACTTGCATGGGTGTATAAGACAAGTAGAAGAATATTTCTGAAATGCAAGTTGCATTGTTTGTGATACTGAAAAATTGAATAGAAACTAAAGGTGCGTCAATAGAAACATGGGTAAGCAGAAAGGCAAAATGAATGAACCAGAGCTATACAGAGGTAGAGAGGTCACAAAAAGAAAGCTGAACAAAAAAATGTGGCAGAATGATATGTACAAAATCATGCCACCTATAAACATTTTTAAAACCTATAAAGTAATGTCGTATACACTTATATATTTCTTTGCTTGCCTCCATTCTTTCAAGAGTTGTCTTCCTCCTCGTCACTTCACTTTCCCCTCTGTTCAGATGTACCTGTATTTGCCCTCTTCTGGGGATTTGATGAAGTCCCCAACAGAGATGAGTCCTTGTCCTGGGCAGGAGGTAAATAGGAAGGCCCATTTACCACGTATGAAGGAAATCCTTTTGTCTGGATCTTAAATATCATTCTTCTCATGCTCCTTACCTATGTCTCTGTGCTCAGAATGCCCATGCCCATTGCTTAATATAGAATTCTTACCTATCCTTCAAGATTCAGCTTAAACCAATCTCCTCTACAACACTTTCCTAATTACCCCAAATTAGAATTTAATTCTCCTTTCTCTTATTCTTAGATCCTTTCTCAACCACTCTTTTAACATGCCTTGCAAAATTATATATATATGTCTGTCTCCCCACTGAACTGATTGCCTCTAGAGACCACAGGTTTTGTCTTATACGTCTCTGAATTCCTCCTCAGCACGTAACACAGTTGGCAGGCCATAGGAAGTGCTCCACAAATATTTGTTCAATCCTGACACTTTGTTGCCTGAAGGCTGTTGATCTCTTGACACAACGTTGCCTGGAGCAAGTGCCTTTTTTTCTATCCTCCTAAAACTAGTTTTGCTGCTGTAACTAGACCTAACTAGACTCTGGATCACTTGCTTGTCCCCTTCTCTACCATGGCAGACTTCTCCTGGCTTGAAATACCCATCCACTCATTCCTGTCGCAGCCCTCAGTGCCACTGTTCTACCCTCTGTGTCCTCTGTGCCTGTGTGTGTATATTTCTACTTTCACACTACTTTTACTTATTTTTAATTTTGAGACCTATAAACTAGTATTCAACAAGCTTAAATCGTGCCTAATTCTTTCAGAGTTGTTTCCATAATAATCTTTAAACATCTGCCACACACAATCTTGGCAGATAATATCAGCGAGAATTGATGAACAAGTTACTTTTAAACGGATCTTCCCAATTAATTGGAGGATTAGAAAGTTAATAGAGTTAGAAGAGGAATTACTTCCTTCTGCTACCAGTCTAAGTTGTGGATGTTAGCTTATGAGATTCAAGTTCCTTCAAATGAGCCCAAGATCATGAGACTGTTCCTCAGAAGGAAGCAATCCCTCTTGTTTGTGTCTATAGACTCTTTAATCACAGTTAAATACTGGGTAAGTGTGTGCACACTATTCTCTACTGACAGTGGGACAGTAGCGTCATTTCACACAACCAATTGGCACTTCACATCTATTTAAATCTGATGAGTTAACAAGAGATGGATATATGAGCTCTATGGTGAGAGAATTTCACACTGCACAAGAGTTGGGAAACTATGTAGACCCCGGCACTGAGTGAATCAGAGCAGACACCTGGAAGAGTTGGGTTCTCCTTTACATTTTCACCTAGTGAATTGATCATTACCTGGGCAATCTATCCCCTTAGTGAAAACTGCAGAATTTTGACAGATGGATAGATAGATAGATAGATAGATAGATAGATAGATAGATAGATAGATGATAGACAAATACGAAAGTCTCCCTGAAAGGGGGTAAATGGGGACTTGTCTCCAATTTGTAATTGTTTCACAAAAATACTGTTTTTACTTACATTATAAGTTTAAGTTGGTAGACTTTTAAGAAATCTGGTAAAATACGGCTGCAAGATACAGCATGTACCATAAAAAGAGTCAGTAATTGGCTGATGATAGAGTAAGCTGGTAACCCGTAGCCACAATCACCATTCTCAAACAGCACTTTCAAAAATAATTATGAATTTAACGATCACTTTTTTTTTTTTGAGGAAGATTAGCCCTGAGCTAACTGCTGCCAATCTCCTCTTTTAGCTGAGGAAGACTGGCCCTGAGCTAACATCCATGCCCATCTTCCTCTACTTTTTTATATGTGAGATGCCTACCACAGCGTGGTGTGCCAAGCGGTGCCATGTCCGCACCCGGGATGTGAACTGGTGAACCCCGGGCGACCGAAGCGGAACATGCGCACTTAACCAGCTGCACCACCAGGCCGGCCCCCTAACTATCACTTTTTAAATACTATTTCTTCAAATACTCACACGGATTTATTTGTATGGATCCCACTTTTGACTTTCACTATCACTTCAAGTGCATCAGATAATTTCTCTGTCTACAAAGTAGAAATGCTAATATTTGCCATATCTTCAACTGATAAACACTCTGTGAACAACTAGGATTAAGACTCAAGGTAAATACAACAGGCTGCTATTTTTACTAACATTTTTCAAAGCCTTCTAAAATTTTTAATCCACTTGAAAATAATTGCTTAATTACATGAAACGATATGAACACCTGACTAAATTAAGATTTTATGCCCTGTGGAAGAATTCATATAGAGTTGTCCCACGAATTTACAGAGAGAATAAATTGGGCCTATAAACTTGGAGCCTTAGGTTTACTCCAGTCTAAAGCTTTTTCCAACAGTAAGGAAAAATTTCGCTTCGTTTTATGAGATGAAAAAGTCATAAAACATACTGCTCTAAGCCAACTGAGTGACTCAAAGTGCTATTGCTCTCAGCAATTATCATACGAGCTACAGGAACGAATGAATTCAGCGGATGTTATGGGCCACTGTAAAATGCCAGTGCCAGCATTCAAATGAAATATTTGAACACTGTCAAATGAAGAGTGGTGTTATGAACAGTGCTAGCGTTTAAAAAGGAACTGTTTCTCTGCCTGTCTATTCATCACCACATCTGTGCGTGTTGGGAGGGGAGATGGATGAGTTTAGAGTGGTCCACATTTGCTTTCTTCATTTTTTACGTTTAATTTTAAAAGAGCTCTTCAAATGTCCCTAATGATGACTGCAAATTTGCCAGATTCAGTGGTCTTTCCCTGACTCTCCCCTACTTTACTGTCTCTGTAGCATTACTGATTCCCTTTTCTAAAAAGGCAGAACACAGCACTTCTCAGCTCCCTCTGATAACCTTGGATGGACCATTTTCCATTGTTACACACCCTAAAGTTTCTTTATTCCCTCTTGTGTACCCACTCTTCGTTTCTACTATCATCTCTATGTTGATACTCCTCAGACTCAATATCTAGCCCCAATTTCTGTCCCAATCATTAAATTAACATTGCTGAAAGCTTTGGCTGATATGGTCCAGAAACCCATCAACTCGACACGTCTCTGAGCACCCTACTATGGGGTCGCCCAGGAACTCTCTATTTAATACTTCTCTGTGTTAAGCCTTTGTCTAGTCCTGATTGCAACCAAACGTTTCCTTCTGGTTATGTTGTTATTGTTCTTACTCTTGTTCATCGTCTGTCCCCACCAACATGAGAGCAGGGACATCGTCTACTGTACTGGCCGCTCAGTTCTAAGTACTTGAAACAGTGCCTGGCACGCGGTAGGAGGAAAGTAAATGTTTGATTAATAGTTGAATAAATGAATAACCTTCTGTAAAATCATTAATTTTTCTTTCCTAACGGCACTGTCATTTTTCTAGTCACTCAGGTGTGAAATATAGTTACTTTGCCTCACCTCTCTCATTCTCCTAGTCACTGTATCAGTTAGGATTGCATTCAACTGCAAGAATCAGAAACAATCAAAAAAGCAACCCCTCCACCTCCACCAAAAAAAAAAAAAACAGTAATTTTAACCAGTAAATAATAATTATCTAAAATATTTACATAAGTAGATACCTGAAAGTGAGTGGCCCTGCACTGGTATAGCATCAGGGAACAAGGATCCTCCAACCTTTCTGCTAAGTCATCCCTGTATATGTCTTTTGTCCTCACATTACAGTCCAAAATGGCTATTCCACCTCCAGGCACGGTGTCCATGTTCCAGGCAGGAAAGACGGGGAGGGATAGTAAATGGCAACTATGAATGTTCACTGAGTCAACCTCTTTTTGAGAGTTTTCCTAGAAAACCACTCAACTTTTCCAGACACAACTATCTGCAAGAGAGGCTAGGAAGGTCAGTTTTTAAATAGGAATACTAAACCTTTCCCTGCAAATTGGAGCCTGGTGTAAGGAAGACAATGGAAATGGGTATTGTGTCGGCAACTAGTCATTGTCTGGAGTTGTATCAATTCTATGTCTGAAATCTTCCTCCCAATCATCCCTTTCTAATCTCACTTCAATGACCTTAATTCAAGTACCTATTTCCCACCTAATCTACTGCAATAGACCCCTAACTGGTTTCAGTAGCTTCTCTTTGCCAGCCTAAAGAATGCAAACCTCAGGAATATGGCTCTACCTTGCCATGTTAGACTTTACCACAGCTTCTCTGCACACACTCAACACTCCTATCAAACCAGGTGTGATGGTGAATTTTATGTGTCAGCTTAACAGGGCTGACAGATGCCCTGATAGCTGGTAAACCATTATTTCTGGGTGTGCCTGTGAGACTGTTCCTGGAAGAGATTAGCATTTGATTCAGTATACTGAGTAAAGATTACCCTCACCAAAGTAAATGGGCATCATCCGATCTTCTGAGCACCCAATAGAACAAAAAGGCAGAGGAAAGGCAAATTTGGCTCCATCCTTAAGCTGAGACTTCCATCTTCTCCTGCCCTCAGACATCTGTGCTCCTGGTTCTCAGGCTTTTGGACCTGGACTGGGACTTGCACCATCAGCCCCCCAGTTCTCAGGCATTCAGACTCAGCCCGGGAATTACACTATGGCCTCCTCTGGGTCTCAGGCCTTCTGGTTTGGACTGCAACTACACCACCAGCTTTCCTGGGCCACCAGCTTGCAGATGGCAGATTGTGGGACTTCTCAGCCTCCATAAACATGTGAGCTACTCTTTCATAATACATTTCTTTCCATGTTTCTATACATATCCTGTTGGCTCTGTTTCTCTGGGGAACCCTGACTAATTCACCAGGCCACTTATTATTCTCTAAATCACTGCCACACATTTCCCCCTGACACTGCTAATGTCTATCCTTTAAGACCCTTCATAATTGCCACTTGTAATGGACTAAATTATGTCCCCCCCAAAATTCATCTGTTGAATCCCTAATCCCCAATGTGACTGTATTTGAGATATGGTCTTTAAAGAGGTAATTAAGGTTAAATGAGGTCATAAGGGTGTCGCACTTTATAAGAAGGGGAAGAGGTGCAGGTGCACAAAGAAAACACCATCTGCAAGCCAAGGAAAGAGACCTCAAGAGAAACCGACCCTGCTGACACAGATCTTAGACTCCCAGCCGTCAGAACTGTGAGAAATCGATTTCTGTTGTGTAAGTCACCAGTCTGCGGTATTTTGTCACCATGGTTCTAGCACACTAATACACCACCTCCACCATGAAGCCTTTCCAAATGGGCTCTGCCCTCCGTGGGACCCTTTAAAGCACTTCCTCCTGCACTGCCTTTATGGCAAGGTTTTTTTAGCTTTTTGTCTTGAAATAATTTTAGACTTACAGAAAAGTTGCAGAAATAGTACAGAGAGTTCTCATACATCCTTCACTCAGCTTTTCCTGCTGTTAACATCTTATATAACGAGGAAAGTAACATCGGTACAATACTGTTAATTAAACTACAGACTTCATTCAAATTTCACCAGTTTGTCTCAAATGTCCTTTTCCTGGTCTAGGGCAATACAGAATCCCACATGGCATTTAGTTGCCAAGCTTCCTTAGACCCCTCCAATCTATGATATTTCCTAATCTTTCCTTGTTTTTCATGACCTTTATGCTTTTGAAGAGTACTGGACAGTTATTTTGAACGTCGCTCAGTTTGGATTTGTCTGATGTTTTCCCATGATTCCGTTGAGGTTATGCCCTTTTGACGAGAACACGAGAGAAGTGAGGTTGTACTCTTCACAGTGTGTCATATCAGAGGGTACGTGATGGCAATATGTCTTACTTTGGGTGACGTTAACTTAGATGTTTGGTTAAGGTGTTGTCTGCCAGATTTCTTCACTGTACAGTTACTATTTTCTCACTTATAATTAATAAGCATCTTGAGGGAGATAGTTTAAGATTATGCAAATATTCTATTTCTCGTCATGCTTTTGCCCATGAATTCTACTGTCCATCGATGGATCTTGCCTGCAACAACTATTACCGCAGTGTTTATCTGATGGTGATTATCCTACTTCTCTAATTTCTTCGACATTTATTAACTGGATTTCTTCCGTAACGAAGAGTTGTCCGTTCTCTCTCATTTATTTATTTATTCAATTATTTAACTCAGTATGGACTCACAGATATTTATTTTATTTTATGTGTTATAATCTATCACCATCATTATGCATTTACTTTGTTACTCAAATGAATTCCACTCTAGCCCTTGATTCTGGAGCCCCTGACGTTTGGGTCACAGTCCCTTCCATCTTCAAAGCCAGCATGGCTGGTTAAGTCTCTCTCACATCGCATCACTCTCTGTCTCCTACTTTCCTCTTTCACTTATAATGACCCTTATGATCACATCGGACCCACACGGGTAATCCAGGATAATCTCTCTATCCTAAAGTCAGTTGATTAGCAATTTTAATTCCATCTGTAACTTTACCTTCCCCAGCCATGTAACATAACATATTCCAGATTTGATAGATTAGGACACAGATATCTTTGGGAAGCCATTATTCGGCCACCACAATACTTAGACCTCCAGTTTTAATTCAACATCTCACAGTTCATTCTAGTCTCACCCTTTTTCCTCATTTGAAACTTCTTTTTCTGACAATGAACAATCTGACTCTCACTATCTATGATTTACTTACTTGTTTGTTGAATCCTAACATATACATAACATAGTTTCAGAATTGCTGACCCACACTCCGTGAGAGACAAACTTAGTAACCATAGCACAGAATTTATGCACAGTTCTTTTTGTCTAATCTCACAGTATACAGCCAAAATACTCTTCTCCCAAGTTATTCAGGTTAGTTTTTATCTGCCCCACCTCCTTGGTTGTGGTTTTTATTCATTTGTAACAAAGTTCAGTTCACTTGTTACTGTTCGCATTCCATTTGGGATTCCTCACACATTATGGTGAATTTTAATTAATTATTGGAGGGAACAATACGAGAAACATTACCAGGATTCTACGAGGTAGAACAATACAAAAAATTTACTCAGAGAAGTGTCACCTTCCCCGTAATCCTCACTACTCAATTCCCAGGCTTCCCTCCTTTCCACCCCTTTCCCTCTCACACCCTGTAGAAAGCCAATCTCATTTGTTTTTCCCTTATCCTGTCTCTAATTCATTTACATAAATGAGCAGATCCATGTATGTTCTTATAGCCCCTTTGTACTTACATGGAAGATAGCATGTTGTAGACATTCTTTGGCACTTTGCTTTTTTGCACTTGACAGTCTATACTGGAAATTACTCCACAGCCATTCCTAGAGATCTTTCTTATTCTTTTTTACAGTTGCATGGTACAGACGGTCCCCAATTTATGATGGTTCAACTTACTATTTTTCAACTCTACAGTGACGCAAAAGTGATACACCTTCAGTAGAAACAGTATTTCAAATTTTGAATTTTAATCTTTTCCCGGGCTAGCGATATACAGTACCATACTCTCTCGTAATGTTGGTTAGGGCAGGGAGCCTCAGCTCCCAGTCAGCCATGCAACCACAAGGGTAAAATACCAATACACTTACAACCATTCTGCCCAGACAACCACTCTATTTTTCACTTTCAGTATAGTATTCAATAAATTACATAAGATATTCAATACTTTATTATAAATAGGCTTTGTTTTAGATGATTTTGCCCAATTGTAGGCTAATGTAAGTGTTCTGAGCATGTTTAAGGTAGGCTAGGCTAAGCTATGACATTCTGTAGGTTTGGTGTATTAAATGGATTTTTGACTTACAATATTTTCAACTTATGGTGGGTTTATTGGGATGTAATGCCATTGTAAGTCAAGGAAGATCTGTACTCCGTAATGTAGATATACCATAGTTTATTCAACACCTTTCCTATATGTGGGCATTTGGATTGTTCCCAACATTCTGCAATTGTAAACATTCCTGCAATGGATAACCTTGCACATACGTATTTTCTTATTTTTGGAGATATATCTTCCTAGTGGATTCCTAGAAGTAGGATCATTGGTCGAAAGGTAAACACTTATGTATTGCCAAATTTCCCTTCAGAGGGATTGTACCAGTTCACATTCCCAGCAGCACTGTATGAGAATACTTATTTCCCCACAGTCTCCCCAACATCATGGATTCCTGTGCTTTTTACGTTTTGCCAGTCTTCTGGGTCAAACATGGTATCTCCAAGTTGTTTTGATTACTATTTCTCTAATCATGATTGCGTTCGACTTTTTTTGCCATGCAAATAAGGACCACTTTTCTCAATATCTTCATTATTTTATTTTTATTGAGATATAACTGGTATATAACATTGTGTAAGTTTAAGGTGTACAACATGTTGATTTGATACATTTATATGTTGCAATATGATAAGCACCGTAGCGTTAGCTGACACCTCTATCACATCACATAATTATCATTTCTCTTTTGTGGTGGCAACAATTAAGATCTAGTCTCTTTGCAACTTTGAAGTTGATAATACAGTATTGTTGTCTATAATCACGATGCTGCGCATTTGATCTCCAGGACTTATTTATCTACTAGTTCCAAGTTTATATCCTTAAACAACATATTCTCAGTTCCCCAACCCCCCAGCCTCTGGTTACCATCATTCTACTCTATGTTTTCACAAATTAGGCTTTTTCAGATTCCACACGTGATATCATGCAGCATTTTGTCTTTCTCTGTCTGACTTGCCCCATTTAGCATAATGCCCTCAAAGACATTTTTATATTTTATATTTTATCTTTAAAGGTTTTCCTGTAGATGAATTGTGTCCACATGACTCTTTCCCTTTTTTCTATCAGGTTTTTGGTCCTTTGTCCCTCAATTCTCTCTATATTAGGAATATTAGCCCTTTATCTATGGTACATGTTGTAAATATTTTTTCCAGTTTGTCATTTGTCTTTGGCTTTTGTTTATAGTATATTGTGCCATGCCAAGAAATTTTTTTTGTAGTCAAATTTACCACTCTTTTCTTTTATTGCCTCTAATCTTGAATCAGTTAGAAAGCCTTTCTCTACTTTGAGGTAAAAGAGGAATTCATCATCTCATCATTCTTCTAACACTGTGTTCTGTATTATAGTCATTTGTGTTCGTCTCTGCTATCGCCACCACTAACTTCTCCTTTCCTCACAAATCTTTGAGCTCTCTGAACGAAATCTCCTCCTTATTTTATGATCACTTGAGTAATTAGCCCATCCGTTCTTTATATGAGGTCTTCAATAAAAAATTAAGCAAGTGAATTGAATTGAATTTACATGAAGACATTAGCTGCACTCTAATAAATACCATATTTCTAAAGTTAAGGGAGATTTAAACAAATCGATTATTGGTTTCTCCAAAATTAAGTAGATTAAGTTTACAGAATAATGACTTTGGAAGGAAATGTAAAGATAATCTTACTCAGCCCCTTTATTTTGCAAATAGGAAAACTGACACCCCTGCAAGTAATGTGACTTGCCCAATATCTTATGTCCAGGAAACAGAAGTATTAGCTCATTGGTCTATGAAGTTCAAATTCTTGGTCTATTAAATTTCCAATCCTAAGACTCAAACTCTCCCAGCTTTTCTTTCTAATTAAGTAAAGATGGTTTTCAAAACTATCTACACTCTAATATAATCCAGACAGAATAGTTAATAAGAATAAAAGATTTTCCTGAAAGGTTAACACAGCAGCCAGCCTTTGAAATGTCTGGCTGTGGTTAGGTTACTTTGAGTAAAGGAAACACCATGGATTCCAAAACTGATTTTCTTCCAAATTCACTCTTATTAGAAAGTCAGCTATGTCGTGTGTGAAAGACAGGATTTCCTGTTGATAAATAAGGATCCAACTGCTCAAATACAGCTCAATAAATACATCCTGCAGAACTTTAAAACTGGTGGACAGCAGGCCAAATACAGCTAACAGACCTGTTTTCTTTGAAGTGCCATTTTCTAATACTGAGCAACATTATTTGTACATCAAGATTTACCTATGAAAATATCCATTTTCATTGTTTCCTGAAAAATTAAAAGAACTGGCAGCTCTGAACTCACTTTTCCACATGATATTAATTGGTCACAGTTGAGAAGTGGCTGATTCTTTTGGTCAGGTTATGATCTCTTCAATTTATCAACATCTCTGCCACTTCAACCCAATGCACTTCATTCATTTATGTCAGCCTAGGCCTTGTAGCCATTTGAGTTTGTAACCACTGATATGGAGTTTAGTGTGGACGCTAATAGGGAACAAACTCAGTTTGGATTAACATTATTAAAACAGTAAGTACCATTTATTGATCATTTTAGGCACTAGGAACTTTTTTTTTTTTTGAGGAAGATTAGCCCTGAGCTAACTACTGCCAATCTGCCTCTTTTTACTGAGGAAGACGGGCCCTGAGCTAACATCGGTGCCCATCTTCCTCCACTTTATATGTGGGATGCCTATTGGCTTGCCAAGCGGTGCCATGTCCGAACCCAGGATCCGAACCAGCGAACCCCGGGCTGCAGAGAAGCAGAATGTGCAAATTTAACCGCTGCGCCACGGGGCCAGCCCCAGTGCTAGGGACTTTTAAGTACTTTATATACATTATATCATTTAAGTCCTACATGATGAGGGAGGTAGAATTCTCCCATTTTACAAAAGAGAAAACTGAGGCTCCAAGAAATTAACTTGATTAAGAGTGCACTGCCACAGAGTGACACTTTGAGCGGGGATTCAATGTATTTAGACTGCAGGTGGTGAAAACAGACAGAGTGATGATATAGAGGAGATTCAAGAAGTTTTGCATGGACAGGGTCATAGAAAATCTGGTAGAAAATGTACAGAAGAGTAAACTAGTAAAGCAAAGAAAGAGAACAAAATAGGAGAGTAAAGCTCTAGGAACACCTCAGCAACAAGAGCAAAGGCCAAGAAGAAATATTCAGATACAGAGCAGGAGAGTGACTAACAGAGGACGCTGAGGAAGCAGCAAGATCCGACACATGGATGGTGGAGCAGTGTGTCTTAGAGGATGGGACCAGAGGCACCCTCAGCCCACACGCTCACTGGGTACAGAGCAAAGGGATCTCTGGGCTCCTTCACGTTGTATTAATTATTCATGATCTGCTTGGTAAATCTTTTTCTAACTTCATCCACAGCAACTGTGGATTGTCTGAAGTACTTCAGAATGCAGGAGAATGTCCATCGATCCTCTTGAGCTGCCCTATCTGCCTTAGCAAAATCTGCTTGGTACTATCTAGGGGAGACAGTCACACCCTCAGTGCTAAACCAAAATCTTCAAGCATTTTCTTGAACCTCTTCCCTTCTGTTCCCGACCCTCTCAACTCCAGGTTGCAGTTACCTTTTTCTTGTCATTCTTATTATTCCCTGTACTCATGGGTTGCTGCTAAATGTTTACAGAAAGAAAGAGAAGGGGGGTCAGGAAAGGAGAGAAGGAAGGAGGAGAGAAGGAAATAAAAGAGGAAAAAAAGAAATAAAATTCCTAATTTGTAGCATTTACCAATTCCCATGGTATAAGTACTCCAGCTAGGGCCAATTTCAACTACCTAGGAGATGTCACTGAAAACCTCTTGGGAAGAAATGTGAAGTAAAACACCATTTTATAGAATTTCCATCATAAGATAGACATGCAACAGTATATCTAGAGTATAGGCAGAAGTAAAATCTAGTGGAATCAACATGAAGAAATTAATTTGGAGCAACTTAATTACTGTGCTTTTAATATAACGTATTTATTATAAGTTGATATCATTTAATATTTCATAATGGCTGTGTTTAACAACCAGCTAACAAAATACCTGAAAATTTAACAATTAGCTCTCATGAGCCAGTATGAGCCAGCTTGAGCACACACCACTGCTCGTGTTTCAAACTTCTAGGGGACGTGACACATTTAGGTGGGCCGGAGATCTTCTTTTTCTGTTTTTAATAATTAAATTTCCTTTTTGACTCCAGAATCCTCTAAAGGAAAAACACACTCCTCCTGCGTGTCTCCTCTACTTTCGACACTCTACCATAATACTCGGCAACTTCACTTCCGACACGAGATGTGTGGGTTTTTCACACATCAAGCAATTCTGCAACAGCAATGGGTGTCCTATAATTTAACTCAATTCTGACACTTTCCATCTGGAGATAGTGTCAGATCTCACAAGTTAAGTGTTCATTCCCACAAGACTGCTCCCCTCCCTTCAGACGACAATCCCAACTCTAGGTTGATACCTGTGCTTCTGACCCACTGATTATAAATCGGAGGTTCCTATGAACGCCTCCTCAGATTCAATTAATTTCCTGGAACAGTTCACAAAACTCAAGAAAACAGTTTACTTACTGTATTACTGATTTATTATGAAAGGATATAACTCAGGAATAGCCCAGTGGAAGACAAGCAAAGGGCAAGGTACGGGGGAAGGAGGACAGAGCTTCAGTGCATGCCACCCTTCTAGCACCTCCACATGTTCACCAACCCAGAAGCTCTTGGAATCCCATCCTTTAGGGTTCTTATGGAGGCTACATTATGTAGGCATGATTGATTAAATCATTCGCTATTGGTGACTGATTCAACCTCCATCTCCTCCCTCCTCCCCAGAGATGGAGGAGTGGGACTGAAAGCTCCAGCCCTCTAATCACACGGTTGGTTCCCCTGGCAACCAGCTCCCAACCTTAGGGACTTTATGAAAGTCAACTCATTAACATAAACTCACATGTGGTGGAAAGGGACTTGTTATGAATCAAAAGATACTCCTTTTACTTTTACGGCTCTGTAGCTATTTCAGTAATGGAGGACAAAAGACTAAATACTACATTATATCAAAGATGTTCTCATTGCTCTTATCAGTAGGCAATTCCAAGGGTTTTAGGAGTTCTGTGCCTGAAATGGAGACAAAGATCAAATATATATTTCTTATCATAAATCACAATATCACAGACCCCCATTCTATCAGACTGCCATAAGAAAGAAGAAATTTACTCTCAGTCTTTTCTGTGTACCACTTCTCCCAGAGGTTGTGCCACCCAGTTCTGAGGTCTTCCCAAGTCCTGAGAGGGAGCCACCAGTTCACAGTTGTCAGTGCAAACAGATGCCACCGAGAAGTCCGCTGTCCTAGCCTATATGACACCTGGATCCAGCGTCTCTGCTCTTCTGTGCCATGCTTGGACAGCTAAGGGCCAAATGTTCTTCAGTGACTTATTCAAGCTCACACCACCACTCAGGAACAGTCTAGACAATGAGGCAGGTGTCCTATCTCTAAATCTAACAATGCACAGGGGGACGCTTCATGATCTGATCCCTGCCCACCTACCACTTTCTATGGTGTTCTCCAGCTCCAGCCTGCTGTCCTTTTTCTCCTCCACCACATCCATCTTCATGCGTCTGAATTTTTGCCTACTTTGTTCCCACCAATTGGAAGCCTTTCTCTCATTAACTCCCTCCCATTCCAAACAAGAGCTGGTAAATTTCAACTCACCATTCAAGACTTTACTGAGGAGTCTGCTCCTTTGGACTCCGTGCATGCCTCCCTTATAGTTCTTATCACACTTTCTATCATTTTCTGTGTTTGATTTGTGTCATCTGTTG